>NC_092161.1:27253664-27582831 GCF_045791955.1 Oncorhynchus clarkii lewisi
TATTTACTGGGAAGATGGAAGATCTGTGGCTGTCTGAAGTAAATACATACACAAACGTACAGTATAAATGTTTGAGGTCCTCCAATCAGGGGTGAGGGTGGGGATAGGATTATTGTATGTTTTGCGTTTCGCTATTCATACTGAACCAAAATATAAAAGCAACATGCAACAATTTCAAAGATTTTACTGAGTTACAGGTCATATGAGGAAATCAGTAAATTGAAAAAAATTAATTACGCCTTAATCTATGCATTTCACATGACTGGGAATACAGATATGCATCTTTTTGTCACAGATACCTTAAATATAATGAGCCTCACAATGGGCCTCAGGATCTTGTCACGGTATTTTTGTGCATTCAAATTACTATCGATAAAATGCAGTTGTGTTCGTTGTCCGTAGCCGATGCCTGCCCATACCGCAATCCCACCGCCACCATGGGGTATTCTGTTTACAACGTTGACATCAGCAAACCGCTCACCCACAAGACGCCAGGCACATGGTCTGCTGTTGCGAGGCCGGTTGGATGTTCTGTCAAATTCTCTAAAACCCCATTGGAGGCAGCTTATGGTAGAGAAATTAACATTGAATTGACAGGAAACAGCTCTGGTGGATATTCTTGCAGTCAACATGCCAATTGCACGCTCCCTCAAAACCTTTCACATCTGTGGCATTGTGTTATGTGACAGAACTGCACATTTTAGAGTGGCCTTTTATTGTCCCCAGCGCAAGGTGTAGCTGTGTAATGATCATGCTGTTGAATCAGCTTCTTGATATGCCACACCTGTTAGGTGGATGGATTATCTTGGCAGACAAATGCTTACTAATAGGGCTGTAAACAAATTTGTACACTAAATGTAAGAGAAATAAGCTTTACATGTTGTGTTTATATTTGTGTTCAGTGTATGTTTTGGTTTCATGCTGTGAGCAGGGTGTGTGCTAGACCTGGTAGTTATGGGTGAGCTCGCTTCCATAGGGGCTTGGTTCTTCCCGCCCTTGGAAAATCCCTTTGGCCCAGGGTATTGCCAGCGTCTCGGGGCCTGTAATCAAACCCACAAATGCTGATGCTCCAGGTACTCAAATAGTTATAAGAAAGCCAGTTTTATTGCTTCTTAATTCAGAACACAGTTTTCAGCTGTGCTAACATAATTGCAAAAACTATTTCTAATGATCAATTAGCCTTATAAAATGATAAACTTGAATTAGCTAACACAATGTGCCAATGGAACACAGGAGTGATGGTTGCTGATAACGGGCCTCTGTACGCCTATGTAGCTATTCCATAAAAAATCTGCCATTTCCAGCTACAATAGTCATTTACAAAATTAACAATGTCTACACTGTATTTTTGATCAATTTTATGTTATTTTGATGGACAAAAAAATTTGCTTTTCTTTCATAAACAAGGACATTTCTAAGTGACCCCAAACTTTTGAACAGTAGTATATATAGATGCTCCAAATGGTCCTCCACACTGAACCCTTTCTGTGGGTTGTCCCACTTGGTTACACTCTTAGAAAAAAAGATTAATATAGGAGGGGTAGGATTCTACCAAGAACCTATAGATGGGTCTGTTATGCAGTGTTTATCACTAGACCCTTACAGTCCATTCTATGGTAATACGTGATTGTGATTTGCCATTGTGTGATCGGAGTGCTGCAGTGCCACTTGTTCCCTCAAAATTCACAGTGACTTGGTTGAATATTGCTCCAAATCAGCTATAGAAAAACAAGCATCTCTACTGTATCAGGATTATAAGATTCTGTTATTCCGTGAATAGGGAGTTGTCTCAGTGGTTTCTTTGAACCCCCTCTCTCTGTTTGCATATCAGAAAGCCAGTGCCCATACTAACCTTACTGAGCTTATACGAGCCCATAGCAATCAGACAAGGGGTCCAAGACAGAGTAGTGAAATGCAAGTGTTTACAGATTAGAACTAACACAGACAACTGGCCAGTATTGACTTTTCAGTGTTACATTTCTAGTGTTGATTCACCATGGTGTAAAAGAAGCCTGTGTTGGTGTTAATGAGCATAGTTATTGTTTTACACTGTGGTGAGTAAAACAGTCCCATCAAAACCACGAGCATCATTATCATGTTTCCCAGAATGCTCTACTGCGGATAGGTTATTTTTCTAAACTAATCCAATCAGTTAGTTCGATTTATTGCAACCTGTTACCGAAATTGTTAGTTCCAGATTAAGTGGTTTAGGTAGTCTCCATTTTCAATTTCCATTGTCCTGACAGTCATTCTGAATGCAGATTAATAAAAATACAAACTGTTGGCAATCCTAAATCTGTCTGGATTCCAATCGGAATTATGCATTCATTTGCAAGTCAGCATAATGTGACATTCAGGTCGGATGTGGTCTATAAACCAGGAGATTCCTGACACCGCTGTGTTAGGGGACACCAAAATAAGACCTTGTAATATGTAACGTATATTGTCATAGTTTTAAAAAAGTATAACATTTGCCTAAGGACTCGCTTGGTGAAGTACCGTCATGGTTGGTAACTCTATTATGGTAAGTGCAATCCAGATCCTTGGGACGTCCCTACTCTTAACCCCAACCTTAACTCCTACCCTTACCCTTAAAGTTACCTTAACCATAACCTTAACCATTTTACATTTTAACTTCAATGGGGTAGGGAAGTCCCAAGGATCCCGGATAGCACGGACCACTCTAAAAGTCACAAACATTTTTAAAGGACCCTGGGAACTATGCAAATGAGAATTTACCCCATACACCATTTCATTATATTTCACTCCATTGTAGATGGAAATTGTGTGATTTTTTTACCCCACAGTAGAGCAAGTGCATTTTATATTTAATTCCAGATCAGAGTGAAATACTAATTAGTTCACTCCAGTGCATAGTGAAATGCCTATTGCTGTACTCCAGTTTATAGTGAAATCCTTAATATTTCACTCCTATGTATTGTGAATTTCGCACAGCCAGTGTACATTTTCTACTCAGTATAGGGTTACAGAAACACTGTCTAAATGTTAACATTTTAACACTTTTGAAAGTGTTAAATTCACTCTGTTAAGAGCGGATGCATACTGCATACACACAGCAAACGTGTTAGAATTAACACTACAGGGAGTAAGTTTAACACTTCCAATTTTGGATTTGTTGTGCCCCGGTAGACACTGTGAAATCTACAAGCTATACGAAAGGGTGGAAATTAGTGATTGGTTACTAAGCGCTCTTAATCCCATTGTGAGGCGGGCAAATGGGATTAGAGACCTCAGAGAGAGAGAGAAAGAGAGAGAGAGACCGAGACCCTTGGTACATGATGCAGATGAAAATTTACTTCTCACTGTATCTCCAAAACTCTAATTTCTCCCTTATACTACTGGTATTTTAAACCAGCTGAACACCTTCCAAATCAGCGATATGTAAGGTGATGCTTTTTGTTATATCCTTTTGTTATATCCTCAAGTGCAAATGGTGGAAGGACAACTTCATTCTTCAAGCAAAACAAAACAGAACCTTCCTGTACACTGAAGGTTGTAAACATCTGCTCTTCCTCTCTCCATCCCTCTCTCTCTTGCTCCTTCTGTTTCTTATTGATGCATATAGCATCAGTGAGCTCTTGACTCTCACTACAATTCATTCCCAGTTCCGTTCTGTGGGGCTCTGGGTTAAGCACAATAAGAAGCATTAATTTGTCTGCTCGCCTCAGCCTGACCCTGCACTGGGCAGATCCTCTCCAACACAATGCCACAGTCTCAACCTGCCTGCCTCTGCCTCTACGGCTCTCTTGGTTCTCTCTGCCCTCCAGCCAGATCTGTTCCACTTTCTACCACTACCTGCCATTAAATCGGATGCAGGAACTTTGCATTTACTTTCTCCCTGTGTGTGTGTGTGTGTGTGTGTGTGTGCGTGTGCGTGTGTGTGTGTATTCCATTCCGTACATCATTAGGCTTTTCACATTCAGGACACAAACAGGTCACCTTGAGATGTTTGTCTGTTGGCGGGTCAAGTGGGACCCAGGGGATCCTGAGTGGCGCAGCAGTCTAAGGCACTGCATCGCAGTGCTAGAGGTGTCACAACAGACCTGGGTTCAATCCCAGGCTGTATCATGACCAGCTGTGACCAGGAGTCCCATAGGGCAGTACACAATTGGCCCAGTGTTGTCTGGGGTAGGCTGTCATTGTAAATAAGAATTTGTACTTTACTTACTTAAAAAAGTGGTTCTTGGGAGTTTCTTAGAAGTGAGCAATGGTTCTATGGAGCACCATTTCTACTCAAAGATTCCTTTCTCTTGGAAAGGGTTCTTTGCAGTCTGAATGGTTGCAAAGAACCTTCTTGCTAGAGGATGTCTCCACTGAAACAAACATTGATGTCGCTAAATAAGAGTTGGCAGCAATTTCATCTAATTAATCTTCTCCTTCTATTCTTTATCTCAGTTTATACCAGGTTTGCGCAGGACTAGCATAACCGTGTGAAGGTGGAAACAGGCTGATTTAAATTCTGTGAAGTATAACTGCTCTTTTTGCCTCCTGAAATAAAGCCGCAGCTATGTAATGAAAACACTTCTGAAGCAGTGCATGATACCATCATTTATCTCTATGTGTTAATTACCAGCACTTGATAATGACTTCGTTAAGGCACGAGTGGAGCGGAGCAAATGACTTCCAACAGGATGTGGTGTTAGCTGTTTTTATTTAGCTCCCGGGGAGGAAGAGGAGAAAACACAATGAGTGCTAGAGACTGTGTGGGAAGAGAGAGGACATTGCATGCCAAGGTAATTATCTCCATTGGCCAAGGCATCTGCCTATAGTCTATAGGAGGAGAGAAAAAGACAGGTCAGAGAGGAAACAGATGTATGCATGGTCAAGAGTCTCGGTTTCTGTTTCTTAAGAGCTTGCTTTCAGTTTCAGTAGTCCTCTTGGGATTTTTGTGAGTTTTCTTCTGGCTGACTTGAATTGGTAGGTCAAGTGATATTTGGTCATGTACCTAGTGAATGGATTGACTTTTGAGTGTTTTCACACTGTCATTACATTATTTTATGGCTAAGCCTGCTCAGCTCTCAACTAGATAACAAGTCACAGTATACTGCTCAGGTAATTTTCCAATGGTGGTGTCGCTGGGATGTGGTGTGATATATGCTTAGACAACAGTCGATCATAATAAGCCTATTTCACTACTTCCACTAGTTCCTAATGGCATGACTGGTCGTTGGTAGTCAATCCCATGCAGCAGCATGATGGTGGCTGAGTGACTGAGGCAGAGATCGCGTTGCATGCTCATACGGCGCTCCGTAGTCCTCACACACACAAACTGCTGGGAGTAGAGGTCAGAACACGAACCGGTCCGTCATGTTGCTGACAGCTCAGATTTATTTTTAATCTTGTGGATGAGGGCTTGCCAAACAGATCAGGTGCCTTGTTAGTGTTGTGTGGAGAGCCATAGCGGTATTACTTTGTGCCCTTCTACAAAGAAAATGTGACAAAATAACGACCTTGGAAATGGTAAATCTGCAGTAATGTGAATTCAGCACGAAAGAAGGCTGAACGACACTTAATTGTTATTCCTACCGCCCACAAGTTTTATCCCTGTATGTGGAAATCACTTTTCTTGTGTACATAGATAAGCCAGGTCATTTTGCTCCAATATTCTTGTTAACATTTGACCTTTCTCAATCTGGGTTTAGTTGGGAATGGGATTATACAGTGTATGTTAGTACGTAGAACTTTATGGGCCCTTGAAGGATACTATGTTAATTGTATTTACCATATTTACTGTCTATTCATTTTTGTTCGATTTCTTTATCAGTGGTTGAAAAATGTAATTATCATTGCATCAGCAAGCACATTACTTAGTGTCTAAAGTGACTGCGGTCACTGAGGCAATTTCGCTGATGGCAGTTTCTCTCTCTCTCTCTCTCTCTCTCTCTCTCTCTCTCTCTCTCTCTCTCTCTCTCTCTCTCCCACCCCTTTGTTCTGATAGGTGCCAATTACTCCACCCCTGTGGTGAAGAAGCAAGCTTCCCCGTCGCCATTGACCCTCAATCTACCCCCAATGTCAACCCTCTATCTCCAAAGTGGAGGGAATTACCACAGCTTTTGTCTACAATCAAGACCAATGAACAGCAGCACCACTCCAATACCCAGAGCTTGACTTTTTCCTTTTTCTTCAATCCAAGTACTCTCTTCTTCAGGGTTGTATCCACGGTCTTCTTCTTTTTCTTTTTGGCAAAACATTGGGTCAGGAGGACAGTGGGATTAGGCCCTGAGGGTTTTATCATTTCTCTGCTGTGTGATTTTTCTCTCTCCTGGGCTTGTTGCTTGTTGGAGGGGGCCTAAATGAGGTGGTGTGGCTCAGGAAGTGTGTGGAGAGCAGGTGCTCTCCTGGCTCTGCTGCTTCCCCTCTGGGAGCTGGGCTGCTGGGGGTTGATCTCCGCCTCTGGGGCCTCTGGGACACAGAACCAGGCCCAGCACACTGCTGGAGGCCCATGGGAGCTGCTTCGCAGGAACAAACGCAGCTGGGTATGGAACCAATTCTTTGTCCTGGAGGAGTACACAGGTGAAGAACCGCTGTATGTTGGCAAGGTAAGTGTTTGCAGTTCATGTGTATTTATATAGCAGTTTGAATGAGAAACAAACAATAGATATTGTTTAACTGCACCATCTTTTTAGAGAATAAGAATTTACAAGATTTCATCACTCTGATCACTAGGAAAACATGTATAATACATCAAAATAAGTCACTCTAATTGCTTATATGTTTTGTTAAACACATCCATATCTATTTATAGAATTTGTCATTTTAAGCTCATGTTTCAGTCATGTGTTGCTTGTCTCTCAAGTTTATTTCATTCCACACAGGTTGAAAAAAATAAACATAATTTTTTCAATAATTAGAGTAAGTGATCATTTGAACCATTAATCACACAATGCTGTTTTTTAAACGTTTTAATTATATATTGACTCTCTCTTTTAAACTGTATTAGAGTATCAGCAACTCACAACAGTTGCCAGTAACCACAGCTCATTTCAGCACCACATTTAAGCAGACAGCTCCCTCTCAGTGACGGCCTGAGCTCAAATTGGGCAGATGGGCCTCATTTGCATTTCCTGGATTTCTGTTTTCTTGAGGAATTTCGTGGTCTTATAATCAAATCAGGTTTCAGCTTTCCGCTCATCTGCAGGATAATTGCTCAGGTCTGCATGTGTTTGCAGGCTCTGCACTCACAAACACACTTCCTGACAGTCTCTGAACTAGATAAGTGGTTCCAGCAGCAGGAATTAGGATAGTTGTGACTCTCCCATTATCTCCCATTGAGTGCTGGAGTAATGTTATGGATAGGAAGCCAAATCACAATGTGTATCCTTAGTGTCAGTGAAACCTTTATGTAGTACACTGCATATACTGGCCTCAGTGATTATGTGTATTTACTATGGTTGTGTTATGCATTTTATTGTTCTATATTTGTAGTCTTTGTTAGTCATTTTATTGGTTTCTTTGCACAATGTTGACCTTTTAAAGTTGGAATGAGAGCGGTGCAGAAGGTCAATCTGGGCCACTGAGTTGAACCTGAGATTTGTGTATGTGAAGTCAAAGTTCCTTCTCTGACTCGTACAACTCCAGTACGATAAAGTTAAGTGGATAAAAGCACCTTTTTCATTGCCCTCCAAGCACTCGGTCAGGCTTGTACACTGTAGAAATAGTAGCATCAAAACACAAATAAATAAACTAAACACACTAAATAATGATTGAGGATAAGGGCCTATGGAGAATCTTTTTTTTGTGGAATTACACTTTATGCTTTGTTTAGACAGATAAGAAACAGGAGGAGACGGAGGAGTCAAAGTGGGACAGGCAGAAGCGGGAATTGAACCCCTGACTTCCGGGGCAGTAAAATTGTACATTTCATTGCAATCTCATTGGAATATTACCCACTCAACAACACAGCCACACTGTAAACATAAATTCTGGGGTAAATTGAAATTGACAAAAAAAAAACAATAACATACTTAATAAAAAATGTAACCTTTAATTAACTAGGCAAGTCAGTTAAGGAGAAATTATTATTTAGAATGATGGCCTACGCCGGCCAAACCTGGACGACACTGGGCCAATTGTGCGCCCCCCTATGGGACTCCCAATTACAGCCAACTGTGATACAGCCTGGAATCGAACCAGGGTGTATGTAGTGATGCCTCTAGCACTGAGATGTAGTGTCTTAGATCACTGCACCACTCAGGAGCCCAACAAACTGTTAATTTCATTCCTTTTCCGGTAATGCTCCCAGTTCCTGGTAAGGTGTTACACACTTAAGTATTGTTACAACACACCATGTAATGTTTCAAATCATCTCAGGATGATGTGTTTCAATACTCCAGCAAGAAGCTTTTGTCTCCTTCGCAATGGTGGCAGTTCAGTTGCCACCAGTTTTGGTTTTACAAAACACTTCATTTTAACACTACAGTGTCAACGGAGACAAGGTCCACAGCTTTTAATAGGAAGCTTTTGTAGGTATTTAAGAAGCATGGGCAATTATTCATCCATTTTAGTCATCTTTCAGGATACAAGAGGATCTGAGATTTTTGCCTTATGCCTGGTAGCCTCCCAAACCTTAACTTCTCACCCCCTCGCATGGCAGACCAATCATATCTGTTGATTCCTAGAGGTGATGCATGTTGCCCAGGAGCAAAAGGGACTGCCACGTTAGGTGTAAGGACACTGTTTCTGACATGACAGGAAGTTCTAACCTCGTGGCTGAGGTCAGAACTTTGCGTTCATTTGTTTTTTTGTTTTATGGACTTCAAGTGAGAACCTAAGTGAATGTTATCATACAACATGTATATATTTAATGCAATATCATATGAATTTCATAAGGCCTTAGTTTGAGTGCCTAGTTTTCCCCTTATATAGGGGCCTGAAACTCATACACGTCACTTTGAACCAAAACCAAGCCCGTCATTATCATATTTCCAAGCATGCTCTACTGCAGGTTGATTTCTATCTTTTTTTAACGTGTTTTTGCTTGTACATTGATTGTTACATCTTATGCTAAACAAGATAAATAACATACATTTTTCTAAACTAATCCAATCTGTTAGTTGGATTTTTTTTTTAACCCGTTTCTGAAATGGTTGTTCCAGTTTGAATGGTTTATGTAGTATCCTCACAATGTTCATAACTCTGGCAGGCATTCTGAATTCAAGTTGTAGGTGAAGAAGAGCTTCAACTGTTTGAGAGCCAACTCTGGGTGGATTCCAATAAGATTTACACATCACTTTGCAAGCCAGCAAAATATGACTTGCAGGTAGGGTTGCAAAATTCTGGGAGCTTTCCTGAAATTCCCAGGTTTCCCAGAACTCCCAGGTGGAAGATATCTCGAATCCGGAGTCCTTCAACCAGGATATCTGGGTATTTTGGATAAATTACTGGAATTTTGCAAACTTTACTTGATGTGGCCTGTAAATAATCAGTGTGCGATATTGTCATACATTTAATTTTAACCTCTTGAGTGTAGGGGGCAGTATTTTGATGTTTGGATGAAAAACGTACCCAAATGAAACTGCCTATATCTCAGGCCCAGAATCTAGAATATGCATATAATCAGATTAGTCAGATTAGGATAGAAAACACTCTAAAGTTTCCAAAACTGTCAAAATATTGTCTGTGAGTATAACAGAACTGATATTGCAGGCAAAAACCTGAGGAAAATCCAACCCGGAAGTGTTGTTTTTCCTGAAATCTCTCTGTTCCATAGCCTGCCTTCGCTCCATTTAAAGGGATATCAACCAGATTCCTTTTCCTATGGCTTCCCCATGGTGTGAACAGTCTTTAGACATAGTTTCAGGCTTTTATTTTGAAAAATGAGCGAGAAAGATCACATCACGTCATTGTATGGCTGGGGGCCAGCAGCGTTTTGCATGCGCAACAGCTTGGAGCAGACATTTCTCTCTCTCCTATTGAAGAAGCTACAGTCCCGGTTGAAATATTATCGATTATGTATTGTAAAAACAACCTGAAGATTGATTATAAAAAACGTTTGACATGTTTCTACAAACATTATGGATACTATTTGGAATTTTCGTCTGCGATGTAGTGACCGCTCGAGCCTGTGGATTTCTGAACATAACGCGCCAACCAAGGTATTTTGGATATAAAATAACCTTTATGGAACAAAAGGAACATTTATTGTGTAACTGGGAGTCCCGTGAGTGCAAACATCTGAAGATCATCAAAGGTAAGCGATTAATTTTATTGCTATTCTGACTTTCGTGACCAATCTACTTGGCTGCTAGCTGTTTGTAATATTTTGTCTACTGAGAGAGATGTCCTTACATAAACGCTTGGTCTGCTTTCGCCGAAAAGCTTTATTGAAATCTGGATTAACAACAAGCTAAACTGTGGTTTGCACTTGTGATTTCATGAAAATTAAATATTTTTAGTAATTTTATTTGAATTTGGCGCTCTGCAATTCAGCGAATGTTGACAAATGATCCCACTAATGGGATGGGTGCATCAAGAAGTAACATTCACAAAGAAACTTACTTTTTGATGGCCTCAGGATTGGAAAGGAATGAATTCAACAACCATGTATCTGTCACAAAAATTATAGTTATGGTTGGTAACTCTAGAATTCACTCAAAAAGCAAGGCACTCTGGGAAATATTTGAATAGGTTTTACACTAAGTAGTGTATTAAGTTAACACTGGTTCCAGTGTGTATATGGTCCCACTCTTTCAGTATTGATTCAGCACTCTGTGTTATTTAATTTAAGACTGGTTCCAGTGTGTATATTGCCCACTCTTTCAGTGTTGATTTAACACTCTCATTTGCTGTGATAGTCCTCCTATTTATGTAATGAAGAAGAACTTACTGTGTCTCCATAATGATATGTATGCTTGCACTCAAAGAAACAAAGTGGCCACTACTAGATGCAACATATTTTGATTGATTGGTGGAATTGCATTTTATAAGTCTTTATGTGAATTGCCAAAAATTAATAACAGTGATAATCCCAAAATAATGTAGTGTGATTTCATGTACATAATCATCATTTTGGACATTTCTGTACATGCAATGCTTGAGTCAGAATATCTCAACACTGGTCGGCTGTTGGTTATTACACAGTATGTCCCTCTTAATAATGATGTATACTGAGTCAATAGTGCCACTGTGCCAGCCATGGATAGCCATAATTTGGCATCTGTGTGCAAACAATCCGACAGACCCCCCTAGTTGGATCTGGTCATTTGTCTAAGCAGAAGCAGGGGGATATATGATATAATGTGGGGGAAATGGGAAGTCATCACTTTGGCCTGGCTGATCCCGCCGCTGCTGCATCTGCAGCCCTGCTTGGCTTTAATGGATTCTGTCAGATTGTGAAATTCAGAACCAAATGTCTCATTATGCCTTGGCACTGTGCCTGGGGTAAGTGCACTGGCCTAGAATCAGCTGCAGTCACAGCAAGCCGGCGAAAACATACATTAAAGACTCAAAACTACACAGCGTCGACTGAAAATTGGTGACGCATATTTAAGCAAGTGGGAATGGCTTTGTCGGAGTAGTGCTTACACTTAACAGATGCTCGGCGGTAAACATGACATAATTGCAGTGATTATGTGCGGTGATTATCGTTTTGTGCACAGGGTGTTCGAGTTACTAAATATTTGCAAGTACCAGTGTGGAGTCTGGTTTGAATTAGGGATCTAAGTAGGCATGCAATTCGGTATCACTTTTATTCCTAATTAGTTGAGTCAACTTTTATCTCTAAGCTTTCATTTTGTGTCTTGTCTGTGTTTACCAGAACGTGTACAGAAATCACAGTTTCTGAGCAATTTTACAAACTTCTGAAAAACATTATACTGACTTTGTTGATGAGCTCCTACCATGGTAGTGTCCTCCTTTCCCATAGGTCTGTTCACGTTTCAGTGGCTACAGTGCTTTGCCCATCAACCCTCAGGGCAAGCAGAGCGCCCGTTCACATCAAATGGACCATCATAGGGCACAACAGACAGGACCCTTGTGCTGCGTCTAGCTTATTTTTAGAGCCTGTTTCCAGAAACTGAAAGCCTGAATAACCGTCCAATTAATGGATGGACTTATTTCCCTTTTCTTCCTTTAATGGCTGCTTTCAGGGCAGTATTATGAAGCCTTTTCCCTGCCAAACACACAACTATGGGCCTTTGTCCATGTGAATGGAGAAGCGCAGGAGATCGGAAAACATCTGTGGATGAGCAGCTGGAAATTTGAGCTAAAGCAGACTTGTACTGAGTTCATGAAGTACAAAGTACACATGCTCTATCAACATGTAGTCTGTAACTTGAAAACAAGTGTATCTGCAACTTGGGTTTTACTGATCACCACCAACTGCGATGCGAGATGTTTTCCCCTCTTTAGTTCTTGGCTGAATCATTCCTACTCTGGTGGCAAATAAACTTCAATAACTAAGCCTATAGCGAAAGTCATTACATTTTTGAAGAAAACACGCACGCACGCACACACACACACACACACACACACACACACACACACACACACACACACACACACACACACACACACACACACACACACACACACACACACACACACACAGGATGATACCCATGCTAGCTCCCTCATTAGCATTCTGTTAGAGGTTCCCTTTCAAATGAATTAGTGTCATAGAGCCCGGCATCTTATGCCATGCCTCCACTGAGGGGTCAGTCCCAATCTTATCTAATCACTATCTCCACTCATTTACCACAAACAGGGAGGCAAAGCTGGCTAGTGGAAGGGGCCGCATGCGCTAGCTAAAGAGGAGGGAAGATGAGAGAATTTGAGCTGGGGGGGTCATCATATCCTAGGAACTACCCCAGGGAGAGGGCATGGGAGTGGGGGAGCTCTTCATGGAGCCTGGGGCCTCTGGGAATGTTGTGGTAGTGGGGGTTTGGAAGCAACACTATGCTATGATCCAGGGAATGAAAATAGATGATGATAGTGGTGTACCTTCTAAAGGACTAGTGGCAGAAAAATAATATTCTGTTAATATTTTTTGATAGTCTTTTTTCCATAATACAGTATAAAATGCAGACACTTTCACTTCACCCTTTATTTGTGACTGATGTGTCAGTGTACACACTATAAGAAACTATTTAACTTCTCTTTGTCTTGAGAGATGGGGCAGAAGACATCGGGGCTTTAGGGGGCTGAGGCAGGTATGTCCCCTGGGGCCTGAGAGTGCAAGGTATAGAGCAGAGGATCACTGTTGACCTATCACCTTGCCATGAGAAGCATCCTTTGGGCTTGATTTTCCCACTTTATGGTACACAGCTGGTAGGGTTGCTAAGAAACAGAGGTAGAGAGAAGAGCTAAATCATTGCTGACTAGTTCCATTCTAGTTTGTTTGATGCCCCCTAGTAAAACTGTATCTTGCTCATATGAAGGGAGCCCAAGAGGGGTGGATGGTGTGTCTTGGGAATTGTTTGTTTATCATAGGTTATATTATGGTTTGAGGTATGGTTAGAGGTAGGGGATTGAGATGTTGAAATTGTTGAAGTTCTATAATGACTTTGAATTTTTGATAAGGTGTCCTCAGCCTTTTTTTGAAAGTATTATACACACACACACACACACACACACACACACACACACACACACACACACACACACACACACACACACACACACACACACACACACTGTGCCTTGTACATGGTCTTGCCTGTTATCTTCCGAAAAATTGACAATGTTGTCTCGGGGGAGACTTTGGATCAATCAACTTATACTTTTTTCCATAGCTGTTGGGCCTCAAGAAAATAAGTTATTTGAATGATTAAAATACACAAAATTGTGACAGGCAGGCTTGATTTGGTCTTATGTAGCAACATTTTAAATTGTGTTTTTTTACGTTGGATAAAAGTAGAGCTAGGAAATGGTATATCATACACTATAGAACAATGAGAAAGTAATTCTGATTTGAAAGTTGATAAACTTGTTACCCCATTTTGAGAAAATGTCCCTTGAATATTTTAATACACCTACTGGAGAGCTCTTCTTTGTTTACACCCAACCAATCTCTGTAAGGATTCACATGTGAGGCCATGTGCTAAACAGAGTGAGTACGGTAGTGTACTAAACAACCAAAGATATCAAGACTAAAGGCTGGTTTATACTAGGTCTATTGACATGTCTGTAGACAGTTGTCACAGTGACATCATGAACATTCTATAGTCGTCCGACATCAAACTTGTCGTTGTCATTTACAAAAAATATAAACACAAAAACAACAAATCAAATCAAATGTATTCATATAGCCCTTCTTACATCAGCTGATATATCAAAGTATTTGTAAATCTAGCAAACCAGGCAACTAAAAGCCACTTTCTAAACAATGTGTTGGTTAGTTTCTAGCTTATTAGGTAGCTAGCTAGCTAACGTTAAGTTAGCTGACTAGCCAGTTCAAATAATGACCATATCATATAGCTGACAACGTCTTAACATGAGCTAATTTGTATTCATTATTACAGGAAAATAAACTCAAAACAAGATAATTATTTACAGTTAAATGGCAAGCTAATTACAGAAAATAGCTTACGGTTGTGAGTGTGACGAAATAAAAGCAGGGTTCTTCTACCGAAGAAATTTAGAACTTGGTCTAACGTTATATCCTTATTTGACTATGGTGCAGGCCATGTTGTTCTTCACATTAACATCTCTAGTGAACACACACTATATCAAATAAAATCTAAGTTTATTTGTCACATTCACAGGATACAGAAGGTGTAGGCAGTACAGTGAAATGTGTAATTGCATAGTGGAATCTTTTGTTTAGACATTTAGCTAGCTAGCTAAACAATGAACCATAATCCTAACTCATAATGTTACTACCCTGCATGAATCTACAGGTAGCTAAAGCTAACCAACTAGGTTCAATGTTAGCTAGCTAGCTAACATTAGGCTATTACTATCAATGCAAATGGCTCTGAGATATGAATAATATTACTACCCAAATCATACATGTAATGTTAGCTAGCGAACCAGCCCGCTAACATTAGCTAGCTAGCTAACTTGCAATGATAATTACTTTCTGACAAAATGAGAAAAGTATGATATTTGAAAATGTAGCTAGCGAGACTCTCTTTACGTGTCTATAGGGATGCACGCTTCTCCCTCCTTGTCATGGATACCTTGGTTGCCCTTAGTTTGAAGATGTAATCTGGAGACAGGTGTTCGATTCTCTCCACATATTTACAATCAAACGCCTGAATTTTCTCCACCTCCTTAGCTATCATACTCTTCTTCCAGTGGTCATTCCACTGAAAGTGGAGAGCATTAGCAACACTTTTGCAGTTATTTGTAATATTGTTTAAAAAAAGCTGCATTAGAAAGGATTACCTACACATATTGAGCAGCTCATGTCATAGACAGAAGCATGCTACATGGCAGACCAATCCAAACTCATCTCTCGGGCATGCCCAGCCCATCCATTATCTCAGCCATGGCTAGCGGGAAGGTTTCTCACCTTTTCCGTGGCTAAAACAACTACGCTCGTAATTTAAAAATTGTATTTGTATTTACAAATGGCATACGTTTGTTGTTAAAGCACATGTTCCAGAAGGCATTTCTGCCCCCCCCAAAAAACATTTTAATTAAAAAAAAAAACGTTTACGTTCAAATGCCGCTCCTGTGAAGTAGTGACGCTCGACATAAGCCTCGTTTCCTGAAACGAGTCCCAATTACACTATAGCTTGAGATGGATAGGAGTCAATTTGCCCTGTCATTAGCTTTTTTCCCTCTAAATAGAATTAGACAATGAATGCGAGGCGTCATTTTTCATGGAATGACTAATCAGATTACGGTATCAACATTAATTTTCAGACAAATGTCTGTTTGTAATTAAACAAGTTTAATCTGGGTGTATCAAATACCGGACCAGGAAGCCATGTTGTATAATGCACTATTAAATAGAAACCATTTTGGAAATTGATCCACATCGTCAGTGAGTCTTTCAGGTATATGCTGGCAGCCTGTTACATAATATATTATCTCTTTAAAATTCACAAGTTGTGAATACTTTGCTATGGTATCGACAGTTCAGTGTTGTCTTGCTTTGATATTGCGTTGATATAAGGTCAGACTATTTCTTTCATTTCACTGTCAATACTGTAGGTGTTATTCTTGCCTCTTCAGCTTGAATTAAGTTGTGTCTTGAAGTGGTTTGTTGGAAAGAGTTTGTGTGAAGTCATCCTATTCTTGGAATGAGGCCCATTCATTTTCAGTGGGGGAGATGAGTCCATTGTCTGGCAGCGGTAAATTGTGCCCTTGTCTGCAGGAAGCTATGCAAAGCAAAGACGTTGGGATGATTCAGAAATGGATTGGGCTATGATCTAAGGTTCCTGTTGAGTTCTGTGTGACTGTTCCTGATATCCCACAGAAGGAATGTTTAAGTCGATAGAATGATTTACTGGGTTTCTTCGGCAGGGGATAAATGCATTCACTTCTGCAGGGAATGTGTGTACACATCAAATGTGTTCCCTCCCAAAGGCCAAGGCTGTCTCATGTTGAGGTTTTAAAGGTATCGTATTGTTTGAAGTGGTACTGCTTGTTTGAGTTGGTTATTATCCCCTTGGATTGTAGTGGTATGGAAGACTATGTAAATGAGAATTAAATTATTATCCCCTATGTTCTCTTTCAGTCACAGGTATCACGTTTCACTCACACATTTATTTTGTAACATTGAGAGTGAGTCACAGAAGTCATATTCACTTTAATGCCTGAGCTATCCACATCCACAGACAATATTACTCAGGTCTTTTGTGTTTGCTGAATGACTCCTTGAGCCCTATTCAATCGAAACAGGTAACTGAGATAAAAAAAATACCATTCTTCCAACAGCGAGAAGCAAGTTTGAATTTAAATGCATTCTACTTGTTTCACACTGCCCTTCTTCTGTTGAGGACATTATTCCAAACATGCACTCTTGAACCCCAAGAAATATAGTGTTTTTGACATATGCTTGCGTTCAGTATATGGGGATAGATATCTGCCATGTGTACATTATGTTTTGGCAAGTATCTACCTCCATACAGCTTGATTAAATAAGGACCATTGTTTTCATTATTTCTTATCTTATTATTTTTTTAATGTACATTGTACATTGCTCAGAGTTATTCACATAGTGTTTACTCCCTGGGTTAACCCTATGGGTAATGTATTGACTTCTCTGTGACACTTCAGTATATCCAGCCACACCGACAAATCAATAAGTTATTTTGTTTTCTATTTCATCAATTAGAAGACAAATTAATCTAATCATATACTGAAGCTAAAATTAGAAGAGACTTTACTCTGGGCAAGAGCATACAATCTAAGAAGGAACTTTTTAGTACCACGGGAGATGCGGCGACATCACAGCCTCATGACCAAAGCCATTCACGCCTAGGCTATGATTTTTACTAAAGGCCACATTCAACAATGTCAGCCACCAAATGTTGGTAAACGGTTTGAGCGCTGATCAAATTTCAGAGTGGGTGATAAACATATTAAAGGGAAAGTTCACCCTGGCTCTGCCACGGCATATAGTAAATTCTACATTAAAAAAAACATATATTTTTTAATCATAAACAATTATCTAAACCACAAGCTAGAAATAGCACATTTTCATTTCACTGGTAGAATCAGGATGTTTCGACTCCCTGTGCATTTGTGAACCACAAAGTGAACCACAAAGTCCCGTATTCATAGTGAATGCTGATAGCGGCTGCTAGGTAGAGGTAATGTGCCCACAAACTTCAATAATGGCATTGTTAACTTCGAACGACCAACACAGAGTAATTTCAGGATTTCTCTAGGCAATATTTTTTGTTTGTTTTTCACTGTTTAACATCATGCGCGTGCGATTCAGCCAGTGGTTTGCAGCTATTAAGAATGATGCAGTGACCAAAGATTATCAGAGGGATTTTAAGGCTGAACTGATGAGGAATACATTTCAAAGACAGCTGAGAAGTGATGCGATACCATCGTGTTCGTCTTCCTTCACAACAAAATGGAAGATTATCAATTAGAGGTAACCTAACATTAGCTCCCTTGATAGCCTAGCTGGGTAATTTAGCTAGCTAGCGTTACAGTCCTGTACTGAACTCTGAAAGCCATCAGCTAAATCATATAGCTAGCTATCTTTTGGTATACACACAGTCAATCAATTTCGCCCATGCCAGGGTAGTCACTGCTTGACTGGTCTCTGCCTTTAGCAGAGTTAACATGTTTGTTTGTTTGTTCGTTCTATCTTTGACTGACGTTAGCTAATGTAAGCTAGCTAATGTTACCAAATAAGAGTATCTACATTTGGTAGCCATCCATTCCACCCTTGTCTGGAAAACAATCTGTTAGTAAAAATATAATTTTCGATATAGCAAACTCACTCTCTGTCTGTGTGTTGGTAGCAATGATGAATGTGTATAAATCGTCTGGTTGGTTAGTTGGTTCTCAGCCCGTCTCAACTGGCTAGCAATCTTGCTTCCAATTTAGACACTAGTTAACAGCAAGCTGACAATATTGAAATGTCCATGTTAGGTATGCTTAACTAGCCCGTCTAATAGAGATCAAAACAATTAATTGAGTGGTTAAATTGTGTATTGTTGTATATTTTGTTGTATGTGGTATAGATCGAAAATCTACACCTAGCTCTGCACAAGCTGAATGTAAGTTGGCCAAAATATTTCAAGCTGACGGCTAAGATAGCTCAATTTCCATTAAGCATGGTATAAACATGAATTGGATACTGTTTGTATGGTTTGGGTTTGTGTTATGGGGTTACAGGTGGTTTGAGGTAGCCTGAGGACCACAGAGTATCTTCCAGACGATGTCATCAATTTAGCCTACCCCTCTTCTCATTTTACCTTTTCGTTTTGTAAAACTCAGGTTATCTGGAGTGATTCCACAGTGCCTTGCTGAAAAATAGTACAAAGCGGGGGCATTTCGGGTAAACAAGCATAAGGGAGCGGACACACCTTGTGGTTATGGAACACACCAAGATTGTGAGACAGAAACCAGGAAGGGACACTGATAGTAATGATACAACCACCTCATTCTTCTCTGCAGATTTTTAAAACACAATGCAAAGACATGTCTTCAAAATTCCCCTGCAAAGGGCTACTATTGACAAGAATGATCTGTCAAAGTCAATGGGTTGGAGGAGGTTTACAGATTGTACATTGAGATGAGGAGTTGTTTTTTGGTTGTACAGGGTTGTGCTTAGACAGTAAATGTATTGTGTATGAGTGCGATTGAGGTGCCTTTTCTCCTCATGGCACCTCATGGTCCCTTCCACCAAAAGAGTAAAATGCTAACACCACAACCATGCCTTTCCAGGAGACATGCAGTACCCGCAAATCTTCTGCACGAGAACTGAACAGTTGGTGGTTAAGAAGCCCTACACCACTTTCGCCAGTCTTATCCAGTTGGCCGTTTTCCGCAGACAGGACAAGCCCATCACCATAAGCACAAAGAATCTCAGCTTCCCCAGCCCGCCAGTGTACCGAAGCCTGATAAAGGAGTATGGCTGCGTTTACACAGGTAGCCTAATTCTGATATTTTTTTCACTAATCAGATCAGTTCTGAAAAAGACCTGAAGTGATTAAGACCAGTTAGTGGAAAAAAGGTAAGAATTGGGCTGCCTGTGTAAACACAGCCAGTATGGCTCAGCATAAGACCATGTAGAACAGGGGCCTCTAACCCTGTTGCTGTGGAGCTACCCTCCTGTAGGTTTTCACTCCAAACCCAATTGAAACTAACCTGGTTCGGCTTATCAACTAGCTGATAATTAGAATCAGTTGTGCTAGAATAGGGTTGGAGTGAAAACCTGCCGGATGGTAGCTCTCCAGCTGCAGGGTTGGAGAGCCCAAAATAAATACCCTAAATAAATATGGATATTTTCGATCAATTTTCAAAATGTGTCTGTCCTTATGTATTCACAGAATATATTTATATAAGCTGTATAGGGCTCTGTAGCATCAAACAGATGCTAGACATTCAGATATTCAAACAATGTTTGTTTATTTATAAAAATCTAAAATACGAGAGAGTGTAAACAATTTAATGCTAACTCAAGAGTACTGGCTATTCAACAACAATGTTATATGGTAAAAGTAACATACAATTTTTGGGGTATGAACAGTGTAGTACAGTTCAGTGTGTCCAAATGTGTCTCAGGTATAGAGACACACAACTGCAGAGAACTGTAGTTACAGATTGTTACACCAGATAATGTGATTTACCCAAAGATTTTTGCTGAAATCTTGTCTATTTCAAGTCTTCTCTCATTGATTGAGACAGATGGGTGTCCATCCCAAAGTGCTGCATGCCATGATGACAGAGATCTGTCTCGATCAGACAGTGAGAAGACATGAAATAGACAAGATGGCAGCGCATATATTGTTGGATTACTTTATGGAGAAAAAAAGTATAACAGAGCATTTTCTAAATTCAAACTGACTCCTGTTTCCCCTAATCAAGGACAAAGACAGCATCGCTAAGGTTGGTCGAAAATTCTCTGTGCTACACCAAACAGTTCCTATCCTGTAACTCCCAGTAATGGATACCAAAAATATTTGGTTAAATCACATTATCTGGTGTAACAATCTGTAGCTAAGAGAACTGGTTATCAGCAGATGATGGGATAGGTGGTCATGATGAAATTGCCATTCCGAAGAAACATGCAGTAAATATGTAAGTGTTGTCATGATCAAACTGCCATCTGCTTGAAATCCAGCATAATGTCTAATCCCTTGAGAGGGATACAGTTCACAGGATACAATTCTGCTACAATGACACACATAGGCAAAGGAAGTCTCTTTCTGTACCTAGAATCCAGGTACAGAAAGAAGAAGCCCAGGCACCACATGATATTGTCTGTAAGACGAAAACAAAAAGACTGTACAGTTTGAACAACAGTTGAACCGAGACAGCATAACAGCAACATTAGGGCAGACTAGTTGAACATGCATACATATGCACAGGTACAGATATTACATGTAAAACAATATCTAGCCAAATAGAAATAAATATGGCATAACCCTCAGCTTTTGCACACTGACCAGACTGCACAAATGAGCCTAGGTAGGTAGACAGTATCTACCTTCAGCCATGTCTATCAGGTATGCTTAGGCCCTTTTTTTAATATTAAAACCAGCTTCAGTTTTAGAGATTTACAACAGTAAATTGTTGTATTATTGTTTCTCCTCACTGTTTTCTAGTAGTCTAAAACTTTGCACATACACTGATGCCATTTAGTGGCCAAAATCTAAATTGCACCTGGGCTGGAATAATACATTATGGCCTTTCTCTTGCATTTCAAAGATGATGGTACAAAAAGATACAAGATAATGGTTGTTTTTTTCTTTGTATTATATTTTGCCAGTTCTATTGTGTTATATTCTACTACATTCCTTTCACATTTCCATGAACTTCAAAGTGTTTCCTGTCAAATGGTACCAACAATATGCATATCCTTGCTTCAGGGCCTGAGCTACAGGCAGTTAGACTTGGGTATGTCATTTTAGGTGAAAATTGAAAAAAAGGGGCTATTCATTAAGAGTTTTAACAAGAGTTCTGTCCGTGGTGCTGAATGAACAGTGTACTTTTCCCTCTGTGTTGTTCATTGCATGTTTAATAATGAAAATACCTACCAAAAGGAGAACATGGATATGGTTTATTTCTGTGCATGTTAAAAAGGTAAAATAAGTAGCATATCTGGATGTGATTTACAATAGATATATCTGTCAACACCCATGTATAATCCTGTAATATGATTCTGGCCCACAATGGCAAAAATATATTCTAATGTGGCCCTCCATTGAAAATAATTACCCAGGCCTGCAATAGCCCGTAATGACAAAGCAGAAACAGGTTTTTAGAAATTTTTGCAAATTTATGAAAAAATAAAAACTGAAATATTACATTTACATATATGTATTCAGACCCTTTACTCAGTACTTTGTTGAAGCACCTTTGGCAGTGACTACAGCCTCGAGTATTCTTGGGCTCCCTGGTGGCGCAGTGGTCTAAGGCTCTTTATCTCAGTGCTAGAGGCGTCACTACAGACCCTGGTTTAATTACAGGCTGTATCACAACCGGCCGTGATTGGGAGTCCCATGGGACGGTGCACAATTGGCCCAGTGTCGTCCAGGTTAGGGTTTGGCCGGCGTAGTCCGTCATTGAAAATAAGAATTTATTCTTAACTGACTTGCCTAGTTAAATAAAAATTAAATAAATTACGCTACAACCTCGGCAAACCTTTATTGGAGGAGTTTCTCCCATTATTTTCTGCAGATCCTCTCAAGCTCTGTCAGGTTGGATGGGTAGCATTGCTGCACAGCTAATTTCAGGTCTCTCCAAAGATGTTAGATCGGGTTCAAGTCCGGGCTCTGCCTGGGCCACTCAAGGACATTCAGTGAGGGATGGGGGCCAGAGCACGAAGCACCACCCAACACAAGTTGTAGTCTTTCAAAGGCTGGAAGACGTCCAATCGCTGTTGTCCATCGCTGTCGTCCATCGCTGTCGTCCATTGCTGTCATCCATCGCTGACGTCCATCGCCATTGGACGTCCATCGCTGTCGTCCATCGCTGACTTCCATCGCTGAAAGACGTCCAATGGTACTATCGAAAAAGGACGACCACATCTACATCCCAAAAACATGTATAGTGCGATCAGTATAAGATAGAGTCTTCAGAAAATTCCACAAAGCAGGACTACATGTATTTTTAGATCTCGCTCCCCCCATCAATACAACGTAAGTCATCATAGGGTGTATCATTCAGAGCCCAAAGTCTTGACCTGCCTTCCTCCTTGGCAATTATATGTGAAACACATCTCACTGTCCTAGAAATGCCTCAGACATGATGAAAGCAAGCCCAGATTCCCCCAGGGTGAAAGTCCTCTTTAAGGTTGCCGTTCCTCTAGAATTACCAAATGGGCTGATTTGGAAGGTGTTTCAAACAAACAGAGTGTATCCCTAATGACCCAATATGTTTATTCAGTCGGGCCTAGTTTGTTGTAGTTGAGATTTCTGTCTTGGGTTGTGCGCACATTTCTGCCCAGCAAGTGTGTGATAATGTGTGTACTGCGTAGATCTGACTTCATGATGAATTCCAGTATGATCAATCAATTATTATACTGCTGTGTTGTAGTCTGAACTTTGAGACTCCATGTCAGTGACTGAATGGGTATGTTTTGTCACTACCTACCTCAACTCCTTGTGACTCTGAGGCTGTCTTAATATGGACACCGTACAGAGGGCCTGTTTACCTACCTTGTGATAAGTCACAGTGCTTATTTTCCATCCTTTGACTGGAATACATCAGGCTTTATGGCAGCTGCAGTCACATCACTGGGGATCCTCTAGTCATAGCCTTCTCAACTAAACAAATAGAGACACTTAGCTCCACACACTTCTGCACTGTTAGCATAGTCTTATAGGTTTCCGTTGTGGTGGGCTCTTGGCGGTGGTGGAGTGTGTGTGGATTTACATGTGGACAGTAGAACTATATCATAATTCAAGACTGTCTGTTGTAAGAGGTTATTTGTCTCTTTCAATCTCTGACTCAGGTTGTGTCCCAAATGGCACCTTATTCCAGGGCTGGCTCTAGGCTTTTGGGGGCCCTAAGCAATAGCTGAGTGAGCGTGACAAACAAAATCAATGGTCAGGGCCCCTGGGCACGTGCCTTGCGTGCCTGATTCGGCCATGATTACAATGAGTTTAGATACCTGGCTAGACTAACTTACCAATCTAAAAATGTTTAGCTGGCATGGCTAATTGAGTGACTGACGTAACGAGCGAAAAACTGCTGATGCACAACCAAACTTCGAAGTTGCACCCTGTGTATTCTACTATTCTAACTCTCAACAGTAAGTTGAGACCCCAACTGAGTTCCAAAAAATGAAAAAAATGTAATGTTGCAGTTTTAACTTTGACACGTACCAACAAGCGAGTGTGATCATTCTACAGTCCCTGGAGCATACGCTCAAACCAGTGTGATTTGAACGCTTATTTAGAACGTCCGGTTTGGATTGACGCAACAGTCAGCGTTTGAGCCTGCCACACTGTACTTACAAAGTACTTACAAAGTTATGTCCTGAATGTGACCAGTTTATTTTTGGAAGCAATGTTCAGACATTCACAGAAGTAGCGACAGCATAACACAATCATCCAAACCGGAAAATATAGGCTACATTAGTCCTAGAGCTAACTGAGGAAAGATTGACGTACGCATACGGTCATATTTAGCTAACTCTGACAGAAAACACAATGTGAATTAGCTAATAGCAATTACTATTTACAATTCATCACATCACAGGTGAATTCACCATTGATCAAAATAATTGAGTAAAACACTTTCTAAAAATCAAAAGTAATCCAATGATGGGTAGTTTGTGCGCACCACAATGTTTGTCTTTTCGCGTCAACCAAAGATAAGAAGAGGAGACAAGATGAGATAGGTATGTTTGCACTGTAGCATGCATGTTAAAGGCGTGAGTTGTCTATGATCGTTCACTTCCGGAAGTTTACTCGAAAGATGAGTGAATCATTCCTTCACCTCATTATAACCTATTTGGTCTGACAGATGTTTACGTGACACCCAGAATACATTGTATAAGGTCAATAATTTCAGATATGTGTGGCGCCATGTCAACAAACATATCTGGCAAAAAGCTTAGCATTAGCTCATCATGATCAGTACAACCTTCAAGAAAGTATTGTATACACATCACAGGTGTCCATTACAATCTACGGAATAATCAGACTGCATTATTTGTCATTAGTACTTGAAAACATGTGAATAAAACTGTAAATACATTATGCTCCATACATACATACATACATACATACATACATACATACATGCATAAGTACATACAGTTGAAGTCGGAAGGTTACATACACTTAGGTTGGCGTCATTAAAACTCATTTTTCTACCACTCCACAAATGTCTTGTTAACAAACTATAGTTTTGGCAAGTCGGTTAGGATATCTACTTTGTGCATGACACAAATAATTTTTCCAACAATTGTTTACAGACAGATTATTTAACTTGTTATGGCTGCAATCCCGATATCGGGATACGTGTCATCAACAACCGCTGAATAGCATAGCGTTACATACAATAAATATTACAATAAATATTTATATTCATGAAATCACAAGTGCAATATAGGAAAACTCAGTTGTTAATCCACCTGTCGTGTCAGATTTTGAAATTATGCTTTACAGCGAAAGCAATCCAAGCGTTTGTGTAAGTTTATCGATCGCACGATAAACATTAAGTACACTTAGCATCAGGTAGCTCGGTCACGAAAATCAGAAAAGCAATCAAATTAATTGTTTACCTTTGATGACCTTCGGATGTTTTCACTCACGAGACTCCCAGTTACACAACAAATGTTCCTTTTGTTCCATAAAGATTATTTTTTACATCCAAAATACCTCCGTTTGTTTGTCGCGTTATAATCAGAAATCCACAGGAAAGAGCGATCACGACAACGCAGACAAATTCCAAATAGTTTCCATAATGTCCACAGAAACATGTCAAACGTTTTTTATAATCAATCCTCAGGTTGTTTTTAAAATATATAATCGATAATATATCAACCGCAAATGTCTTTCACAGTAGGAGAGGGAAAAGCAATACCTATCCAAATTCTGTTGCGCGAGCAAAACTCATGTGACCACTTGAACGATGTTATCGTTCTGTCTCATTTTTCAAAATAAAAGCATGAAACTATGTCTGAAGACTGTTGACACCTTGAGGAAGCGATAGGAAAAGGAATCTGGTTCATATCCCTTTAAATGGCGCAAAGGGAGGCTTTGGAACTTGGAGTTTTCAAAATAGAAGCCACTTCCTGCTTTGATTTTCCTCAGGGTTTCGCCTGCAATATCAGTTCTGTTATACTCACAGACAATATTTTGACAGTTTTGGAAACTTTACAGTGTTTTCTATCCAATACTAATAATAATATGCATATATTAGCAACTGAGACTGAGGAGCGGGCCGTTTACAATGGGCACCTTTTCATCCAAGCTACTCAATACTGCCCCTGCAGCCATAAAAAGTTAACTTGTAATTCACTGTATCACAATTCCAGTGGGTCAGAATGCGTCTTACTTACTTGTGTCATGCACAAAGTCGATGTCCTAACCGACTTGCCAAAACTATAGTTTGTTAACAAGAAATTTGTGGAGTGGTTGAAAAACAAGTTTTAATGACTCCAACCTAAGTGTATGTAAACTTCTGACTTCAACTGTAAGTTTTCTGCAGTTTTGTATAACAAATTTCCCTCAATTCTACCCATTTTTGCGATTGGGTGATTAGGACCCTCTGTAATTTGGAGGTCAGGGCCCTGCGTGACTGGTCGGTATTTGGCTATAATTACTACAAGTTTAGCTAGCTGGCTAGACTAATATACCAATTAAAAAAGTGGTAACTGACATGGCTAATTGAGTGATGTCAGTGACTGATATAACAAAAGAAAAATTGCAGATGCACAACCAAATTTCAAACTTTCACCTTGTGTATTCTACTATTCTAACTCTCACAACATTAAGTTGAAACCCCAACTGAGTTCCTTTTTGGGATGTGGGGCCCTAAGTGACAGCTTATGTCGCTCATGTCTGCAGCCGGCCCTGCCCTATTCCCTATGTATATGGTTCCTGGTCAAACATATTGCACTATATAGGGAAAAGGGTGCCAGTTAGGATGGTGACCCAGTTTTCTGCTGACCTCTCTCACCAGGACCTCTTTGACAGTCTCCATCCAAGTATATTTAGTGAATACGGCTTAAGTAAGAACTATTGATATCATCTTTGTGGAGTGGCCACATGAAAGTGCTTGAAGTGATAAGCACCCTTAAAACAACAGCTTTTTTAATCAAAATAACGTGTGTCAAGCTCTACTATTTAAACACTTTAGTATTCGAGAGGGCTCGAGTGTGTTTGTGACAACAAGTGTAAACAAACTTGAGCAATAATATTTTTACAGTTTAACCCCTAGTAGACCCATGGGACGTATATTCATATCACATTTATTTATGACAATACAATATTTATTTCAATCACAATGACTTTAGATCAGATTCATCAACAATCAATAATGACAATCAATAATCAACAACTCAATAATCAATAATGTACACACAATATTTAGAGAGCTTGGGGCGGCAGGGTAGCCTAGTGGTTAGAGCATTGGACTAATAACCAGTTCAAACCCCCGACCTGACAAGGTACAAATCTGTTGTTCTTCCCCTGAACAGGCACCTAACCCACTGTTCCTAGGCCATCATTGAAAATAAGAATTTGTTCTTAATTAACTGACTTGCCTAGTTAAATAAAGGTAAAATAATAATACAGTTGATTTGTTCTCTACCTATATAGTACTCTAAGTACCCCAATTCATGTGGTTAAGTTCAAAGGAATACTTGTTTGTGTACCTAGTGCATTCCCCTCTATATTGCCCGTCCAACAACCTTCAAATACAGAAATTACATTTAATCAAATTGCTCATGTTATTCACTTTGGCATCATCAGGCTCTCTTTGGAGTCGCCCTTGACATGTGTTTGTTAATTAAAGACATGCAGGAGTACCTCCCAGGCCTTTTAATCTAGTGCCCCCCCGTTTTGTCAGTCTTGCCACCGTGGCAATTTGTCATCGACTCAGATGAAAGTCATCAAGCTGGTAATCAGGACAGCCTTTTCGCTTTTCTCTTTTCATAGCACACAGAATGGTAGCATGAATAGGCATCCCCCTTTCAAAGAATTATGGGGGAGGGAATCAAAGCTCTTTTCCCCACTAACAGGCTCCTTAGATACAATCTCTGGGTGACCTTTTTTTTCCTCTGGGAAGTAATACAGCCCAACACTGACAACTCACAGCTCACTGACAGTCACTTTGTACTAAAAGAAACCCTCCAATGACACCGCAAGGGAGCGGACATGCATTTTCCATGAGTCGGAAATACAATACAAGAAGATAGAATTTGCATTTATGTAATTTCCTTACACTGACTAGCCTCCATGCTAGCCCCAACAGCAGCAGTGTGGTGTCATAGTGTTGAAGTGCATTAGGTAGAACTGAGTTGAGCCAAACAGTGAGCTTGACACATACATCACCAGAAATTCAACCAACCATTCATACTAATGGGATTAACAGCTAGACCTGGTGACATATGGCTAATTCAAAACCCTGGGCTTTGTTTTTATGCAGTAATTTCTGTCGCAAAATATTTGGCTGATTCATATGGTGTTGTTGGCTAATCCTCTGGCCTTTGGGTAAGTGGGCAACTCGTCTCATATACTACCGATGCTTTTAATCATGCTAATGTTAATGGGTTGGTAGAGTAAGATGTCGGCGCTCTAATTAAGGTGGAGAATATTCTAGTTGTTCCCATCCAATTTTCTTCCACTGTGGTAATTGGGATTGCTTTCTGAGGCATTAGGATGACTTGGCGGGCAGGTGCAGATATGAAGTCTCCCTGACGTTGAAGAAAGGCAGAATTCCGAAACTCATTTCTGACTTTGATGGAAAGATGATTCGCTCATGTGCGCAGCCAGAGAGCAGTGAGGCTTGCTTTATCCTCGCCGAGTCTGTCTCTGTGTAATTTTTTAAATTGGGCTGAATCTAAAAAGGGAAACGTTATCTCCTATACACCCTTACAACCAAGCAAGAGACACTCTCCTAGATCCTCTATGAAGCTTTCAATATTTCTCTCTTCACACTAAATCATTTGATTTGAGAGTCAAATCAGTATTTGCCACCGTTCAGTCATGATAGGGGAAACAGACAGATTAGCTGTAAATTAGTTGGAAATTAAACCACCTGCTCATATCCTGTAGTGTTTTGGCGGCAGACATGGGTTTAAATACTGTTTCACATTTTTGGTTCAGTTGCGCCAGGTAAGCTCAATCAAGCCCAGATACAGTATTTGAAATGGTTTCAAATATTATTTGAACCCCCTATTTAGTTAGTGACCGCCTCAAAGAGCTCAAGACAAACGACACGTCTCTGAAACAGCGACCTAATAGCACTTTCCTTCATTTGCTTTATATATCACAGGGCAATGTGTTCCCCATGATAACCTTGATGTTACCACAGTGATGGATATGGCCAGCACCTGGCTGCACCATTCTGGCACATTGCGACATCTCGTATAACCTTACCTGATTGTCTCCTATGACATGTCACTTTATTATGGTATTAAGCTAATTTACCATGAGATTCTATAGGATGATCAGTCAACATTAGAGAGAAAGCCCACGTTGCTCACTGTCACCCAGATATTGATGTGTAAATACCAGGGGGGAACGACTGCCCCCTCTCATCGAATACAGGATGATGGCGTGCAGTGGCTCTTGACCAATTCTGCTATTTTGTGTTTGTTTTTTTACACAGATCTTAAAATATTTTGTACATAATGTCTCCGCCATCATTTCCTATAACTAACTAACCTTGATCTGTACGAAATTGTCCTCTTCATCGAGTCGGCAGCTCTGGAAGTTCTGCTTACTCTGGACTAGGCCCTAATCCCCTGGTTTCAAAAGAGGAAGCGGCGGCAAAATAGAGGTAGGTGAGGCGGCCTCCTGACGAGACTACGTCGATAAGCAAATAGACCGCCATTGCCCTCTGTTCTATTGGCGAACCTGCAATAGCTGGAGAAAAAACTGAATGAGCTATCCTGTCAACGGGACCTGAAAAAAAGTAATATCCTATGTTTCTCAGAGTTGTGGCTGAACGATGACATGGATATACTGTACATCTCGCTGATATTTATATGCATCTTCAAGACAAAGGGGAGGGTTGTGTCTCTTTGTTAACAACAGCTGGTGCGCGATCTCTAATGTTAAGGAATTGTATCAAGGTTTTGCTTGCCTGAGTTAGAATAACTCATGATAAGCTGCAGACAATACTATTTATCACCTACATTTTTCATAGCTATCTATTTACCTCAGACAATCTGCACCTGCAGGATTGTCTGAGACCAACCACCCAGACAGCTGATGAAACTGTGGGTTTGCACAACCAAAGAATTTCTGCACAAACTATCAGAAACCATTTCAGGGAAGCTCATCAACTGTAGATGCTCGCTGTCCTTACCAGGGTCTTGACCTGACTGCAGTTTGGCGTCGTAACCGACTTCAGTGGGAAAATGCTCACCTTCGATGGCCACTAGCATGCTGGAGAAGAGTTCTCTTCACGGATGAATCCTGGTTTCAACTATACAGGGTAGATGGCGCCGTGTGGGCTGGCGGTTTGCTGATGTCAAAGTTGAGAACAGAGTGCACCATGGTTGCAGTGGGGTTATGGTATGGGCAGGCATAAGCTACAGACAACGGCAATGGCAATCTGAATGCACAGAGATATAATGACGAGATCCACCGCCATGTTTCAGGATGATAATGCATAGCCATGTTTCAGGATGATAATGCATAGCCCCATGTCGCCATGATCTGTACGCAACTCCTAAAAGCTGAAAATGTCCTTGTTTTTCCATGGCCTGCATACTCACCAGACATGTCGCCCATTGAGCATGTTTGGGATGCTCTGGATAGATGTGTAGGACAGCGTGTTCCAGTTCCCGCCAATATCCAGTAACTTCACAAAGCCATTAAAGGGGAGTTGGACAACGTTCCACAGGCCACAGTCAACAGCCTGTTCAACTCTATGTGAAGGAGATGTGTCACGATACATGAGGAAATTGGTGTTCACACCAGATACTGACTGGTTTTTTGATCCCCGCCCATACCCTTCTTTTAAGGTATTTGTGACCAACGGATGCGTATCTGTGATGTGATATCATGTGATATAATTTAGTCTGACTGATTCCCTTATCTGAACTATAACTCTGTAAAACGTTGAAATTGTTGCATTTTGCGTTTATATTTTTGTTCAGTGTATTATGATCACTCTATGGTAAGGGGAGACTCTCTCGAACACAATGGTGTTCTCCGTTTTGCTCTATGACCTCCCCAAATATGTCAGGAGACTCCTCTGAAGTCGGTACTGTCGATGTGTCAACTTCTGTTTGGTAGCATCTAAACCATTTGGGCTGCAAACATTTGGAAAGTATGAAGGTAGATTTGTGCCTACCCCAAAAAATAGGTAAATATGTGAAAAAAATATACATTTGATTTATATCTCCTTGATTTAGGACAGACACTTCAAAACCTTGTTTCTTATGATATTTTTTTTGACTGTCCTTTTTGCCATTTATGAATGAGTTATGGAATGTGTTTCTATGGGCTTTAGTAGTAAAGGCCAAATATATATATATATATATATATATTTTTTTTTTTTGTATACCTAAAGGTGTTCTAAAAATTTTATCAAATAGCTAAATGATCCATAGTATGACCATACAATGGATCATCAGTATGATCTAAAAACCTTCTACAGTATGCTCACTTCGAGGCAAGCAACACTGAACCATATATGAGAGCACCCGCTGTTCCAGACTCTGTGTAATCTGTCTTCCAGTAGCCAATGTTAGTAATATCTTTAATTAAACAGGTTAAAATTCGCAACAGACAGAATACCAGGATGCTTACTCAGAGCATGCCTTGACCAGTTGGCAAGTGTCTTCTTTGATATTTTCAACCTATCCCTGACCCGGTCTGTAATACAAACTTGTTTCAAGCAAACCACTATAGTCCCCGTGCCCAAGAACTCCAAAATAACCCGCCTAAATGACTATCGCCCTGTAACTGTCACATCTATAACCATGAAATACTTTGAAAGGCTGGTCATGGCTCACATCAACACAGACACCCTGGATCCACTTCAATTCACAAACCGCCCCAACAGAATCACAGATGATGCAATCTCTATTGCACTCCACACTGCCCTCACCCACCTGGACAAAAGGAATACCTATGTAATAATGATGTTCATTGAGTACAGATCAGCATTCAACACCATAGTCCCATCCAAGCACATCACCAAGCTCGGGACTGAACACCTCCCTCTGCAACTGTATCTTGGATTTCCTGGACTTCTTGATGAGACGCTCCCAAGCCATGAGGGTAGGCAACAACACATCCACCCACACTGACCATCAACACGGAGGCCTCTCAGTGGTGTGTGCTTAGTCCTCTCCTCTACTCCTTGTTCACCCACGACTGAATGACTGCGCATGACTCCAACACCATCAAGTTTGTTGACGACACAATGGTGGTAGGACTGATCACTGACAACAATGAGACAGCCTATAGGGAAGAGTTCAGAGACCTGGCAGTGTGGTGCCAGTACAACAACCTCAACGTCAGCAAGACAAAGGAGCTGATCGTGGACTACAGGAGACAAAGGGGCGAGCACACCCCCCTCTACATCGTTGGGGCCATAGTGGAGTGGGTCGAGAGCTTTATGTTCCTCTGAGTCCACATCAATAAGGAATTAACATGGTCCACACATGCCCACACAGTTGTAAAGAGGGCATGACAGCTCCTCTTCCCCATAAGGAGGCTGAAAACATTTGACATGGGCCCTCAGATCCTGAAAAGGTTCTACAGCTGCACAATTGAGAGCATCTTGACTGGCTGCATCACTTCTTGATAAAGCAATTGCAAGGCACCCGGCCGCCATCAAGGACCTCTACACCAGACGGTGTCAAAGGAAGGCAAACATTTTTTGTCAAAGACTCCAGTCACCCAAGCCATTGACTGTTCTCTCTGCTACCGCATGGCAAGCTGTACCAGTGCACCAGGTCTGGAACCAACAGGACCCTGAACATCTTCTACCCCCAAGCCATAACACTGCTAAACAAGACTGCTAAATCGCTAATAAAATGGCTACCCAGACTACCTGCGTTGACCTAATTTTTGCACTAACTATCTTGCGCTTGCTCCATGCACACACACTGTACTCTACTCACACACACATACTTACACTGACACCCCAACACGCACATACACACTCACACACACCACATGCTGCTGCTACTGTCTATTATCTATCCTGTTGCCTAGTCACCACTATACCTACAGTATATGTACACTACCGGTCAAATTTTTAGAACACCTACACATTTTGTCTTTATTTTTAAAAATGTTTACATTGCAGAATAATAGTGAAGACGTCAAAACTATGAAATAACACATAATCATGTATTAACCAAAAAAGTGTTAAACAAATCAACATTTATTTTATATTGAGATTCTTCAAATAGCCACCCTTTGCCTTGATGACAGATTTATACACTCTTGGCATTCTCTCAACCAGCTTCATGAGGTAGTAACCTGTAATGCATTTCAATTAACAGGTGTGCCTTGTTAAAAGTTCATTTGCGGAATTTATTTCCTTCTTAATGCGTTTGAGCATTTCAAGAACTTGAACATTTCATCAAGTGCAGTCGCAAAAACCATCAAGCGCTATGATGAAACTGGCTCTCATGAGGACCGCCACAGGAAAGGAAGACCCATACTCTGCTGCAGAGGATAAGTTCATTGGAGTTACCAGCCTCAGAAATAGCAGCCCAAATAGATGCTTCACAGAGTTCAAGTAACAGACAACATCAACTGTTCAGAGGAGACTGTGTGAATCAGGCCTTCATGGTCAAATTGCTGCAAAGAAACCACTACTAAATGACACCAATAAGAAGAAGCAACTTGCTTGGGCCAAGACACGAGCAATGAACATTAGACTGGTCGAAATCTATCCTTTGGTCTGGAGTCCAAATTGGAGATTTTTGGTTCCAACCGCCGTGTCTTTGTGAGACGCGGTGTGGGTGAACTCATGATCTCTGCATGTGTGGTTCCCACCATAAAGCATGGAGGAGGATGTTTTATGGTGTGGGCGTGCTTTGCTGGTGACACTGTAAGTGATTAATTTAGAATTCAAGGCACACTTAATCAGCATGGCTACCACAGTATTCTTCACCGATATGCCATCCCATCTGGTTTGCGATTAGTGGGACTATCATTTGTTTTTCAACAGGACAATAACCCAACACACCTGCATTTTTACCAAGAAGGATTGATGGAGTGCTGCATCAGATGACCTGGCCTTCTCAATCCCTCGACCTCAACCAACTTGAGATGTTTTTAATGAGTCGGACCACAGAGTGAAGGAAAAGCAGTCAACAAGTGCTCAGCATATGTGTGAACTCCTTCAAGACGGTTGGAAAAGCATTCCAGGTGATGCTGGTTGAGAGAATGCCAAGAGTGTGCAAAGCTGTCGTTTTTGACCGGTAGTGTACATCTACCTCAATTACCTCTTACCCCTGCACAATGACTCAATACTGGTACTCCCTGTATATACAGTGCCTTCAGAAAGTATTCATACCCATTGACTTATTCCACATTTTGTTTTGTTACAAACTGTATTGAAAATGGATCAAACTTTTTTTTATCACCCATCTACACACAATACCTCAAAATGAAAAGGTAAAAACATGTTTTTAAAAATGTTAACACATTTACAGAAATACACTATATATACGAAAGTATGTGGAAACCCCTTCTAATTAGTGGATTCCGCTATTTCAGCCACATCCGTTGCTGACAGGTGTATACAATTGAGTACATAGCCCTGCAATCTCCATTGACAAACATTATTGGCAGTATAATAGCTTTACTGAAGAACTCAGTGACTTTCAATGTGACACCGTCATAGGATGCCACCTTTTCAACAAGTCAGTTCGTCAAATTTCTGCCCCGTTAGAGCTGCCCCGGTCAACTGCAAGGGATGTTATTGTGAAGTTGAAATGTCTAGGAGCAACAATGGGTCAGCCGCGAAGTGGTAGGCCACACAAGCTCACAGAATGCAACCTCCAAGTGCTGAAGCACTCTGCGTGTAAAAATTGCATTCTCTGGAGTGATGAATCATGCTTCACCATCTGGCAGTCCGACGGACAAATCTGGTTTTGGAGGATGCCTGGAGAATGATACCATCCCTAATGCATAGTGCCAACTGTAAAGTTTGGTGGTGGAGGAATAATGGTCTGGGGCAGTTTTTCATGGTTCAGGCTCGGCACCTTAGTTCCAGTGAAGGGAAAGCTTAATGCTACAGTATACAATGACATTCCAGATTATTCTGTGCTTCCATCTTTGTGGGAACAATTTTGGGAATTCCCTTTCCTGTTTCAGCATGACAATGCCCCTGTGCACAAAGCGAGGTCCATACAGAAATGGTTTGTTGCGATCGGTGTGGAAGAACTTGACTGGCCAGCACAGAGCCCTGATCTCAACCCCATCAAACACCTTTGGGAGGAATTGGAACGACGACTGCGAGCCAGGCCTAATCAAACAACATCAGTACCTGACCTCACTAATGCACTTGTGGCTGAATAGAAGCAAGTCACCACCGCAATGTTCCAACATCTAGTGCAAAGCCTTCCCAGAAGAGTGGAGACTGTTGTAGCAGCAAAGGGGTGATCAACTCCATATTAATGCCTATGATTTTGGAATGAGATGTTCGATGAGCAGGTGTCCATATACTTCTGGTCATGTAGTGTATCTCATTTACAGTTGAAGTCGGAAGTTTACATACACTTAGATTGGAGTTATTAAAACTCGTTTTTCAACCACTCCACAAATGTACAAACAATAGTATGCAAGTATAAACACCATGGGATCGCGCTGCCGTCATACCGCTCAGGAAGGAGACGCCTTCTCTCTCCTAGAGATGAACGTGCTTGGGTGCGAAAAGTGCAAATCAATCCCAGAACAACAGCAAAGGACCTTGTGAAGATGCTGGAGGAAACAGGTACACAAGTATCTATATCCAGAGTAAAACGAGTCCTATATCGACATAACCTGAAAGGCCGCTCAGCAAGGAAGAAGCCACTGCTCCAAAACTGCCATAAAAAAGCCAGACTACGGTTTGCAACTGCATGTGGGGACAAAAATCTTACTTTTTGGAGAAATATCCTCTTTTCTGATGAAACAAAAATAGAACTGTTTGGCCATAATGACCATTGTTATGTTTGGAGGAAAAAGGGGGAGGTTTGCAAGCCGAAGAACACCATCCCAACCATGAAGCACGGGGGTGGCAGCATCATGTTGTGGGGGTGGCAGCATCATGTTGTAGGGGTGCTTTGCTGCAGGAAGTAATGGTGCACTTCACAAAATAGATGGCATCATGAGGGAGGAAAATTATGTGGATATATTGAAGCAGCATCTCAAGACATCCATCAGGAAGTTAAAGCTTGGTCGCAAATAGGTCTTCCAAATGGACAATGGACCCCAAGCATACTTCCAAAGTTGTGGAAAAATGGCTTAAGGACAACAAAGTCAAGATATTGGAGTGGCCATCACAAAGCCCTGACCTCAATCCTATAGAACATTTGTGGGCAGACCTGAAAAAGCTTGTACGAGCAAGGTGCCCTGCAAACCTGACTCAATTACACCAGCACTGTCAGGAGGAATGGGCCAAAATTCACCCAACTTATTGTGGGAAGCTTGTGGAAGACTACCCAAAACGTTTGACCCAAGTTAAACAATTAATAGGCAATGCTACCAAATACTAATTGAGTGTATGTAACTTCTGACCCGCTGGGAATGTGATGAAATATATAAAAGATTAACTAAATCAATCTCTTTTACTTTTATTCTGACATTTCACATTCTTAAAATAAAGTGACCTAAGGCAGGGAATGTTTACTTGGATTAAATGTCAGGAATTGTGAAACCCTGAGTTTAAATGTATTTGGCTAAGGTGTATGTAAACTTCCGGCTTCAACCGTACATAATTATTCACACCCCTGAGTCAATAGTTTGTAGAAGTACCTTTGGCAGCGACCACAGCTGTCAGTCTTTCTGGGTAATTCTCTAAGAGCTTTCCACACCTGGATTGTGCAACATTTGCCCGTTATTCTTTTCAAAATTCTTCAAGCTTTATCAAGTTGATTGTTGATTATTACTAGACAAACATTTTCAGGTCTTGCCATAGATTTTCAAATAGATTTAAGTCAAACTGTAACCAACCACTCAGGAACATTCACTATCTTCTTGGTAAACAACTCCAGTGTAGATTTGGCCTTGTGTTTTATGTTATTGTCTTGCTGAAAGGTAAATTAATCTCCCAGTTTCTGGTGGAAAGCAGACTGTAGCAGGTTTTCCTATGGGCTTTGCCTGTGCTTAGCTCCAGTCCTTAACGATTACAAGCATTCCACCACTATGCTTGAAAATATGGAAAGTGGTACTCAATAATGTGTTATTTTGTATTTGTCCCAAACATAACACTTTCTATTCAGGACAAAAAGTGAATTGCTTTCCACATTTTTTGCAGAATTACTTTAGTGCCATGTTGAAAACATGATGCATGTTTTGGAATGTGTTTATTCTGTACAGGCTTCCTTCTTTTTAATCTTTCAATTAGGTTAGTATTGTGAAGTACCTACAATGTGGTTGATCCATCTTCAGTTTTCTCGTATCACAGCCATTAAACTCTGTAACTGTTTTAATTTCACCGTTGGCCTCATGGTGAATTCCCTGGCTGAATTTCCTTCCTCTCCTGCAACTGAGTTAGGAAGGACCCCTGTCACTTTATTGTGACTGTGTGTATTGATACACCATCCAAAGTGTAATTAATAACAACACCATGCTTGAAGGGATGTCTGCTTTTAATTTTTTTACCCACCTACCAATAGGTGCCCTTCTTTGCGAGGCATTGGAAAACCTCCCTGGTCTTCGATGTTGAATCTGTGTCTGAAATTCACTTCTGCGAGTGAGGGACTTTACAGATAATTGTACGTCTGGGGTACAGAGATGAGGTAGTCATTCACAAATCAATCATGTTAACCATTATTATTGCACAGATAGTGAGTCCACTAATTATGTGAGTTGTTATGCAAATTTTTACTCCTGAACTTATTTCGGCTTGCCATTGCGAAGGGGTTGAATACTTATTGGCTAAAGACATTTCAGCATATCATTTAAAAAAACTGAATTTCATTTTGACATTATGGGGTATTGTATATAGCCCAGTGACAAAAACATCTACATTTAATTGATTTTAAATTCAGGCTGTAACACAACAAAATGTGGAAAAAGTCAAGGAGTGTGAATACTTTCTGAAGGCACTGTAGCATGGTATGTTTTACTTGTTATTGTAATTAGTTACTGTATATTTATACCTCTTGTCACTTTGTAAATATTTTATTACATGTTTTTTTCTTTAACCCTGCATTGTTGGAAAATGACCTATAAGTAGGCATTTCACTGTTAGTCTACACCTGATGTTTACGAAGGATGTGACAGATATAATTTGATTTGATTGATGCCACGGACGTTCAAGGCCGACCGTTGTACTGCAGGCATTGTTAGCAGAAAACAGGATCCCCATTATAGTGAATGGAAAAATGGCAATCTTCATGGTCAATCTTTGTGTAAACAGAACATTTTTGAAGACAATCATGGTACCAATTAATTATTGCTTCTAATACACCAGATATATGCCCTTGAACCAATTATTTTAAAATCGCACCACAGAACAAGTTCTAAGAATAATTGAGTTGCCAGTGGCAGCCTACAGTACCCTGGTCTGCCTTCAACTTGAATGACTCAATGAGAGGGGGAAGCACTGAGAGCTTGCAGCGTCACTTCCTGGAGTAGCTCAAACTACGCATGTTATGTCTCCATGAGACGCCAACTTACCCGACTTCATTTGGCTTCAATGTACTGTTGAGTCTTCACATAGGAATGAATGGTGTCACATAATAGATGGCTTGATCGAAAGCTTTGTCCATTCATACAGTATATACAGTCATTGATAAATACAGTCGCACAAACACCGTGGTACGCTCCATGCTGTTTAGTTACAATTTACACGAGCTTGCTGTTGTTCGAAGATGCTGTAGCAACCTGTTACCCCTGGTAGATTGCTTTCTTTTTCTAGTGTTTTTGGGTGGTTGACAGTTGCTTTTCATATTGTTTTTTTTAAAACATGGTTCAACCTAATCGGAGACACATCCAATGAACAAACAATGCAATGAGTGCCTATAAATGAATTCCAATTACATCTAAGAATTTGGCACTTACAGAGTAAATAGGAAATTATAAAGAAACACTAATTCCAGTATCAGCTCCCCTTTTCCCAGAGCTTATTGGTGCTCCCAGTGCTCCTTCATTACACATACAAGTCTAAGGACCCAGAATGGTACCTAAATGAATGCATCGTCTAGCTTTTACATGACATGTTTCTGGTAATTACCGTCCATATACCAGTTCTTCACTGGCTGTTTCCTTTATGTGTATCTACTTACTGTATATACAGGTACATTGCCTATGAAGCAGATGTTGGCTGTGAAATGATTGTAATGAGATTGTTCATGCAGTAATGATCTGTTTTTAAACATGTATGTGTTTTTTTTTTACAGGTGTACGTGTGGTGCGAGTGTGTGCTTTTCTAAGCAGAGGCATGGTAACTACATAGCTACTCCCGAACAAAGGCAAAGGGAACTAGAGAGGATCATGGTCTCTAATGCCCCCCCCCCCCCCCCCTGATTTGAGGGGAGGTAGGGCGGTGGGTGAACACACTGAGGCCTTCTCAGAGCAGAGGCAGGGATCACCATGGCTACTCACCAGAACCAGGGGTGAAGTGAATAAATGAAAAGCTCAGCACAGCAAGAGCTGGAGTGTGCATTGATGCTCTCTCGCCTGCATTTTTAGCTCCTTTTGTGGTGCAAAAGGACCTCTCTCCCTTTCCTTTACACTTCACAGTTTTTCTTCACCTTGAGTATTATGTTTGGTAGTATAACATGTTGTACTTCACAATCAAACCCCTGTTGGGCTTCATATATTGTTTTAGGCATTGCACCGGCAGAAGCATTGCATTGACAAAATAAGCAAAGACCATAGTACTGCACTCAATAACATCTTCCTTGTACTGTACATTCCTACCAATGTAAGAAAACAATGTTGTAAGGGCTGTCCCCTGATAATTATACACTTTTGATACATTTCAGTACCTAGTTTGATTTGGTAGCCTACAACTAAGGCAGCATTTTTTTTTTTACAGCATATACTTCCTTCTTTACTTCCTCACAACATAACAAAGTGTTTTACAGTAGCCCACAAGCATAAAACACAGCCAGATCAACCAATGTTGTTTCTTTACAGGTTTTATTTTGGTCTATTTGTGAACCATGTTACTGCCCTCGTGGAAACCCCATTAAACTCAACCGTTCAAACCGAGGCGCTCCTTAGCAGCAGCAGTAGCCAATAGGCTGTTTCAGTGTACCAGAGCCAGTGTTGCTTCTGGGTATGGAATATGTATTTGCGCCTGACTCAGAACTGTGTGTACACAGTCCGTTAAATAGAATAAAACTCTCTCTCCTCCTGAGAGAGAGGGGGAAATACAAAGCTTGAAACATGTATCTGGGATTCCATTTATTTATTTATATATAAAAAAATGTCTTATTTTATTCTTCCAAGGCTTCCAGTCGTCTTTGTCGTTTTCTACAAAGTACGTCAGTCAAACAGGGAGGAAGAAAAGAGACATGGCCAGCGCAATAATAACAGTGCTAACACACTGTGACTGAACAATACAGCAAAGATTAAAACCCCATTAAGCAGCACCAGAACCATTCAAAACCAAACAGCCTCTTAGCGATTGTGATGGAAATGTGCCATACATCGTAATGTGTATAATAACAGGTGAGATATGGCCATAGGGACACAGTTTTTTCTTCAAGTTTGGCCAATTGCAGTCTTTTTAACGCTCCGAGGTAAACACGTAAACACAAAGCAAACGTGATTGCCCCAGGAGGACTGTCTGCATACAAAGTGGCGATAAGTGTCAGCATTGATTTCACTGGAGTTTTTCTGCTCTGTTCCACTCACCCTATCGTACTCTTGCTGTGTCGCTGCCGGCAGTGTGTTTTTAAGTTACACTGCTGTACTGGGCTGTGGAGCATACTGGGTTCTGTTCATCTCAAGGGAGGTAAAGATAGGATGATATGTACATTTTTGCAAGAGAAGCAACTATGGTGCTCGATTTAAAGTTCTACATAATAACAGTAGAAGTTTGAAATAGCACCTGAAAATGAGCAAAGACAGTTACAAAACAGGTTAGATTAAAGGAAGGAAGTGGTATTCTACAGGGGTACACTTTTTAATAGGACCTACTGTGGCATACATATTTTATGTAATATACTCACTTCTGAATAGATTCAAAGTGAAACACTTGAAGCCCATTGCAAAAAAAAGCCAAGCGTAAAGCTAACAACCCAGTTTTGAGAGCGACTACATACTGCAGTCAGTTGACCCCTGACCTTCAGTTACATGCTTGGTGGGCTGTCAGCTTTGTCCTCCCTGTCCGTGGTATTTACCGGAACACACTGCCATCGATGGCTTGCTCAAGATTAAATGTTGACTCTCCACTGCAGTTGACAATTTACCTCAAGTTTGCTCCTGACAGCAGGGGATGGTGAATAAACAAACGGCTTCCCTATTGGAGTGTCAAGAGGCGCATGCTGAGGCATGCCCATGCAACCAATACCATCATTATGCCCCAGACATGCCATTCATCAACAGCCTGATGGAATCCATTAATAAAATACATTTGGTGTCCGTCTGAGGCTCTATTGGATATATAAAACATACATTAAGCCTGCAGCGATATCCAGGCAATCATTTGATACACCTATTGACTTGGAAACAAAAATGATACTGCCAGACGCCCGCTGGGATACAACATGGATCTGTAAAACCTTTGTTGCATCCCAAATGACACCCTATTCCCTACATTGTCCACTACTTTTGACCAGAGCCCTATGGGTCCTGGTCAAATGAAGTTGTTGTTGTTGTTTTCTTGAAGTGAAGTGCTTGGGAAATGACCCTGTTTCAAATGTAACTACACTGTAATCCCTGGGAAGGTCTGGGCTTCTTATCCTACAGAATTGTGCTAACACTATGCAACACTCTCCATATTCCCACCAGACTGCTTATTAGAATGCATTTATATTGCATACAGCCATACTCACAGAGCTTTGAGACTTCTGGTATCCTGTTTTACAAACAATGTGCACTTTGTTCACTTATTTTTTTTGTTGGTGTGTGTTTATTCAGCACAATGTTTCTGCCCAGGAAAAACGTTGAACCTATTTGAAATGACACAGATGTACATAATGGATCGATCATAATGGTATAGCATTGGATTTGGTTTTATAAGTCACCAATCCTTTTGAACATCTCCTTTCTACTGACTGACATTATCTCTGGTCTCCAATTACAGCTCCACTCGGATGTAGACAAAGGGGATGGCAAAGTGAAGTACGTGCTCTCCGGGGAGGGCTCCACCTCCATCTTCACCATCGACGAGAACACGGGGGACATCCACGCCACTAAGCGTCTGGACCGGGAGGAGCAGGCCTATTACACCCTGCAGGCCCAGGCCGTGGACCGGCTCACTAACATCCCTGTGGAGCCCAGGTCAGAGTTTGTTGTCAAGGTCCAGGACATCAATGACAATGAGCCCAAGTTTCTGGACGGACCCTACATGGCAGGGGTACCAGAGATGTCAGCACTGGGTAAGCCTCTTTCTCAGCCTCTCTCTCTCTCTGTTTGTTTGTCCCCAGTCCTCTGTCCTCGTCTCTGTCTATCTATCTGTCAGTCTGTATGTGATTTTGACATTGATGTCTGTATGTCTGCCTGTAATCTGCCTCTGATTCTCTCTCTCTCTACCTCTTTCTCGCTCTCTCTCTCTATTTCTGTCTCTGTCTCTCTGTCTCTCTGTCTCTCCCTCTATCACATTTACCCACCACTACCCACCACTATCTGAAATATCCTACATTTATCTCTCTCTGTCTCTCATCTCTCTTGCTTCATCTATGTTAATAAACACAGTCTACGCTTTATTATAAACATGGAACTGAATCTGTGGCATTCATTTGTCTGTCAAACTGTGCATGATTGTCATAGCCACAACTGAAGAGGGTCCTTTTCCACACACACAGAGGTTTTCTTTCTAGTGTTTTCATTAACTGTTGCAGTTTCAAAACACTGTGGTTTTAAAAGCTCCAAAATCTAATCTGACCCTTTACAAAGTGATTACTACAACTGGTTAGTTCCTTTAAGTGGCTCCCATTGTTCCACATTGTACATGGTTTAGATGCGGTTTTATACCTAAAATAGTGAACAACCTCATGAGCCCCCCCAAAAAGATCATTGCTAGTTTGAACGATGAAAGCGGTGAAATATCTGCTTATACAAACAGACCCGAAACCCCGATGTTGAGCAATGAATCTAGCGAGTTCAGAGATGGCAGATTATTCAAATCCAACAGGACATGTAACGGAACACCTCGCGAGGTGCTTCGCCACGGAAACAAAAGCTTACCGCACAGTGCCTGGGGACACCGTGAGCCAATCCTGTCGGAATGGGAAATGTGGATTAAGCCTCCATTTAAAATTCATGTGACAATCTGCCAGGGAGAGGAATAAGAGGCTCCACACGCCAAGTGGCAGACAATGTCTCCCAATCTTCAGGGTTAAGTGATATGACAGGCACAAACACACCAACCTCAATATTCTTATCATGTAGACCCAGAGACAGCAGAACATTGCATCTACGTGTTGTATCTTCCTCAGGCTGATAGGCAGAGATGCAAACAAGTGGATACATGGAGAGACTGTTTGGTGTAAAGTCAAAATGGAGCCTATGCTAGGCATTTACTGGCAGTGATAGGAGTATTTTCCAGGCCAACGCAGTGCTTTGCTCATAACATTTATGTCATAGGCACTGAGATCTTATAAGGATTAAGCAGCCCAGAGTCAACGGGGGGGTAAAGGTGGGGTCTGGCTTAAGGAACTAGAGGATTCCACTACAAGGGCTAGGTGGCTCGTGTCCAACGGGAGATAAGAGAGGTAGAGCAATTGAGCACTTCATCTGCAGTAAAGGAAGCACTCCGAACACCAATAGGCCGGGTCACACTCTGGCTTATTTACATCGCCATGGTCTTCATCTGAAGTTGTTAGAACAGCATGTGAATTATACATCCCGCTCTTTGTAAATATCTGCTCAGGGCAATTTATAGTACAGGAGTGGGCCAGGCACCTCTTGTCCTCCATAACTCCTTCATAGATGTGTTTAAATCATTAATGGGCGTAGACCGGCTACCTGTAATGAATTGGTTCAATTTAGAGGAAATCATGAATTTAATTAATTAAAGCAATTAGATGGTAGTTGCTTGCCTCATACACATGGTAGCCCTTATGGCCCGGGGATCTAGGAATACTTTGTCTTAATCACGCCTCGGGATGTCAAATGATAGACAAGAGGGGCTTGAAGACATTTGGCTGTGTGACAACCTCTGAGCAGCCAAGGCACAGGTCTCAGGTCTACACGTCAGACAGACATTCCCCGGGAGCTGATGGAGGGCTTAGGGAATGTAATGTCAGGCCAAGGCCACCGCCTCGTAGAAATGTACCACCCACCACTCCTTTATCCACCTGTCATTGTTCTTGTCTAATTCATGGATGGAATAGTCAGTTAATTCTGGAAGAGAAAACGAAAGGGGTGCTTCGGTTTCAGGTGACATGGATAAAAACTCGGAAGACAGTTCATTTCAAATGTTTATTTCCCTGTGATTTGAGATTTGGGGAAAGCCAAAGGAAATGTAAGATGGAATTATGGAGCCCGTTGATTACAGTACCAGTGTGACTAAGTGAGATTGTAAGGATCAGAGCATTGGCACCCACCTATAGGCATATCCTGGGTACAGCAGGGCCATTACGGGTTTGTCTTTCTTCTGATTTTGTCATTGATTTTCACACGCCAATTATAAATAAAGTTGAACTAGTCTCCGTGCAACAATCCCTGCTTATCTGAAGCGGACGGGAGCAGGTGTGAACGTGCAGGAATATAATCAACTTAATCATGGGCACCAATGTTGAATACTCATCTAGGATCTGCAAAGTTGGTGAGCTTAAACTGCAGGTTTTGAATATTGCTTTTGTAATATCTAATCAGTCACACACCCACACTCAAATCCGTTTTGTACTAGAGAGGAACAGAGTTGCTACTAACATTTCTTACCACTCTCACACTTTGCTGATTATGTGACCTTTGTCAGCATGATGCACTAATGTACAGTACGCTTACCTTTTGAACTTCTTAAGCCTTGCTGGTGAAAGTTTACTCTAATGGTAATTCTTTAGTATATGTTACGTTAAGTAGAAGAGAAGTCAATACTTATCTTCTGTCTCATACACATTTTGTTGAACTAAGTATAAAAAGGTACAAGCCATAACTGTAACGGTTTTCTTGATGAGAAGGAGAGTCGGACCAAAATGCAGCGTGTCGATTGCGATCCATGTTTTAATGAACAAACGTAAAACACGAATCAATACAAACACTCCAAAATAAAGAACGTGATGAACGTAACGAAAACCTAAACAGCCTATCTGGTGAAAACACATAGACAGGAACAATCACCCACAAACACACAGTGAAACCCAGGCTACCTAAATATGGTTCCCAATCAGAGACAATGACGAACACCTGCCTCTGATTGAGAACCATATCAGGCCGAACATAGAACTGGACAAACTAGACATGTAACATAGAATGCCCACTCAGATCACACCCTGACCAACCAAAACATAGAAATATACAAAGTAAACTATGGTCAGGGTGTGACAGTACCCCCCCCCCCCCCAAGGTGCGGACTCCGGCCGCAAAACCTGAACCTATAGGGGAGGGTCTGGGTGGGCATCTGTCCGCGGTGGCGGCTCTGGCGCTGGACGTGGACCCGACTCCATAATAGTCTTGGTCCACCTCCTCAGCGTCCCTAGATAGGTGACCCTCCTTAATGACAGCTCGGGACAGAGGGTCAGCTCGAGACAGAAGGACAGCTCGGGACAGAGGTAGCTCGGGACTGATGGGTAGCTCAGCACTGAGAGGAAGCTCAGCACTGAGAGGAAGCTCAGCACTGAGAGGAAGCTCAGGCAGGTAGTTGGATCCGGCAGATCCTGGCTGGCTGGCGGTTCTGGCAGATCCTGGCTGACTGGCGGATCTGGCAGATCCTGGCTGACTGGCGGATCTGGCAGATCCTGGCTGACTGGCGGATCTGGAAGATCCTGGCTGACTGGCGGATCTGGAAGATCCTGGCTGACTGGCGGATCTGGAAGATCCTGGCTGACTGGCGGATCTGGAAGAGTCTGGTCGACTGGCGGATCTGGAAGAGTCTGGTCGACTGGCGGATCTGGAAGAGTCTGGTCGAATGGCGGATCTGGAAGAGTCTGGTCGACTGGCGGATCTGGAAGAGTCTGGTAGACTGGCGGATCTGGAAGAGTCTGGTAGACTGGCGGATCTGGAAGAGTCTGGTAGACTGGCGGATCTGGAAGAGTCTGGTAGACTGGCGGATCTGGAAGAGTCTGGTAGACTGGCAGATCTGGAAGAGTCTGGTAGACTGGCAGATCTGGAAGAGTCTGGTAGACTGGCAGATCTGGAAGAGTCTGGTAGACTGGCAGATCTGGAAGAGTCTGGTTGTCTGGCAGATCTGGAAGAGTCTGGTTGTCTGGCAGATCTGGAAGAGTCTGATTGACTGGTAGATCTGGAAGAGTCTGGTTGACTGGCAGCTCTGGCTGCTCCATGCTGACTGGCTGCTCCATGCTGACTGGCAGCTCTGGCTGCTCCATGCTGACTGGCTGCTCCATGCTGACTGGCAGCTCTGGCTGCTCCATGCTGACTGGCTGCTCTGGCTGCTCCATGCAGACTGGCAGCTCTGGCTGCTCCATGCTGACTGGCTGCTCCATGCTGACTGGCTACTCTGGCTGCTCCATGCTGACTGGCGGCCCTGGCTGCTCCATGCTGACTGGCGGCCCTGGCTGCTCCATGCTGACTGGCGGCCCTGGCTGCTCCATGCTGACTGGCGGCCCTGGCTGCTCCATACTGACTGGCGGCCCTGGCTGCTCCATGCTGACTGGCGGCTCTGGCTGCTCCATGCTAACTGGCAGCTCTGGCGGCTCCTTGCAGACTGGCAGCTCTGGCGGCTCCTTGCAAACTGGCAGCTTTGGCGGCATCCTGCAGACTGGCAGCTCTGGCGGCTCCTTGCAGACTGGCAGCTCCCTGCAGACTGGCAGCTCCTTGCAGACTGGCAGCTCTATGCAGACTGGCAGCTCTATGCAGACTGGCAGCTCTATGCAGACTGGCAGCTCAATGCAGACTGGCAGCTCCTTGCAAACTGGCAGCTCCTTGCAAACTGGCAGCTCCTTGCAAACTGGCAGCTCCTTGCAAACTGGCAGCTCCTTGCAAACTGGCAGCTCCTTGCAGACTGGCAGGTTTATGCAGACTGGCAGGTTTATGCAGACTGGCAGCTCTATGCTGACTGGCAGCTCCATGCAGACTGGCAGCTCCATGCAGACTGGCAGCTCCATGCAGACTGGCAGCTCCTTGCAGACTGGCAGCTCCTTGCAGACTGGCAGCTCCTTGCAGACTGGCAGTTCTGAACAGGCGGAAGACTCCGGCAGCGCTGTAGAGGCGGAAAGCTCTGACAGCGCTAAACAGGCGGGAGACTCCGACAGCGCTGGAGAGGAGGAGGGCTCCGACAGCGCTGGACAGGCGAGGCGCACTGTAGGCCTGTTGCGTGGTGCTGGCACTGGTGGTACTGGGCCGAGGACACGCACAGGAAGCCTGGTGCGGGGAGCTGCTACCGGAGGGCTGGGGTGTGGAGGTGGCACAGGATGGGCTAGACCGTGAAGGCGTACTGGAGATCTTGAGAGCAGTGTTGGCACAGAACGTGCAAGGCTAGGGATGTGCACAGGAGGCCTGGTGCGTGAGGCTGCCACCGACTTCACCAGCCGACTAACACGCACCTCAGGACGAGTATGGAGCGCTAACCCAGGTGCCATCAAATCCCTGACACGTTCCGTCGGGCGAATTCCGTGCAAAAAGCACCAACACAGCAACTCCCTCATTTCTCTCTCCTCCAATTTCCCCATTAACTCCTTCACAGTCTCTGTTTCGCTCACCTCCAACACCGGCTCTGGTTCTGGTCTCCTCCTTGGCTCCTCACGATAAACAGGGAGAGTTGGCTCAGGTCTGACTCCTGACTCTGCCACACTCTCCCTGAGCCCCCCCCAAGAAATTTTTGGGGCTGACTCTGGGGCCTCCGTCCGCGGCGCCTTGCTTGCTTCGCAAACTCCATTCTCCTATATCCTTCCGCGCACTGCTCCATCGAATCCCAGGCGGGCTCCGGCACTCTCCCTGGGTCGACCGCCCACCTGTCTATCTCCTCCCAAGAAGTATAGTCCATACTGTACTCCACTTTGGGCTGTTCCTGCCTGTTGACACGCTGCTTGGTCCCTTTGTGGTGGGTGATTCTGTAACGGTTTTCTTGATGAGAAGGAGAGTCGGACCAAAATGCAGCGTGTCGATTGCGATCCATGTTTTAATGAACAAACGTAAAACACGAATCAATACAAACACTCCAAAATAAAGAACGTGATGAACGTAACGAAAACCTAAACAGCCTATCTGGTGAAAACACATAGACAGGAACAATCACCCACAAACACACAGTGAAACCCAGGCTACCTAAATATGGTTCCCAATCAGAGACAATGACGAACACCTGCCTCTGATTGAGAACCATATCAGGCCGAACATAGAACTGGACAAACTAGACATGTAACATAGAATGCCCACTCAGATCACACCCTGACCAACCAAAACATAGAAATATACAAAGTAAACTATGGTCAGGGTGTGACAATAACGATGCAAAACATATAGCTTACAGTTTTGGATATTTGGATACTTGGATCATGTTTACTTGGAGATGAGTATTTATGGTGGCAGTTGGATCCAGTCTTGTGTCTGTAAAGCTTTGATGAATACCTGTCGGCCATTCAAATTAGACATGCTGCTACATTTATTTTCATTACTGTCAGCTGACAATCGCTCACCCTGAGATGCAGACTTGATTAGGAACCCCTGTTTTGTCCCGATTCACTGGAAAAAAAATGAAAATATGAGAAATTTATCAATCACACAAATGAAGACAGACAAAAAGTGAAGTGACACAGACAGGCACATGACAGCTGCATCGAGGGGAACTGTGTAATATATTCTGATGTGAGGATGTTTATCCGTTTTGGACAACCACTCTTGAAGGCTGGCTATTCTTATTCGTGACCTTGACTGCTATAAATATTACAGTGTTTCACAACCAATTTCCTCTAGCCTGGGTATCAGTACAGATACACCACAGAAAACACAAAATAGACATCTGAAAGAACCACATCAGAACCATTATTGAGGGATAACCTAAATTAGTTTTAGCTTACTGCAACTGTGTAGTGATAAGAATTGTGAATACCATAGCACAGCTCTCTAACATAGTGGCATTGATTGACCTTGTTTTAAAAAAAATGTTGTAATATAACCTGCCACGACTAAGACGTGATGATATAATCTTGGGAGTCCACATAAAACTGGCTTGATGATAACTTCTCGGTGTCCACCCAGACATTTTTTATTATATTGCTCAAATTCAGGACCAGCGCCTGTTAATTCTGGTTTATGACTGGAAATACGCCGACCTAATCTTCCATTTCCAAAATCACGTCATTCTGTAAGAGTACGTAAAATATGGCTCATGCAAGAAAGTGTTTTTTTTACAAGGGTGTTTGATGCAAAATAAAATATAACCTACTTTGTAAGACAGGCCCATACTGTAACACATAAAGGAAAGTGCCTAAGACACCAGCAGAGATGCATGGCTATTAAAGTGAAATATACAAACATAAAGCAGCCTATTCATCTGACCATGCTCAACAGAAAATGGCACACTTGTGGGAAACATTGTTTTTATTCCAAGGTTACGTCTCCTATGTCAACGGTTGATAATTGCATCTTTGTCAAATCAGAAATGGGCCTCAGCTTCAAGATCACCAATAACGCAAATTCTGAGACTTTGCTTTCCTCGATGGACTAGTACATCCTCACACAAAACAAATTAAATGTAACATCCCAGCAAATATAACATTCATTTCAGTGTGTATTAGTCTTTTGTGATAAATTCACCCTAGAATGGCACTGGCTCTCCTAGAAGCTCTCTATTAGAGGTCCAGTTGTTTTGCATGGCAGATTACTGGCTCAGTACACTTGGTTCTGTATGTTACAGATAAAATGCTGGTCTCCGTCAGGGGCCAGACCATAGTTCACAACAGAACAATAGAGGTAAATTGTCTGATTAGCGGTGATTACTGGACCTTTGTGCATTCGGTCCCTTGACCAAAGCACTCCTTCCAACAAGCTTGTTAATCCATGTTTCTGAAACGTCAAATTTCAATGTTGTTCCAAACGTCAGATTTCAAAACGCTTAAGGTTAAGTTTAGGCATTAACTCCAAATTTTTTAAGGTTTGGGATAGGCTTAAAACAAAACATAAAAAAATGACTTTCTATCACTGGATTCAAACATGCCACATTTACCACCAGAGGCAGATGCTTATGCCCATCCCTCATCCCCCATCCCCATCCACCATCACCCACACCCTAGCTAAACCGAAACCTACTTGAAGGTAACAGCGCTCACCGTTGGCCCTAGTGTCCTGTTTCCACGTCGTCTCCCAACGTGCTCAGAGATGGCTAAGGTCCAGCTGTGTAGAGGCAAACTGCTTTAGGAAATATGGAATATCAACATGCTAAAAGTGTCATTAACAATCACTTTAAAATCAAATTAAATTGTGTTAGTTCTAAGAACAGTTATACATATTTCAACCTCTATTGCAAGTTTCCAAACAACTGGGGGAAATCACAGTACCTAGCATTATTCATAGACACCGCAGTACATTTTCAGTAATAGCCATGCGTTTTAATTCACGGTAACAGCTCTGCCGTTTCTAACCAATACCGTACACAGGTTTCTACAGACCAAAGTTGCACCTTAATTATAATAAACTAAACGGATTACAATTAGCAACCATAATATGATGTAGAATGGTAACAGTGTATGGTATCCATAGGTGAGAGTGTTCATTGTGCAGCAGTGTCTGTGTCTTCTAAGCTGACATATGGAATTGTTTTAAGAAGGTCATAACATGGCTCATTTAGCTATTTGATTTTGGATTTTAGGACCCCTTTAGATATACAAAAAACAGTACCTGTCAAAAGTTTGGACACACCTACACATTCAAGGGTTTTTCTTTAGTTGTACTATTTTCTACATTGTAGAATAATAGTGAAGACATTAAAACTATGAAATAATACATATGGAATCATGTAGTAACTAGGGCCGCCACACCGCCGGTCACGAGTCATGAAGGCAGTCAAATTCCACGTTCCACATTAGGCTTCTCCAAGCTCTGATGCTGCTGCTGGTCATTATTAGCCTACCAAATTTGCTAACTGCCTGGTACTCAGCAGTCTATTTTCCTTCTAATCACTTTGACATCAATGCAAATGTAATCGAAAATCGAATCAAACACTTCATGACAGTCTAGGAGCTCATGATGTGTAACATTTCTATAGGCTATGCAATTGCGGGTGAAAACAGTGTAATGGCCGCTAATGAAAAGAGGCGGATCCCATGAGCTTTATATAGGCTAGGTCTAAAATATTTATTTCTCAACTTTCTTAATATTAAGCATATTGCTTATATTTACAATGGGAGTATAGCCTACCTGGCTGGCATGAAAATAAACCACAGGGAAAAGCGTTCTCCATTCGCTATTGAAGTACATACACTACCGGTCTAAAGTTTTAGAACACTTACTCATTCAAGGGATTTTCTTTATTTTTACTATTTTCTACATTGTAGAATGATGGTGAAGACACCAAACTATGAAATAACACATATGGAATCATGTAGTAACCAAACAAGTGTTAAACAAATCTAAATATATTTTATATTTGAGATTCTTCAAATAGCCACCCTTTGCCTTGATGACAGCTTTGCACACTCTTGGCATTCTCTCAACCAGCTTCACCTGGAATGCTTTTCCAACAGTCGAAGGAGTTCCCACATATGCTGAGCACTTGTTGGTGACTTTTCCTTCACTCTGCGGTCCAACTCATCCCAAACCATCTCAGTTGGGTTGAGATCGGGTGATTGTGGAGGTCAGATCATCTGGTGCAGCACCCCATCACCCTCCTTCTTGATCATATAGCCCTTCCACAGCCTGTGTTGGGTTATTGTCCTGTTGAAAAACAAATTATAGTCTCACAGACAGTGTCACCAGCAAAGCACCATCACACCTTCTCTTCCATGTTTCACGGTGGGAACCACACATGCGGAGATCATCCGTTCACCTACTCTGCGTCTCACAAAGGCAAGGTGATTGCAACCAAAAATTGCAAAGTTGGACTCATCAGACCAAAGGACAGATTTTCACTGGTCTAATGTCCATTGCTCGTGTTTCTTGGCCAAAGCAAGTCTCTTCTTCTTATTGGTGTCCTTTAGTAGTGGTTTCTTTGCAGCAATTTGACCATGAAGGCCTGATTCACACAGTCTCTTCTGAACAGTTGATGTTGAGATGCGTCTGTTACTTGAACTCTGTGAAGAAATAATTTGGGCTGCAAATTCTGAGGCTGGTAACTCCAATAAACATAACCTCTTCAGCAGAGGTAACTCTAGGTCTTCCTTTCCTGTAGCTTTCCTCATAAGAGCCAGTTTCATCATAGCGCTTGATGGTTTTTGCGATTGCACTTGAAGAAACTTTCAAAGTTATGTACATTTTCCGTATTGACTGACCTTCATGTCTTAAAGTAAGGATGGACTGTCGTTTCTCTTAGCTTATTTGAACTGTTCTTGCCATAATACGGACTTGGTCTTTTACCAAATAGGGCTGTCTTCTGTATACCACCCTTACCTTGTCACAATACAAATGATTGGCTCAAACGCCAATCAAGAAGGAAATACATTCCACAAATGAACTTTTAACAAGGCACACCTGTTAATTGAAATGCATTTCAGGGGACTACCTCATGAAGCTGGTTGAGAGAATGCCAAGAGTGTGCAAAGCTGTCATCAAAGCAAAGAGTGGCTACTTTGAAGAATCTCAATATAAAATATATATGTTTAACACTTTTTTGGTTACTACATGATTCCATACGTGGAATAAGATTTTGAAGGGTCTTTCCTTTATCTTGGAGATATAAGAAAGCTCAGGAAATATATATATATACATTTTTACACATATTTAAAGTATTTTTTGGGGTAGGCACAAAACTTCCTCCATACTTCCAGATTCTTTTTAATCTGGTACTGATTACCTTCAGAGGAGTCCCGTGACACTTGTGGGGGTCGTAGAGCAAAACGGAGAAGACCATCATGTTCGTGAGAGAGGGCGAAACCATTCAGACGCGACAGACATTTTTCTTGAGAAGACCGATTTTTTGGATTTCCCATGGTCTGACAAACACCGCTTTAGAGATGTTTGTCAGCTTAAACTGACAGATTTTGATGGGGATTTAAAAAATGTTTTACTTAGACTGATGCACCGGTGATTAAAATGTTATTGTACACCAGGGAAGTAGTAGTAAGTAGTATGTTTACCCCGCACTACAGTACATTCCTGATTGTAGCCTATATAGAATAAGGTGTGATTTATACTGAATATATAACATTAGATATTTGTAAGCTTGTAGAAATGCTGTCACACATGCTGTTGATGTGAGAGCTGTGTATCTACAGATGGCTGATGTTGTCGTAATACCTAATTGGATGCTGTCTGTGCAGGAACAACGGTGGTCCAAGTGGCGGCCACAGATGCAGATGACCCCACATATGGGAACAGTGCCAGGGTGGTCTACAGCATCATCAGCGGACAGCCTTACTTCTCAGTCGACCCAAAAACAGGTAGGCGGGCTGACTGTTGGGAATTGGCCGTGCATTCTGGACCCTAGACATACTGTATCACTAAATGTTATTCATTGAATTGTTGAAGATATTTGTTCAAGATAGCATCAAACTGTAGCGGTTTCCAAACTTTGCCAAAGTTACGTAGTTCACATTGTAGCAGATACAACATGAACTAAACTAGCCACCCAACTCTTCATATTTTGGTGCAATTGTAGACAAAGGAAACAGTATGCTATCATACATTTTCTCTAAACACAATAATAGTTTTTTGAGCATTCAACAAATATAAAGCAAAGGATCTGCCAAACAATGTTGGGATGTGAGGTGGTTGTTCTTGCTCATTAGCCACTGCCCCGCTGTGGGGAACGCTGGCCTCATGCAAAGCACTGGGAAGAAAAAAGACAATTGCAGGTAGTTCCATCATGTTTGGCTTAACACCATCTTTTTCTCCCAGTAACACATCCAGGGGATATCTGCTTACATGCTGAGGTTTTATAAGTTTGTCTTTGAGTAAACTCACTGACTTGTTAAAATCAATGGAAACTTTTTCCTATACAATCATAGACGTAAAGGTGCCTGGAATAAACTTTTGGGTTGCCACGACGGTGGAACCTTTCCAGTTAAAAAAAGTTCCTTGAGGAACCCCTATGTAAAGGTTCAAGCCGGAACCTTTTTAATAACATATTGTAGAGGTGGCAGCCTGTCAGATTGGAGGCATGGCTTTCAGATACTTCTTTTTGACCACCCATTAGCGTAAATATTTATGCATATTCTAATATAATATCAATACTATTAACATTGCTGTCTACATATTGTAATAAAGTGGTAAATTTTCCCACTTTGGTATTTGCATAGGCACTTAAGGAACTCATACACCTGTGTTCAACATTAACATGTAATGTAATGACAATACAACAGATGAACAGGAATGACATTTACTCTAATAGGTGGTCCCCACAAAAACGTCTTAAAGCCACGCCCCTGCTTAGCCACACCTCTACTCCAGGCTTCCTCCAGGAACCTGTTAATACATTGAACCAATAAAGGTTCAACCAAGAACTCCTCAACTAAGTGAAGGTGCAAATATGAACCCTTGACTAGCAATGGTTCCTTGAGGAACTCCAGGGGTTCTTTGAGGAACTCCAGGGGTTCCTTGAGGATCTCCAGGGGTTCCTTGAGGATCTTCAGGGTTCCTTGAGTCACAACTAATTTGAAACGTGCACTTTGGATGAAATGAACTTATATGTCTTGAATAACAGAGTCCATGACACTGGGTGGGCAAATAGCAACCAGCCAGTCCTCTGATTCAAAACGATGTTTCAGGAAGTGCTTTCAAACTAGTAGACATTTGCAGCATTGTCAAGTCAAGCCATGCTGTGAAGCCTGGCACATTAGCCTGTGTGGGGAACAAGATTGATAGAGATTTGATTACTTGAATGCGTCCTCACAATGATCTTTAACAAAGTTAACGAAACCACTTCAACTCAGCATTAAGTCTCAAGTCGGAATTCGTGACATCAATACCAATCAGAGCGAGAGCCGACATTTGCTTAAGTAATGTTTAAGCAGCACGTCTTCCCATTACTCCGTCTGCATAGTTATTTCATAAGACTCCTCCAGTTCAAAGAATGGAGCCCACATGCTAATAGCAGCAAACTATAATGCATGTTTCATTAGCTAAGTAGGCTCTTTAAATCTTTAAATGTGATCTTTCATATTGTTTTAAAGAGGTCGTGATTACTGAAGAGGTCACTGAAAAAAAAGTACTATTCAGGAGGTCCAATGGTGCTCTTTAACTTCCTGGAAAGCCAGATGCACTATGTGAAGGTCTTATGAAGAAAAACTTCCAAAAGGACTAATTCGAGGCAGAAAGGAGTTCAACAAAAAAGGTAGAGAATTATTTAAGTTAGCATGAATCCATTGTTAATCCATTTCGACGTCAAGCTGAAGTTTTCCTCAGAGTTGATTTTTGTTGTTGTTCCTTTGTTTGCTGAAGCGCGAAGGCCCACCTGAATGCCAGACAAATCAAATCAAATCAAACTGTATTTGCCACATGCGCCGAATACAACAAGTGTAGACTTTACCGTGAAATGCTGAATACAACAAGTGTATACTTTACCGTGAAATGTTTACTTACAAACCAACAGTGCAGTTCAAGAAGATATACATATTTACCAAGTAGGCTAAAATAAAAAGTAATAATAAAATGTAACACAATAAGAATTACAATAACGAGGCTATATACAGGAGGAACCAGCACCGTCAGTGTACAGGGGTACAGGCTAGTTGAGGTGATCTGTACATGTAGGTGGGGGCGAAGTGACTATGCATAGGTAACAAAAAAACAGCGAGTAGCAGCAGTGTACAGGAGGGGGGCAATTTTTATGATTTTTTTTTTGTCCGTGGCAATTTTTATGAATTGTTCAGCTGTCTAATGGCTTGGGGGTAGAAGCTGTTGAGGATCCTTTTGGTCCTAGACTTGGCGCTCCGGTACCGCTTGCCGTGTGGTAGCAGAGAAAACAGTCTATAACTTGGGTGACTGGAGTCTCTGACAATTTTGTAGGCTTTCCTCTGACACCGCCTATTGTATAGGTCCTGGATGGCAGGAAGTTTGGCCCCAGTGATGTACTGGGCCGTTCGCACTACCCTCTGTAGCACCTTACGGTCAGATGCCGAGCAGTTGCTGTCAGGATGCTCTCGATGGTGCAGCTGTAGAACCTTTTGAGGATCTGGGGACACATGCCAAATCTTTTCAGTCTCCTGAGGGGAAAAGGTTTTGAGATGGACTATGTGTCATGTTTTTTGCATGATTTTGCGGTGAAGTTTTCTGTGAGAGAACTCCACAGGGGCCTTCTCTTTCTTGGAAATATTCATAAACCAAGTTGTTTACCAGGCTGGTCAATACTGTTATCAGTAATTGTAAGAAGTTTTGAAATGGTACATTCTGTATTGCTTGGTGGTGCAGTCTCTTGCAATCAGTGTAGTGATATCACAAATGTCTTTTGAGGGACACCTTAACGTTTGCATATTTTAACAAAATTTGTATGCACTTTACATTTGCAGACACGACATGGAGGAAAACATATGGCAAAGCTGAATCATACAAATTGTGTCTGGCGCAGGGGAAAATAAAAATGGGCTTACATGCCAGGTTAAGAAAGAACATATGGAATAACTGGACATGTTCTTAGTTTGACAAGAATATGAATCCATTTAAATGCAGCTACCTGTGACAAAAAAGGCCAAAGGTGAATACTGTTTCTATGTCTCTGTAAACCACTAATCACACTCATTTGTTGAAAAAAGACTGTGCCTTAGTGAAAGGGTGACTTTGACAAAGTGCTTGAGCTGAAAGGCACTCATTAATCTCTAGCTACACAGCAACACTGCACCACCAGCGATTAAGGGGTTGAGGGGTAGTGGGCAGGGAGGTGGACAACGTCACGTGTGACCTGGACTTGGAGGGTTTGCATCCTGGCTCACTTTTGTCCAGCAAGTCCCTTTACTTGGCATCTTAATCCCAAATTGAATCCTCAAGGTGCCCTTGGGGGAAAAAAGTGGTTAACCCTGAATAGCTCCAATAACTTCCAAGCTGTAAATGTAATGTATAATGTGGGCAAAATACATACTTTGCTGTGGGTGAGGGTGGCTTATTAAACATCCATTTTGTAATGTAGCTCAGGAAATAGCACACTTGAGTTTGAAGGTGAAAATCGAAAGGCGGTGCACTGCAATGCGTTAAGGGTGAGTGTTAATTGATGAAAGACTCAATGAATAAATGTAGCTATGAATGAGTGTCTGGTCTGTCTACTGTTTGTTATGATACTCATTATGCATTTTTGAATGGCATTAGTAGAAATGGACCATGACTAACAACGATGAATAATGCACTCCTCCCTGCACAACACTCACACGCAAGTACACACACACACACACACACACACACACACACACACACACACACACACACACACACACACACACACACACACACACACACACATAGTTGCATACACCTTAGAGGCAGAGATGGGCACTCGAGCACATCAGCGATGCCAGCCATGTCTGCTTGCCTCAGACCTCCGTGTCCTCACTACGGGAGAGAGCGGAAAGGCCAGGCGTCTACGCGAGGATTAATTATGTTTAAAGGGGATATTTAAGACGGGCCTGCGTGCATTTCAATTTGACGTAGGCGCTACTTCTGCGATGACAGCGTTTAGAGCTTCACCGTCATCTCTTTCAGCTCCTCCGGTCATGAGGAAGGAGATAATTTCATTAAATGTAAAATGCTCAAATAAAGAAAAAGGCCAAGGCCAGTCTAGCTGCTCTCCACCTGTTCTTTCATCTCATTCTATGTCTGGGCTAAGATACCAGATACTGAGCCTGAGAGATGGTTCCGAAACCCGGTAATCCTGTTCTGATTAAGATATTGGCCTGGCCTTTTGGGAGCTTTCTACTGTGGGTGTTCTCTAATCTGTTCGAATCATGACACCCACACACACACACGCACACACACACACATACAGAATTGTGCATCACCTCAGGGAGATTGTTGTACTATCCACTCCAGTGACTGGAGGACATTACAGCTCAGCGTAGATATAAATCTGGCCTCCCACCATTCTGCCAGGTAATGGCTCTATCTTTGGTATAATACTCAGAAAGAGATACCCTTGGCAAAAATCCTTTATCTCACCCCTGCACAGCAAAATTTGATTGGTAAATTGAACACTGTGGGTTTTCAATTGAACACTTTTGAAGTGTGTATATGACAACCAGCAAAAAATGTTGAATTTACACTTTTCGAAGTGTTGCCCTTTTAACACAGATACTTTCCATCACCAGTGGCATTAAAATATTACACAAACTCTGTGTTAAAGGTAATGGTGTTCACTGATACCTTGTATTTTTACACTAGGTCAGTGTTAAAGGTGCGCTGGTATGGTGTTCACTGATACCTTCTCCAGTGTTAAAGCAACACTGAGATTGTTCAATTTAACACTGTTCAAATGTCTATATGGATCCACACTTTCAGTGTTAAATGAACACATTGCTTAGTGTACAGCGTTATTTGCATATTTAAAATCAAAATCAAATCAAGCTTTATTTTTACAGCACATTTCAGACATGGAATGCAACACAATGTGCTTCACAGGAAAAACTAAGAAAATTAAGAAAATAAAAACGTAAATATTTACTACACAACAAACATAAGAGGATAAAAAACAAAAGAATAACAATAAAACTGAACGACTAAAAAGGAGTCTCTTATAAATATGTCCTGAGTTCCCCTCAGGTTCAGTGGCAGGCTATATCAGAGGCATAGTAACAATGGCAGCCTCTCCATACCTCTTGTTTCTAGGCTTTGGGATGGTTAAAAGGCCAGTTCCAGAAGACCTGAGGGACCTACTGGGTACATAACTTAAAAGCATGTCTGACATGTATTGGAGAGCACAATCGTGGATTGATTTAACCTCTTCAGTCTCCCCCCTCCTTTTTCGAACATTCTGTTAAAAATCGCGCAACATTTCAGCGTCCTGCTACTCATGCCAGGAATATAGTATATGCATATGATTAGTATGTGTGGATAGAAAACACTCTGAAGTTTCTAAAACTGGTTAAATCACGGCTGTGACTATAACAGAGCGTGTGTTTCATTGAAAAGTGCAAGAAAAACTGGTCACTGAAAGCTGAAAATAATATCCATGCGCCACTTGCATGTATTGTTTAAAGGACACCAAATTAAATTTGGACACGGATGCAATTCCTACAATTCCTACAGCTTCCACACGATGGAAAAAAAGACCAATTTGTGATGTTTATGGAACATATAGGAGTGCCAAGAAAGAATATCGAAGAATAATGAACGTTTTATATTTTATTTCTGCTATTTGTGTAGCGCCGGCTACGCGCCGGCTACGCCGGCTACGCAGACGTCTCAAGTAGGATCAACAGGTTTTAAAAACCAATAGAAGAATCTTAAAATGTATTCTAAAACTCACAGGCAGCCAGTGCAGAGACATTAAAACCGGTGTAATATGTGCTCTCCTTCTGGTCTTGGACAGTACCCGTGCTGCAGCATTCTGTATGTTTTGCAGTTGACCAGTGGCTTTCTTGGGTAGACGAGACAGGAGAGCATTACAGTAGTCAAGCCTACTTATAATAAAAGCATGGATGAGTCTCTCTGTATCAGCCTGAGAGAGAAATGGCCACACCTTGGTAATGTTCCTCAGCTGGTAAAAATATATTTTGGTCACATTCCTAATGTGTGATTCGAAATGGAGTTCAGAATCTAAAATAACGCCTAGGTTTTTTACCTGGTGTTTTATCTTTATTGCCATGAATTACAATGTGCGGCCAGATTCTCTTTCTGTGTTTTGGCTCCAACAATAAATACCTCGGTCTTGCCTTGATTTAGCTGGAGGAAGTTGCAATCCATCCAAGTATTTAAATCAATAATACAATAATACAGTAAACTAATAATTTATCCGTGGAGCTTAAATCCTCTGGTGACACAGAGATGTAAAGATGTGTATTGGCTGCGTAGCAGTGAAAATCATTGCTTTGCTTTCCCATAATGCCTTTGGAGTAAATTGTAGAGTCCCCACCCATTACCCTATTTGTTAGTGACAGAGACTTGGTTGTTGCATTCATAAATGTTCAGTCCTGTGGCCTTCATAAAGTGAGCTCCTAAGCAAATATGTTATAAAAAAAGTATAATATAACACAATATATAAAGCCTTATTATGAGAGCCTAGTTTTAACATAATTCAATGGACTGAAGCGCGTAGTTTACAAGCAAAGTCAGTCTTTCAATTTATTTTACATTTAACTAGGCAAGTCAGTTAAGAACAAATTCTTATTTACAATAACAGCCTACCCTGGCCAAACCCGGACGACGCTGGGCCAATTGTGCTCTGCCCTTCAGGACTCCCAATCACAGCTGGATACAGCCTGGATTTGAACCAGTTACGCCTCTTGCACTGAGATGCAGTGCCTTAGACCGCTGCGCTGAGATGCAGTGCCTTAGACTGCTGAACCACTCAGAAGTCCAAGTCACATAATTATTTCAAAACACATTATGCTGGCTTGCAAAGTGATGTGAAAATATGCTGGGAAATATGATATTGAGGGGCTTGGTTTTGGTATAACACTGGTTATTAACGCCAACAATGGGGTTATTTTACACCATTGAGTGTTAATTTAAAACTTACAGAGTTAGTTTAGCACCTGAATCAACACTAGAAATGTTACACTGAAACACTAGGTAAAACTGGCAACACTAGCTGCCATTCACTCCATTCATAAAGTAACACCACATCAACACCAAAACTGCTTACACCAGGATATGAACACTGGCGATTTTGCTGTGTGAGATGTCTGGAGCATTTGCCATGTATGACATTTCTCATATACAGTAGCACCCCCCCCCCCCCCCCATTTTACAATGTAACAGTAATATTACTGAAGATGAGTCACAGTTATCTACATCTCGTAATGTTACATAATTGTTTAATGTTATACCACACAGACCACCAAGATATGGGAAATTTAGAGTATCACGTATAGTCAAGGTGGAGAATGATGCCCAGGAGACCCCAGCCGATAGCAGTTCAATCTGTGTATCTTTCACAGTTTGAGTGAGATAAATTGTTATTGAAATACGTATCTGTGCTCTGGATTGGAATCTTTCAAAAGATAAGTTGGATGTAGAGAATATTTGTAAGGTGGCTTTTCATGAACAAACTAAATGGCAACAACCTCTCTAGGAGGTTGTACTATTCCCAGTGTATATGGTATTTTCCCCCTCTTGCATCTTACATGGATCAATTGGGTGTAGGTGGACCCCCGGAGGTTGAGGAAATCACAACACTCTTATTTAAGTTTCCATCGCCTTCATCATTACCTTTCATAGCCACACGGATGGTAGGCCAGAGGGTTTCCTATCCTAGCAAAGTGCTCCAGTCCCCACACTTTTATTTCCTCCTCCCAAGACGAATGTCAAGGATCCCTGTCTTTTTGCAGGGAGAGTGGCCTACCCCTCTGCCTCCAGCACTGGGGAGAGGGAGACAGCGAGATAAATGTGCGGCGGCTACAATGCGTCTGCTTCGGCAGCACCGGAGGCGGAGGGAGTCACGGTGCGATGCCGATGTGGGGCCATGCCGCGATAGCGACAGAAGGATTTTAATCATCGCCTCTCCCCAGGAATGACACGGGTGCAGCACAACAGAGATATAGAGCGAGGGGGGCTGGCACCCAGCAGACAAACAACAGCCTGGCGACATAGCCGTGCGGATTAGCACTGTCGCTCTGTGAGAAATATGTGTGCTGCTGGCCAGGCGGGCGGCAGGCGTCGGGAGGAGAAAACACATTGCATTTTTTTTTTTTTACCCCCACATGCTGGAATAAGGATTCATGGCATCATTAACCACAGCCTATATCTCTTGGGCACCAATGCACAGAGCTGATATTAAATAAGTATATCAATTGTATGTGAAGTCTATCTTTGTTTAGTGAGATTATTCACTTGGTTTACCGCTGGCTGCACACACTTAACATATTTTCTTACGGGCTACATTTCAAGTTTTTGGGGTAAGCCATTGTTGTTGTTGTAGTTGTTGTTGTTGTTTGAATGTAGCCATTAGCCAACTTTTTCGAACAGACAACTTCTTCTTTTCCAGAATTCTTTAAGACGGTTTGGTTCTTTCAAGTTAGAACTTTATTGTTTTCTGTCTCTGTGGTGGTAGTGATAGATAGAGTTGAGAGAACAGGGAAAGTTTTGTTTGTTTTGTACCTAGCCTGGTTTGAGGGACCTCTGTTGGATTGAAGGCTTGAAGCAAGCTCTCTGATGCATGTCAGCAAACAGGGTTCACAGGTGTCACAACAGCTGACACTGGGGCACTGTTGATGCTCTTTAATTGGCTACAAGGTTACACAGTGGGGGAAACTAGCAGCAAACCTGATGAATCTATGAATAGATGGATGGATGAATGGATGGAGGAAAGGGGGATACAGCTAGGAACAGGAGAAGATGGATGTATCCAATCCACACATCCACACATACAGTAGCTCCATAGAAAGATGCTTTGACAAACATGAAGGCATCAGGCGTTAAAAATAAACCAGCTTCTCGACTGACATGTTCTGACTCCTCATCTTAAACTGGGAACCAAAGAATTGACTAAGAGGCAGCTGTGGTTTTCTCCCAGTAGGAAAACTTCACCCACTATTCATTAGTTTGTGCTACTACTTGACTTTATTGACCATCATTATGTTGTGGCGAGAGCATGGCAGAGGCCTCAGATAAAGAGGTGGACGGCGTCGTAAAATGTTGCTAATTGAGTCACTTACTTCGACTGGGCCAATAACAGACTATCTGATTTGTAAGTATAACAAATGTTCAGGCAGTTGGTCTAAATACCTTGAAACACTGTTTTTCCTCAGCGAACCCAGGCTTAATTTGTGAGATGTATGCATCTCTTTGTCAAGTCTTCAGGCTGCGTTCACTATGTTGCTGTGAGAGTGTGTATGATTGTGGGTGGTCATCAGGTGTAGGGGTGCATACACAGGTACATTCCAAAGACAATAGCAATAATGTCCTATTCTTTACAATATAGTCCAGTAGACCTATCTATGCAATCTCTGGATTTTTAGGAAAACATGTCTTCAAACCAATGCATATGTAATTACTCGACTTAACCTGAATATGGGAGGGAAAGAGAGAGAAAGTTTAGTTTCCCATTGAGTCAACTACAAATTTATTTGCATGATTTAACCAAATCAATGCATGTGAAATGCATGTGAAAAAGGTAATTCAAATAACCAAATTCAACCTAGCTAATTTCCGATTTATACGAAATTGTTTGACTACAGAGGTAGCAAAACTGTACTTCAAATCTATGATACTCCCCCACTTAACATACTGCTTGACTAGTTGGGTCCAAGCTTGCTGTACAACATTAAGACCTATTCAGTCTGTCTACAAACAGGCTCTCAAAGTGCTTGATAGGAAGCCCAATAGCCATCATCACTGTTACATCCTCAGAAAGCATGAGCACCTGAGTTGGGATAATCTTGTGCAATACACCGACACATGTCTTGGATTCAAGATCCTAAATGGCCTACCCCCCCCCCAGAAAACCCAAACATATGGCAGCAGATTCACAAGGTCTGCCATGAGAGGTAAATCCGTTTTCTCTGTGAGAGCTTCCCATGTCTGGAATACACTGCCATCAGACACACATAACTGCACCACATATCACACTTTCACAAAATGCTTGAAGACATGGCTAAAGGTCAATCAGATTTGTGAACATGGTCCCTAGCTGTGTGTTGCCGCTTTCCATGTTATCTGTTGTCTGTAGCTTGTGAGGTGTGGAAACACGTTGTTGCTTTTATGAATTTTGTCTTGCTGCTTTTTGTTCTATGTTGCTATGTCTGTATGCTACGTCTTGCTTGTCCTATGTTGCTCTGTTTGTATGCTATGTCTTGCTTGTCCTATGTTGCTCTGTCTGTATGCTATGTCTTGCTTGTCCTATGTTGCTATTGTCTATATTGTAATTGTTTTTAATAACCTGCCCAGGGACTGCGGTTGAAAATTAGCCGGCTGGCTAAAACCGGCACTTTTACTGAAACGTTGATTAATGTGCACTGTCCCTGTAAAAATAAAATAAACTCAAACTCAATGTTTGGATCATACATGGCAAGAATCTGTGCCTAGTTCTTGAATAGTTATGATCAAATTTTGTCCAGAACACACAGATACCGTTTTTTCAACATTGTCATCCTCTGGTCTTCTATTTTATTAAGGTCTCTTAAGGTCAAGTCCCCTGAGATGTGCTTGTGTTAATTAGAAATTTCTCGCATATCCCATTGATATCAATGTTTGATTAAGTGGGAGTTTGATTCAGCCCATAACCACTCTGTTTGATTATTTAATATTCACCAATGTCTAATTAAAAACTAATATTTCGGGAATGAAAACTGAAGAGGGGTTGAAAAGGCTACCCAGTTTTTCTTATTTTTTGTAATAGTCACAGTGTATCACACTTACATGACAAATGCAATGTATCTTGACTTAACAGATTGCAATAAACCAAACTTAACTCAGGCTGACTTCCTCCCCAAGATTATTTGATTAGTTAATTCTGTATCAAGCTCAAAGAGACTTAAGGGCTATTCTCATTGACAAACATTTAAGGAGACGCAGCGCGACGAGATTTCAATTGACATACAGTGGGGCAAAAAAGTATTTAGTCAGCCACCAATTGTGTAATTTTCATCATAGGTACACTTCAACTATGACAGACAAAATGAGGAAAAAAAATCCAGAAAATCACATTGTAGGATTTTTAATTTATTTATTTGCAAATTATGGTGGAAAATACGTATTTGGTCACCTACAAACAAGCAAGATTTCTGGCTCTCACAGACCTGTAACTTCTTCTTTAAGAGGCTCCTCTGTCCTCCACTCGTTACCTGTATTAATAGCACCTGTTTGAACTTGTTATCAGTATAAAAGACACCTGTCCACAACCTCAAACAGTCACTCTCCAAACTCCACTATGGCCAAGACCAAAGAGCTGTCAAAGGACACCAGAAACAACATTTTAGACCTGCACCAGGCTGGGAAGACTGAATCTGCAATAGGTAAGCAGATTGGTTTGAAGAAATCAACTGTGGGAGCAATTATTAGGAAATGGAAGACACACAAACCACTGATAATCTCCCTCGATCTGGGGCTCCACGCAAGATCTCACCCCGTGGGGTCAAAATGATCACAAGAACGGTGAGCAAAAATCCCAGAACCACACGGTGGGACCTAGTGAATGACCTGCAGAGAGCTGGGACCAAAGTAACAAAGCCTACCATCAGTAACACACTACGCCGCCAGGGACTCAAATCCTGCAGTGCCAGACGTGTCCCCCTGCTTAAGCCAGTACATGTCCAGGCCCGTCTGAAGTTTGCTAGAGAGCATTTGGATGATCCAGAAGAAGATTGGGAGAATGTCATATAGTCAGAAGAAACCAAAATATAACTTTTTGGTAAAAACTCAACTTGTCGTGTTTGGAGGACAAAGAATGCTGAGTTGCATCCAAAGAACACCATACCTACTGTGAAGCATGGGGATGGAAACATCGTGCGAGTGGGCTGTTTTTCTGCAAAGGTACCAGGACGACTGATCCGTGTAAAGGAAAGAATGAATGGGGCCATGTATCGTGAGATTTTGCCCAGCAACAGCCCCAAAACATCACTGCTCTAGAGGAGATCTGCATGGAGGAATGGGCCAAAATACCAGCAACAGTGTGTGAAAACCTTGTGAAGACTTACAGAAAACATTTGACCTCTGTCAGTGTACCTATGATGAAAATTACAGGCCTCTCTCATCTTTTTAAGTGGGAGAACTTGCATAATTGGTGGCTGACTAAATACTTTTTTGCCCCACTGTATGTACAGTGCCTTGCGAAAGTGAATAATTTTGCTGAATAATTTTGCACGCCCAATTTTTCAGTTTTTGATTTGTTAAAAAAGTTTGAAATATCCAATAAATGTCGTTCCACTTCATGATTGTGTCCCACTTGTTGATGATTCTTCACAAAAAATACAGTTGTATATCTTTATGTTTGAAGCCTGAAATGTGGCAAAAGGTCGCAAAGTTCAAGGGGGCCGAATACTTTCGCAAGGCACTGTACATACACTTTTCAATTTACATTACATACTTGCCGTACTGTACCTTTCGTTGTGGCTGGAAATGTGACATTATTGCTCTGCAGCTCCCAATTTACTGTAAATATCACCATCACAGTAGCCATTGACTAGTCAGTAAGCTGGAAAAATTCAAATGAAACCTTTCCACTAAAACATATTATCTAGATGTTAGGTATATGTTCTCGATCATACACGCATTAAGTGTAGCTTGCATGAAAAAAACACATCTAGCTAGCTATGCCAGCTTGTAACGGGAGCATATCAAACATGAAAGTTTACCCCTCTCATAGAAAGTTTACCCCTCTCAAGACGTGAGATATATGTACGTTTACATTACAGTAATATCTCTCGAGAATCGATACCTCTCGAGAATTGATACCTCTAGAGAATCTCTCAAAATTCTCCTTAATTCTCATTATTGAAAAATAACTTAGAGAGAGCAAGCAAACCTACGTGATCCAAACTGTTTTTCTCAGCTTCCTGAGCTAGCTACTTAATGAGTAATCTTCCATGTTCCGTAGGAATCCCCAATAAGTGCCTTTTAATTTTTTATTCTGAGCTGTAAGTCATTAACCATGAATGCAACAGTAATTGCCTTATAATGATTAGGACTTTTTGCCATTAAAGATTTGTGGTAAATTTGTGGGATTATTACGATTTTCATCTTTAGAGTCAGGAGATAAAATGCCGATTTCCATTTCATAAGTTGGTGTATTCTTTCAAAAGCAATTACCATCAAGCAACTGTATAGGGCCACAGGCCTTTGCTATAGATAACATTTTTCTCAGCACCTACAGAGAGATAGTGTATAAAATTGACCATAGAAGTGTTTTCACTTTAGTGTTAGGATTGGACACAAAAGGTTAAGATTGTTTGACACTTTAAGTCCATGTTTCTTCTCACAAAAGGGAACCATCAACAGGTGCAGCAGTGCCAATAACCCAGATAAACAAGTGCATAACAACTTATTTTCAAGCAAGAGTTAGGCATCTTTGGAGGCATTTGCTTTTTTTCTCTGCTCCTGTCATCCCTCTCTCCCTCTCCTTACCTGTCATCTCTCTCTCTCTCTCTCTCTCTCTCTCTCTCTCTCTCTCTCTTATCAAGCTTTCTTTCTCGCTTTCTCTCTACTCCTGTTATCCCTCAATCTCCTCTCATGTCCCCCCTCTCTATCCACTCTTGTCATCCCTTGCAATCTATCTCTCTCTCTCTCTCTCCTCTCCCATCATCCCCTCTCCCTTTTCACTCTTATCTTCTACTCTTATCATCCCTTTCTCTTCTTTCCTGTCATCCCTTTCTCTCTCTCTCCTCTCCAGGCGTCGTCCGGACGGCACTGCCCAACATGGACCGAGAGGTGAAGGACCAATACATATTGGTCATCCAGGCTAAAGACATGGTGGGCCAGATGGGCGGCCTCTCCGGCACCACCTCTGTCACGGTCACCCTCACTGATGTCAATGACAACCCGCCACGCTTCTCTCGCAGTAAGAGTCCTATATGCTTTGTTCGTCACTAAATCTGACGACATGCCCTCTATCTATTTCCCTCAGACAAAGCCCTAAACCCCTCCATTCACTGTCATTGCAGTCTCACTATGGTGGAGGTTTGACATAAATCTCTGCAATCACTCTCGTTCACAATGGCAGACGCGTACAGTAGGGGAGAAAGCTTTGGGTGAAAATGTAGTCTATGCTTGATATTGCAGATTCATTCAAGCGTATGCGTGATTTTGCTGTTCGTTGTGGGTTCACTGCCCCTTTCTGACTAATGGTCAAAGGCTTCAAATGCAGTTTGCCCTAGAAGGTATAAACCTTTCTCCCGCTCCCCTCACTCCACATCAGAGTTGAGGGATTTCTGCAAACATGGATACCAGGATCAATCAGGCTCCATTTTTTTTGTCATCAGCCTATTTCACGGCGCGCTAATGGGTTCCTGGCCAGGAGTTGGGATTCAAAGGCATGAGGTGCTTCTCATGATAATCTGTGGCCCTGGCAATTGCTTTACCGCTGATAGTCCCACCGACCACCGCTGCCTAGGCTGTTACACTCACTGCTGGACTGCCATGAAGTCAAGTCAATTTGCTGGAACCCGGAGGGGGGGGGCAGGTTCAAGTTTGCACAACAAATCGTCAATGCCGCTTTAACCCAGCGCTGTTTTGCTGCGTGTGCTGGGAAGAAAGATGCTTTGGGACCAGGTTGGGTGTGAAGTCGTCGTCCCCCCCCCCCATCTGTATCCCCCCCACCTCCCACCCAAGGTCATGGGTCAGAATCAATAGAGTATGACAGAGCACCACAGCTGATAGTCTAGAAGCACTAGCCCTTGGAGGAGGGAAGGGAAGTGAAGGCTGGAGGCATAAGGACAGAGAGGAGGGGCGGTTACCAGGGGGCAAAGAGGGGCATACACAGTACGAAGGGAGGGGAAGAAAGGCATTTTTGGGGTTCTTCCACAGCGAATTAAAAAGCCATTACAAAGATTACACAGCGGCAAACAATGTCAAGCAGATTAGCATTTGGAGCGCGATGTCGGGAACCACTGGGGTGAGAAACACGGAAAGATCTGGTAATGAGCTCCGTCATGGTGATTGGGGAGATTATGATTATTTATATGATTCCCTCCTTTTTTTCTTATGAGTGCTTTATGTCAGGGAGGTGCAGACAAAGACACCGGGAGCACAATGGAAGAGTTTGCTTGTAATAGAATCTTCCAGTGAACATTTCATCCCAACGAAGCATATTCCGCAGGTTCTCCCATTCACTTTGGTCAAGAGATATTCTGTTTCATGTAGAGTGGGGTGGTCAGAATACGTAATACGTTTTCATATGAATACAAACAACTCCATTGTTATAAAAATGTTAAGGTTCAATAAAAAATATATTTGCCCTCTCCATCATAAATGTCTTGAATGTAAAACTAGTCATTTAATATATTATTGTCACTATTTCCTCATATATTTGGATAAAACTCATCCTGGACCATTACTTTGTAGTGCGACCACTCATTGTGAGAGAGGGAACTGAAAGGCAGCTGTAGTGCACTATGAATCTGAGCGGCTAAGGAGTAAGAAAACCACCTCATCTCTAACTACTACTTCTCTTTCCTCCAGAGAACTATCAGTACATGGTGCTGGAGTCCTTGCCCGTGGCGTCCGTGGTGGCCAGGGTCAAGGCTCTGGACAATGACATAGGCCCCAATGCAGAGATGGAGTATAGGATCATGGAGGACGGACCTGGGGTGTTCAACATCACTACAGACGAGGACACGCAAGAGGGCGTCATCATCCTTCAAAAGGTACACATGCTGTATCCTTATAGGCTGTGGCCCCAAGCCAGCTTTGTCACAGGGTCCAATCTGATCTTTTGTTTGTTTTCGCCGTCACCGATCATAGACGAGTGCCACAGAGTGGAAAGTCATGCAGACAATAAACACAGACAATAAATGTGTCACATCAATGGCCCTCCTATATTATAGGGCTACAACTGTGCACCCAATAAGCCAAACAGATGACAACATATCTTCTAAACACTATTATTTAGAAATGCCTTTCACTGTGATGTGTTGTGCCTTTTCTCACAATCAATAGTTTGCTTTCACACTACACAGTAAGTCAATATAAAACGTCTGGATGAAAAATATATTTGTGATAGAGAGTCTGATTATGTGCAAGATTGCATAGGGTCGTTGGACTCTAGCGCCAGCATTTCTTCAATCTACTGGTGTAGCGCAAGGCCATGTTGCCATGAGCGATGCACATACAAATATCTTTATGGCTTTGCCCTCACTCACCATTTACAGAAAATGTGGCCAGTGCAGTGTGCTTAGAATCCAGCCAATTAGGATGGGCTCCACCTTGACCGGAAGGTTACTGTCAATTTCTTTTTTAAGAAATGTGAAAATGCTTTTAATTTCAATTTTTGTTACTTTATGTTTGTCTCAGCCTTTAGACTTTGAGACCAAGAACAGCTTTAACCTGCGAATCGAAGCCACCAATCGGAATATCGACCCTGCGTTTGTGCACCTGGGTTCGTTCAGCGACACCACGTCGGTCAAGGTGACGGTGGAGGACGTGAACGAGCCGCCTGTGTTCTCCACACAGCTTAGCAAGATGGTGGTCTCCGAGGACGCCAGAGTGGGCATCTCCATCGGGAGGGTCTCCGCTCACGACCCTGACTCCTCCAACAGTGCCATCAGGTAGAACCCAGCTCTCCAGTTATTATATGCCATTACAGGCAGTTCCTCTGTTGTCCCAGCCATTTTCTCAAGTGGCCCCTGTTTCTTAAAATAACTTCGCCCCATGCAACAGAGTGGCGAATTCAAGCCACATAACCCATTTCTTTCAGCATGTTGCCACAGCAGGTTGACAGGAGGACCAAACACCTTTTGAGCAGTACTGTAAATACATGTTCACGTTCCACTGCCTCAATATCACCTCACTGACAGAGTTCTAAACTCCCTCTGTGACTGTGCGACATGCACTACAGCCAGATGTCGTGGGTTCGAGGGACTGCAACATTTGTAAAAGTGAAATGCCATCTAAAATGAGCAAAGGGCATTCCCCCAGGAGGGTCAACAGTTTGTACCAGCTCCATTGCATTTATAAGACAACACAGCCACTCAGAAAGGCAATCTGCCCCATGTCACTCATGAGACTCCCTCTCATTACGCATTAATTGAAAATAAAAGTGTTGTGTGGTAGTGTTCATGCTCGGGGCGTTAGGATTGTTAGTAATCTTAATCAGAAAATCTAATTACACTGCCATTGTGGGTGTAAATTGCCTCTTTTTGCTGCTGTGGAGGCTTTCAGCGTCTGCAATAATATGGCCCTACCTCTGTTGAAATTAGAATTATTGTGGAACTAATGCAGCCACAAGAGTCAAATTACATTGAATAATACCCTTTGGATACCAGCTAATTGAAGTTGTCTTTTTTTCCAGAAATATAAGCTGCTGTATAGAAATTGATAGTGTTTGTTCTGTGTTCAGCATTAATGTATTGCTGTCCAATTTCACATTTCTACCTTAAAAACTTTGATTGACAGCAGTTCTCGTCAAAATCTAAAGGTTGCAGAAACCTCTCATTTATAGTTCAACATCATGATCGTTTAATCTAGCGTTAAAAATTGATGAGAAAATGGCAAAATTGCACTTGTTGACACAGCTCAATAATGTTCTATGCCAATGTACTGAAACCAGAAGCACTTTAAAATGGTTAATTTGACAACTTTGGAAGGTGGAAAGTTCTTATTCCTTCAGAAATGTTTAAAGAGAGAAATTATTACATGTAAAATCCTTAGAAATTTCTTCAAAAGGAAAATACCTCATCATAGCTACGTGTCTGACTGTGTGTCTGTCATTCTGCCTGTCTGCCTGCCTGCCTCTGTCTGTCTGTCTCCAGGTACTCCATAGACAGAAACACAGACCTGGAGCGTTTCTTCAACGTGGATGCTCTGAGTGGGGTCATAAGCACAGCCAAACCCCTGGATCGAGAGGTCAACTCTGTCCACAACCTCACTATCCTTGCCATGGAAAGCCGTAAGTACATGTGCGCGCACACACACACACACACACACACACACACACACACACACACACACACACACACGTCTGCCAGTCTGACTAGTTTGTTTTATGAAGGCCCTGCATAAAGTATTGTTGTCCTTTCTATCTTGTCATGTAGCCAACCCTCCCCCATATTCCACACCCCACAATGCCACTGCTTCGTCATGACTGCATTAACGTGACAAAGCGTGTGGGACGCGGCGGGGTTGTCAAGGGAATCTTAATTCTGACGTAAGGTGGGCGCTTTCGACCTCCGGGTCTCTGTGAGTCGCGGCGTGTGAGTGGCAAGCTGCTAACTAAGGGCAGGCGCAGGTGAATTATGCTCATGTGATGTGGGGGAGAAGAGGAGAGAAAAGAGAGGTGCCGGAGTGCCTTTGAGACGTCCTTCCATGGCTTTAAGGACAAAGAGGCCCTCGCATTCCCCCCCTTACGTGTCTTTTTGTTGAGCAAAACTTTTTGTGGAAGGTACTACGCAGTGCACAGACTCCATCGGGCGCTCAATGTCGTCAAGATACTGTACGTCAAGTTTCCTGGTAGGCCTATTTGGTGGGGAAACTGTGACGCCAGCTCTTTAGCCTATTGCCTGTTTCTGTTTGAGTCTTTTATTAATGCCCCAGGGCAGTGATTGGGGACACTGCCCTGTGTAGGGTGCCGTCTTTCGGATGGGACGTTAAACGGGTGTCCTGACTCTCTAAGGTCATTAAAGATCCCATGGCACTTATCGTAAGAGTAGGGGTGTTAACCCCGGTGTCCTGGCTAAATTCCCAGTCTGGCCCTCAAACCATCATGGTCACCTAATAATACCCAGTTTACAATTGGCTCATTCATCCCCCTCCTCTCCCCTGTAACTATTTCCCAGGTCGTTGCTGTAAATGAGAACGTATTCTCAGTCAACTTACCTTGTAAAATAACGGATAAATAAAATTAAATTAAAGAGTGTGAAACAATGTTGTATCTGTTTGCTGCTTTTCATTAATTTATGCATAGTTGTTCTTTATATGGCCTTACAAAACAGTTTTACTATGGCCAGAATATTATCTATAGGCAATTGCATATTGCATTTTTATCAGTTATAAAAATAGAAAAAAACTGATCTGGTAAAATGCAGACATTTGGACGTTTCAATTAAAAAAATACTTTTTCCCCTGATTATAGAAACTGAAACATTGTGATTTTAGAGACACAAAGTAACAGCCTATGATTAAAGGGTTAGTCTATACTGGGCTCTCACCATCATCATCATTATTCACATCATTCCAGTTCAATCATGTCACAATTATCAGATTTGGTATTGACATGAGTGAGCAGGCTTTCCGAGTGAGTAGACACATGGGCAGGCCTACCAACGGAAAACGTCTGAAAACAAAAATGATTATGATATTTGGACCACAGAAATCCCATGTTGATATAAAGTGTCTGCCTTTTTTGCCTACATTTATATAGAACAACATCACAAAGTCTTTTTCATTTTTGTCTCAATATGATGCAGAAAATGTTGGTTATTTCAAAAGAACTGAATATAATATTTTGAATTGACTGTTTATAGGCTATTATAGTACAGATCTATCCAAGGTTCAACTTTAAGACAAGGGCATCTTGAAAACAATCTGTATTTGTCCATTTCTCCCATAGTTACTATTTTCAATAAAGCAATTATATACAGTGTATTCATGACAGATTCACAAGACTATAATATTTAAATCATACATGGCCTTTAAGTACATTTAAATCATTTTCACCTCTTTTTTTTTATTTTTTATTTTAATTTTACCCCTTTTTCTCCCCAATTTCGTGGTATCCAATAGTAGTTACTATCTTGTCTCATCGCTACAACTCCCGTACGGGCTCGGGAGAGACGAAGGTTGAAAGTCATGCGTCCTCCAATACACAACCCAACCAAGCCGCACTGCTTCTTAACACAGTGCGCATCCAACCCAGAAGCCAGCCGCACCAATGTGTCGGAGGAAACACCGTGCACCTGGCAACCTTGGTTAGCGCGCACTGCGCCCGGCCCACCACAGGAGTCGCTGGTGCGCGATGAGACAAGGACATCCCTACTGCCCCTCCCTAACCCGGACGACGCTAGGCCAATTGTGCGTCGCCCCACGGACCTCCCGGTTGCGGCCGGTTTACGACAGAGTCTGGGCGCGAACCCAGAGTCTCTGATGGCACAGCTCCCTCAAAGTCCACAAAATGAAGGTGCTGATAGTGGACTTCAGGAGACAGCAGGAGGAAGCATGCATCCATGCACACCGACGGGACCGCAGTGTAGAAGGTGAAAAGCTTCAAGTTTCTCGAAGTGCACATCACTGACAACCTGAAATGGTCCACAAAGACTATTCAACCTCAGAAGGCTGAAGAAATTCAGCTTGATCCCTAAGACCTCTAAGACCTCCCAAGTGGCGCAGCGGTCTAAGGCACTGCATCTCCATGCTAGATGCGTCACTAGAGACCCTGGTTAGATTCCAGGCTGAATCACAACCGGCCATGATTGGGAGCCCCATAGGACGATCCAGCGTCATCCAAGTTAGTGTTTTCCTGGCAGAGGCCATCATTGTAAATAAGAATGTGTTCTTAACTGGCTTGCCTAGTTAAATCAAGGTTAAATAAATAAAAATAAAAGACCCTCACAATCTTCTACCGTTGCACCATTGAGAGCATCCTACTGAGCTGTATCACCGCCTGGTTCGGGAACTGCACTGGTCGAAACCGCAGGGCTCTCCAGAGGATAGTGTGGTCAGTCCAACGCATCACTGGGGGCACACCGCCTGCCCTGCAGGACATCTACAGCACCCAGTGTCACAGGAAGGACAAGAAGATCATCAAGGACTTCAGCAACCCGAACCACGGCCTGTTCACCCCGCTACCATCTAGAAGGTGGAGACAGTTCAGGTGTATCAAATTTGGGACCGAAAAACAGCTCCACGCCATCAGACTATTAAATAGTCACCACTAGCTGGCCTCTGCTCAGTACCCTGCCCTCAACTTTAGTCGTTGTTACTAGCCGGCAAACACACTGTACTCAACCCTGCACCTTAGAGAGTCATTGAACACTGGTCACTTTAATAATGTTTACATACTGCTTTACCAACTTCATATGTATTTACTGAATTCTAGTCAAGGCTCATCCTATACTTTATAACTACTGCTGTTCACACGTTGTATATTCATATACTGTCCATTATGTCTATAAACACCATCAAGTACAGTTGAAGTCGGAAGTTTACATACACCTTTGCCAAATACATTTAAACTCAGTTTTTCACACCTCCTGACATATAATCCTAGTAAAGATTCCCTGTCTTAGGTCAGTTAGGATCACCACTTTATTTTAAGAATGTGAAATGTCAGAATAATAGGAGCGAGAATGATTTATTTCAGCTTTTATTTCTTTCATCACATTCCCAGTGGGTCAGAAGTTTACATACACTCAAATAATATTTGGTAGCATCGCCTTTAAATTGTTTAACTTGGGTCAAATGTTTCGGGTAGCCTTCCACAAGCTTCCCACAATAAGTTGGGTGAATTTTGGCCCATTCCTCCTGACAGAGCTGGTGTAACTGAGTCAGATTTGTAGGCCTTCTTGCTCACACACACTTTTTCAGTTCTGCCCACAAATGTTCTATAGGATTGAGGTCAGGGCTTTGTGATGGTCCCTCCAATACCTTAACTTTGTTGTCCTTAAGCCATTTTGCCACAACTTTGGAAGTATGCTTGGGGTCAATGTTCATTTGGAAGACCCATTTGTGACCAAGCTTTAACTTCCTTGCTGATGTCTTGAGATGTTGCTTCAATATATCCACATAATTTTCCTCCCTCATGATGCCATCAATTTTGTGAAGTGCGCACCTGCAGCAAAGCACCCCCATAACATGATGCTGCCACCCCGTGCTTTATGGTTGGGATGGTGTTCTTCTGCTTTTTCCTCCAAACATAACAATGGTCATTATGGCCAAACAGTTCTATTTTTGTTTCATCAGACCAAAGGACATTTCTCCAAAAAGTACGATTTTGTCCCGATGTGCAGTTGCAAACCGTTGTCTGGCTTTTTTTATGGCGGTTTTGGAGCAGTGGCTTTTTCCTTGCTGAGCGGCCTTTCAGGTTATGTCGATATAGGACCTGTTTTACTGTGGATATAGATACTTTTGTACCTGTTTCCTCCAGCATCTTCACAAGGACCTTTGCTGTTGTTCTGGGATTGATTTGCAGTTTTCGCACCAAAATATGTTAATCTCTAGGAGACAGAAGGCGTCTCCTTCCTGAGCGGTATGACGGCTGCGTGGTCCCATGGTGTTTATTATACTTGTGTACTATTGTTTGTACAGATGGATGTGGTATCTTCAGGCATTTGGAAATTGCTCCCAAGGATGAACCAATTTTTTTTCTGAGGTCTTGGCTGATTTCTTTTGATTTTCCCATGATGTCAAGCAAAGAGGCACTGAGTTTGAAGGTAGACCTTGAAATACATCCACAGGTACACCTCTAATTTACTAAAATAATGTCAATTAGCCTATCAGAAGCTTCTAAAGAAATGCCAACATTTTCTGGAATTTTCCAAGTTGTATAAAGGCACAGTCAACTTAGTGTATGTAAACTTCTGAGCCACTGGAATTGTGATACAGTGAAATAATCTGTCTCTAAACAATTGTCGGAAAAATGACTTGTGTCATGCACGAAGTAGATGTCCTAACCGACATTTCAAAACTATGGTTTGTTCACAAGAAATGTGTGGAGTGGTTGAAAAACGAGTTTTAATGACTCCAACCTAAGTGTATGTAAACTTCTGACTTCAACTGTACATATATAGCACAAGTCAAAAGTTTGGACACACATACTCATTCAAGGCTTTTCCTTTATTTGTACTATTTTCTACATTGTAGAATAATACTGAAGACATCACAACTATGAAATAACACATATGGAATCATGTAGTAACCAAAAACGTGAGGATCTGAGGCCCATGCCAAATCTTTTCAGCCTCTTAAGGGGGAAGAGGTGTTGTCTTGCCCTCTTCACAACTGCGTTGGTGTGTGTGGATCATGATAGATCCTTAGTGATGTGGACACAGAAAACTTGAAGCTCTCGACCCGCTCAACTACAGCTCTGTCGATGTGAATGGGTGTGTACCCTCCATTTCCTGTAGTCCACGATTTGCTCCTTTGTCTTGCTGACATTGAGAAAGAGATTGTTCTGACACCCCACTGACAGGTCTCTCTGACCTCCTCCCTATAGGCTGTCTCATCATTGTCGGTGATCAGGCCTACTACCGTCACCAATGATGGTGTTGAAGTCGCTTGCAACCATGCAGTGGTGGGTGAACAGAGAGTACAGGAGGGGAGTAAGCACGCACCCCTGAGGGGCTTTCTTGTTGATGGTCAATTTGGCAGATGTGTTGTTACTTACCCTCATCACCTATGTTGAACGCTGAGCTGTAGTCATTGAACAGCAATCTCACATGGGTGATCCTTTTTTCCAGAGGGGAAAGGGCAGTATGGAGTGCAATAGAGATTGCACCATCAGTGGGTCTGCTGGGGCGATATGCGAATCAGTCTTCTCCTCGATGCACAAATAGTCACGAAACCAAACATGGGAATCACCATCCCTCAAGTAAATGCCTTGTTATTCAACCATAAATATAGGCCTAAGACGAATGTTCAAATAATACTTCTTCCTCTTGTATCGATATAGTAACACATAGGGAGTAAACATCTTTAATAATAACTGTACTAAATGTCATAACAGCCCTTCACTGAGGAGTCGTTGGCCTCTGACACAGTCAGACTTCTATTCTCTTCACAGCGGAAAGTGGCAGCTGTAGAATCAGGCGTCCAAACAGTCTCTCTCAGAGCCCAGGACGCCTTTTTACACTATTTATAGTAAATGGGCTTTTTGTGACAAAAGTTGGCAGAGGAGCACTTCTTCTAGCTAAGGGATCTTGTTCATTTGAGACGTGGTCGGTCAGCGCTCACATTTCATCCGCACTCTGACTCTGCTCCGAACATGCCAATGACAACAAATCTGTGCCCCGGGGTACCACACGTCCTTTTCACTACTGTCAAATCAGCCGCTCCCGAATGTCAGCCAGCGCGCCATCTCTCCTGTCAGCGTGGCTGCTGACGCCAGGCTAAATCATCGTCCATCCAGGCTCTCAGGAGCCAGCCGTTTATATTCAATGCCACATTGGTGTCAGAGAGGGGAGCCAGTGGTGGAGCCTGTGGTGCCGGATGCTCTGTACTACAACTACACAGTCACCTGCATCTGAAATGGCATCCTATTCGCTATATACTGCAGTGGTTTCAGCAGAGCTGGGTTCTATATAGTGCACTATATAGGGTATAGGATGCCATTTTTTTTTAGCATCCCTAGCCTTTACCACCACAGCTTTAACTCCACTCCAATCATAATCAGCTGCTTGATCATGTTGGCTGATCCCCATCAGAGCAACTAAGGATGCCAGTTCATAGAGAAAGCCTTGTATAGAACGGGCACTTTTGGCCACAATTTGCTCATTTTGCTCGACCTTTGTGATTCATTAAAAAGACATGTGAAAGCTCGATAGTAGGGAAAGTGGAGGAGAGTGACAAAGTTAAGACAGTGTAAAATATTGAAAGTTATAGCTGGAGTCAACTGTGATATAAACTATTTTTCTCTCTGTCTTTCAGATGACCCAACCCAGGTTGGAAAAGGTTTTGCTGTCATTACGGTGCTGGACATCAATGACAACCCTCCGGTATTTGCCATTGAGTATGAGACCCTCTTGTGTGAGAATGCCGCTCCTGGACAGGTGAGAAACTGAAGATACTGTACGTTTTCTGATGGGGAAGGAAATTATATACATTGCTTATATACTTTTAAAATGTCAGATATTTAATAATTTAGTGTGTTCCTCACACACTGTTTGATTCCCATTGGTTGGCATCATGCGGCCTTTGGAAACCAATGTTCCCAATAAAACTTGAATCGGTCCCAGACTGTATGGATCATCCCCTTTCAAAGCTTGAGGTAATTTCAGGGAGACACTTTTAGATCAAATTGCAGGTATTGTTGGTGTTTGTATCCTTAATTAGCAATGTTACAGTCATTTCTGCTGCTGCTGCCAGCTGAATTAATGACAGTGTTTGAATTTCCCGTGGCTCTACAATGATATCATAGAGTAACATGATATTTCATGCTGGGGTGGAGTGGGTGTCTGCCCGGGTCTGATTCCTCATTCGGAGTGTGTGTGAGTGTGTGTGTGCGTGCGTGTGCATGTGTGTGTGTATAATTAGAGGATCAGTGTGGCGGGCACTGGAGCGGAAAATGCATCACAACATTATGCAAATGAAACAGGGGAAGGCTGGAATTTAGTTTCAGAAAGGCGTGTCAGGCGCTTTAGCCGTGCAATACATTCTCTCTGTGTTTAGCATTTGGCCTCATTGTCGCCAAATGACTGCTGCAATGGCAATTCGTCTACTCCTGGCATTTGGAAAACACAATCAGAGGGGGGAAAAGGCAAGCATGTAGAACTGAATAAGTACGATTGATCAAAATGATGCATTGATTTGGGAATGGCTATTAGGCCTGTTTAAATATGTTATTTACATTCCCCTTGATCACAGTGGGGTGTACAAGAATAACAAAATGATTTGATTTGGAAAATGAAAGCAGTTTTATGTAGCCTACACATTCGTCTTGTAACCACAGTATGATATAAATCTGTTCTGCCATGGGAGCCAGTTAAACTCTTTGGTTTGGGGAAAATTTGCCTTCAAGTCTGTAGGATCGTTAAAAGGCTATTGGTAGTTTGGTAGTTCCTTTGACGCAAAACTGAATGAACTGCTTAACCAGATCCACAGACTTCTGTTGCCCGTCTCTCCCATCAAGTAGATTGTTTGGTCGATTAAGAGTTTCAATGTGTTGACATTTCTTGTTCTCACATATTTAATGGTCTCACTCCACAAATGAGTGAAATTATAATTTTCGTGATTGAAAATATTACATTATTGTGTTGAGATGTTGGACCATATTGTATAGCATGCCATCTCCTGTCCATGCCCTTTGAATAGCATTATTTTTAGGACACTTTGCTTTTTCTCTTTCAATAAAAAGCTCTCTGCTGCACTTTAAGCTAGCCTATACATCACATGCATTTGTCCTTGTCACACCATGATACATGAGGAAATTGCTTTACCTTTACGTGCCATCACCTTCCTTACCTTGTTCTCATACACTACAGTTGTGTGTCAGAGGCAGCCCAGGGTCTGACTCAGAGTAGGAGTGCTGATCTAGGATCGTGTCTCCCCTGTCTGTGTAACCTTATTCATTACGATCTAAAAGGCTAAACTGATCCTAGAGGAGCAGTGCTTGAATTGTTTTCTTTCAAATCCTTGATTGAGCTTGCCTGGCAAAATCAGACTAATTGAATACTCCCAAATCTTCAAACCACCAGTCTCTCTGGCTCTCCAGGCAGGATCAATCAAACACTTAAAATATTTAAAAGTAAACACTATTTGAACACAGGTCTGGTCAACGCACTGGTCTAATTATTATGTCTTCCCTCATACCTGTAAAAGTGCCAGGCCAATGTGTCATGGTTGACCTGTTTAACCATATGTACCACACATGTTTTCTTTAGACAGAACTCGTTCAACAGCACCACTTTTTTCCCTTTTTTTTGAAGAGAATGGTGCTGGAAGCGATGGCATCCGTTATACGTGCTCCAAACCAACTGTGCTATTTTGTTAATTTTTTCAGGTTGTTTGTAACTTGTTTTTTAAAACTTATTTTGTACATAATGTTGCTGCTACCATCACTTATGGTATCACTCACTTCTGGACATCAGAACAGCGATAATTCACCTCGAACTGGACGGAGATTTTTTCTTTAATGAGTCTGACATGATGGATATACTGCTTTCTTGGAAAAGGGCCCAAATCCCCGCAATATGCACGAAGAAAAGACGGAGAAAAAGGGGGCGGAGGTCGGGCTGCCTTCTGAGAATTGATAGGCGAGTGAGTAAACCCCCTCTACCATCAGTCCTATTAGCCAACGTGCAATCATTGGATAATAAAATGAATGAGCTCCAATCAAGGATATCCTACCAACGGGACATTAAAAACTGCAGTATCTTATGTTTCACTGAGTTGTGGCTAAACAACGACATGGATAACATACAGCAGGCAGGGTTTTTGGCGCATCTTCAAGATAGAACAGCTGCCTCCGGTCATACAAGGGATGGCGGTCTGAGTCTATTTATAAATAACAGCTGGTGCACAAAATCTAATATTAAGGAAGTCTCTATATTTTGCTCGCCTGAGGTAGCGTATCTCATGATAAGCTGTAGACCACACTATTTACCAATAAAGTTTTCATTTATAATTTTTGTAGCTGTCTATTTATCACCACAAACCGATGCTGGCACTTAGACAGCACTCATCAAGCTGTATCGGGTCATAAGCAAACAGGAAAATCCAGAGGCGGCGCTGCTAGTGGCCGGGGACTTTCATGCAGGGAAACTTTAATCCATTTACCTAATTTCTACCAGCATGTTATATGTGCAACCAGAGGAGAAAAAAGCACTAGACCGCCTTTACTCCACACACAGAGACATGTACAAAGCTCTCCCTCGCACTCCATGTGGCAAATCTGACCACAACTCTATCCTCCTGATTCCTGCTTACAGGCAAAAACTAAAGCAGAAAGTACCAGTGACTTGCTCAATACGGAAGTGGTCAGAGGACGCAGATGCTAAGCTACAGGACTGTTTTGCTAGCACCTATTTGAGAATGCTATTAATTGACTACAGCTTGGCATTCAAGACCATAGTGCCCTCATAGCTCATCACTAAGGGAAGGACCCTTGGACTAAACACCTCCGACTGCAACTGGATCCTGGACTTCCTGACTGGCTGCCCCCAGGAGGTAAGGGTAGGTAACAACACATCTGCCACACTGATCCTCAGCACAGGGGCCCCTCGGGAGTGTATGCTCAGTCCCCTCCTGTACTCTGCATGGCCAAGCACAACTCCAACACCATCACTAAGTTTGCCGATGACACAACTGATCACCAACAACAGTGAGACAGCCTATAGGGAAGAGGTCAGAGACCTGGCAGTGTGGTGGCAGGATAACAATTTCTCCTTCAATGTGATCAAGACAAAGGAGATGATTGTGGACTACAGAATATGATTGTGGACTGAGCACACACCCATTCTCATGGATTGGGATGTGTGGAGCAGGTTGAGTGTCCACATCACCAACAAACTATCATGGTCCAAACAAACCAAGACAGTTGTGAAGAGGGCATGACAATGACTATTCCCCCTCAGGAGACTGAAAAGATTTGACATGGATCCTCAGATCCTCAAAAAGTTATCCAGCTGCATCATCGAGAGCATCCTGACTGGTGGCATCACTGCCTGGTATGGCAACTGCTCGGCCTACGACCACAAGGCACTACAGAAGGTAGTGCGTACAGCCCAGTACATCATTGGGGCCAATCTTCCTGCCATCCATGACCTCTATACCAGTCGGTGTCAGAGGAAGGCACTAAAGATTGCCAAGGACTGCAGCCACCCTAGTCATAGACTGTTCACTCTAATGTCTACCTACACCTGTTGTATTCGGTGCATGTGACAAATCAAATTTGATTTGATTTTTGAGTTTCTACACTGATGAGGTTAAAAAGAACCCAGCGCTGGTTAAATAGTGGACAGGACACACACATTGGGTTTCACCTAGCCTCGTCACAAACCCGGCTTCTCTAAAACAGGAAACCTGGGGAAGTTCCATAGCAGAAATTAGCTAAAGAGGGGTCGGAAACCTGGTGTAAATCAGTGACGCCTAGCAACACGACAAATCTTGCTTGGCGGGAGCTCCAAAGGTGCTCACCAGATTAGTGCAGTAGGAGCATCTGTCAACAAAACAAGCATGAGTGACAAAACATTTTAGAATGTTTGCAGCATGCTGGTTTTCCCAGCATTTCTCTTTTATTTCGAGGTGAGCTAAAGTTCCAGGAAGAGGGTAGAAATGGTCTACAATGCTGGCCAAATCAATATTTTTAATTCTGATGTTTCTAATGTGATAATTGTCTGTAAAGGCTAGCATGAGGGGAAAGAAGTAACTAGCCACAATGAGGTTTGTTTTTTAGAAAAGTCAGCTAACCTTGTCAGCTAATTACTGTAGGTATAACTAACTAGCTAGCTACTCGCTAGTTAAAATTCTCTGAAGATTATAAAGCCTACTAAATGTTAAGAAAAAATGCATATTTAGTGACCTAAAAGCTTAGCTGTGTTAGCTTATCCAAGGTCAGTGATACATACAGCAACCATGCTGTCAGGGACCAACTGCAATCATGTTGCAAGCAACATTGATAAAATGAATGAAATAAAATAAAATGAACCTCATACAATGTTACCTGTAATGCTCATCTTCCGTAACCTAATAGTCATCTCCTTATTGTCATACAGTACTGAACCCCCTCCCCTCTTTATTGCAGGATTGTGATGGATGATTAATCTGCATTGACACTAGTTCATTTTAAATAATAGTTTACCAATTAAAATAAGTATAAAAACTTCACTTCAAAGAATCAACAATTCATCACTTCAAAATGTACAAATAGCTAATATGGAAAGATTAGACATCTTAATCTAAACAACAGTAGATAATTGAGTAGTAACAAGTAAGCTAATATTACTGAAGCATGATTTCAGGTGAGAAGAAAGAAACGACATACCAGTGGTGGCGAACATTGCTCCACTGATCCCTGATCTACTGGGTGAGCAGACTTATTTTATTCCAGCTCAGCAATAGCACACTTGATTATCAACTCATTAGATTTGCTAAGTTGAGTCAGGAGTGTTATTTCTGGGCTGAAACAGAACCCTGCACACCCAGCAAACCTCCAGTAGGGTTGGCCTGCTCCAATTGTAGTAGGGTTATACATTGTGTGTGATCTTTAACTGTATTTTTGTATACTTTTGATAACATAAGTAGGTCATGACATACTGTATAACCCATGGCATATAGGATATACCCTTAGTCTCTTGGGACATGCAAACAGGCTTTCACAGCTTAACATATCTGAGGACAAAAAAACTTTACAAACAAACAGGCTTCATTATACTCAAATTTGACAGCACTGAAAAATATGTTGCTATTATCTCTCTGTCCTCAAACTCCTCCCCTCTAGGGACTTGAACTGGATAATCTTTTCATAATGTCCTCCCACGAAATGACCTGCCCTATCCAGTATCCAGTAGCCTACACTGTCCATTTACTGGCAGCTGGAACTGAAATGTCAACCTATTCAATGGCTGTTATCTACAAATGTATTTGGAGACTGAGTTTTAATTTACAATGATTTGATTAAGATAGGTGGCTAATAGAAAGTTAGCTAGCTGATGATATTTAATTGACTTTGCTAAACAGTATGTAAAGTTAGCTAGCTAGCAGCTCTGTTTGCCTACAAAGTGGCCTACTGTAGCCAGCTAGCTAGCTAATAATACTGTTACGCTTGTCGTCGGATGATAAATGACCGGACCAAGGTGCAGCGTGGTAGGCGTACATTCTCTCTTTATTTGAAAACGTAACACCGTGAAAAAACAATGAACACAAACCGAACGTAAAGCTAGTCGTGCAATAAAGCAACAAACAAAGACAGGATCCCACAAAATCCAAAATAGACAGAAAAGCTGCCTCCGATTGGGAATCAAACACACCAACATAGAAACAGAAAACCTAGAATGCCAACCCTAATCACACCCTGACCTAACCAAATAGAGAAATAAAAAGGCTCTCTAAGATCAGGGCGTGACAAATACATTGTTTTTTACCATTAAAAAAAGTATTTACTTAAATGAATAAGTTCTCACACTGCCTGTTTTTGGGGTCCTTACAGAAACAAAGTAATGGGCATTTTTCATGATATTTTCGGTGGTAGCAAAGCGCAGCCAGCAGCCATGTGGACGAATAGAGACACGTAATAAAGTCTGTCAACAGAGCAGTTAAGAACATGTTGACTTTACCAGCGTAATCCACTTCCAATTTCAATAAATATAAATCACAGACTGATGGCTACACTTGATTACTTGAAAACTAGCACTTGAAACTAGCATAGGCAACGACTACCCGGATTGACAACTGTGTCACACATAACACACAGCACCCCTTCTACGGCTGTGTTGGGGGATGGTTCTTGAAATGTAACATACTGTAGTATAGTATTCTACAATATATTAAAACATTTTATAGTAAGCACAACAGGATCGAGGGATACTACAGTGTGTAGTATAATATTCTATGGTATAAGTTTACTACATAATTCTATTGTAAGTACTGTAGTATTCTGTAGTAAAATGTAGTAGTTTTTCATGTGGGTATGCCCCTACTAAGCCACGCCTCCAGTCTTACCATCTGACCTGGTGGACCCTAGCTCAATAACTCAGCATCAACAACAAAACTTAAAGAAAACAATGGGTTGTTTGTGACCCAACTGGCTAGGTCAAAATAACCCCATGTGTGTTATGTCCAATATTTACCAAAATTGGGTTGTTTTTAACCCATCATTTTATAGAATGCACTGCCTGTGGCATTATGCAAATATAAAAACATATATAGATATAATAAAAAATATATATAAAAAGAAGGGGGAAAAGTTTACATTTGAGCTGGATAAAAACCCTATTTGAACAACAAGGAGCCATCAAGCTGTCTGTTTAATATCAGGATGGGTGGACATGTTAGCCTTGCAGCTGTACAATGCAAAGCAGAGCCTCCCTATCTTTTTAATTAACATGTATCTCTCTATACGTCCACCCTCGGGAATGGAACAGCAGAGAGCACACAAACAAACTCCTATAGACTCTATCTGCACATGGGCAGCCGCCTTCCCACTTCCCAACAAGCTTAGTTAAAACCTACAGCTGCCCACTGGAGAACTTCTCCCCCATTGGCCTGTAAGATTAAAACATAATGTTTGCCGTTCGGCTCAGGCTGTGTGGCTCTGTAGCACAGATTAGCCGGGAGCGCGGTGGTTGGAATAACCTGCCATCATTCAGGCCTAATTAGGGGCCGTCTCGTGGCACTGGCTCTCTCCAGAGACGCTACTTGTTACGGATCATCGGTGTGTCTGTCTTCTGCCATAATATTAATTTATATTACAACGGAGAGGAGGGGGGGGAAGAGGGAGAGAGCAGAGGTCACACGCTTACAATCATTTCCATCAGTGTAGCTATTACATAAATGAGTGGGCTTTCTTGGCATTCTGCTGCCCCAATCTGCCACCCTGTGCCCCACCCCACCCATCCCCTCTCACCCAACACACACAGATAGACCCTGTCCCATAAAGTGCCCCCTTACTCTGTTTTGTTTGTTTTTGTTTTCCATTGGGCTCCTCTATTGATTGAAGAAGGAAAACTAACAGAAGTTAATCATAGCTACCAAAGTGAGGTTGATATATTTTCTTCATTATTTAAATCTGTTGTAAATATTTGTTCTATTAAAATAATGTGTTTTCACGTATGGTACTTCTTCTTCCTGTTCCAATTAAGATTCATTATAGGTGTTTCTTGAAGATGATAGTCAGAAACAAAACATTTAATTGAAGGGGGAGTTGGAAAAACAATGTCATGGGACATGTGTCAGGAGAGAGAAAAAGAGGGACAGTTCAGTTGGATCTGTAAAAAGGGTGTAACACGATTCAAAATAGTGTATATGGTGACCCTCAACAGCATCTTAGCTCAGGTATTCAGTGTTCTCAGACAGACAGGTAGCCTTAGGTACACAGAGTCTCTCTCTTTTTTAAAACACCTTCCTATAACCTCTCACAGAGACCCGGGTCTCTTTTTCAAATGATCCCCGCAATATACAGTACCAGTCAACAGCTTGGACACACCTACTCATGCAAGGGCTTTTCTTTATTTTAACTATTTGCTACATTGTAAAATAATAGTGAAGACATCAGAACTATGAAAAAACGGTAACCAAAAAAGTGTTCAAAAATGCAAATATATTTTATATTTAATATTCTTCAAAGTAACCACCCTTTGCCTTGATGACAGTCTTCCTTTCCTGTGCCGGTCCTCATGAGGAGTTTCATCATAGCGCTTGATGGCTGTTGCGACTCCACTTGAAAACATTTCAAAGTTCTTGAAATGTTTCGGATTGACTCACCTTCATGTCTTAAAGTAATAATGGACTGTCGTTTCTCTTTGCTTATTTGAGCTGTTCTGGCCATAATATGGACTTGGTATTTTACCAAAAATATCTATATTCTGTATACCACCCCTACCCTGTCACAACACAACTGATTGGCTCAAACACATTAAGAAGGAAATCAATTCGACGAATTAACTTTTAACAAGGCACACCTGTTAATTGAAATGCATTCCAGGTGACTACCTCATGAAGCTGGTTGAGAGAATGCCAAGAGTGTACAAAGCTGTCATCAAGGCAAAGGGTGGCTACTTTGTTTCAATTAATTTGTTTAACACTTTTTTGGTTACTACATGATTCCATATGTGTTTTTTCATCGTTTTGATGTCTTCACTATTATTCTACAATGTAGAAAATAGTCAAAAAATTAAGAAAAAGCCTTGAATGAGTAGGTGCATTCAAACGTTTCACTGGTTCTGTACAGAAATACACATTTTTTAGCAGGTCACAAATTAAGATCTTATAATAGTGGACTAAATGTTTAGACTTCAGGCTGTGGACAGAACACACGTTGGGTTATTTGTTGCCCACCAGTTGGGTCTCTTAAAGGCTCTGCATGGTCAATCTGTAGTCAGCAGTGGCATTAAAGCATTTACTGCGATAAGGTCTCCACAGAAGTCAGAGCATTTATACTTCTAGCGCTTTGTGGAGCAGAGCTGTTGTGAAAGAAGTTGTCAAGGAAGTGAGTTTGTGTTAATACAGTACCTCCTGACCCACCTACCGTCAACCAATCATGTCAATGCGGAGCTATACGGAGCTATACGGATCCCTCTGGTTTTGTTTAAAAATTTGGGTGCACAGTGATTGCGTCACACCCTCAATGCGGGGTCTCCAACCAAATTTACGGCTCAAGCATAAATCGGCTTTTAGTTGGTTCATTGAACTATGATCCATCGGGTCAGATCAGAAGACTGGAGGACATGGCTTAGTAGGGGTGTGGATTTTCGATTGTTCTGTTTGGCCACCCATGAGAGTAAATGTCATTCCGGTTCATCTGTTCTGTTGTGTTGTCAACACGTGTTAAGGTTGAGCACTGAGACTACATTAGTTTATTGGGGTTTACACAAGTGATAACTATCCCAAAATTGGGAGACGCATTTGCACATAAGGAAGTCATACTCTTGTGTAAACCTCATTAAAGCTAAAAAAGTTTCAGTGCTCAAATTTAACATGTGGAAATTTAACGACTGGAAAGACGTACTCTCATGGGTTGCCAAAAATAACTATCTAAAAGCAACGCCACTACTAAGCCACGCCTCCAGTCTTCTCATCTGATCTGGTGGATCATAGCTCAATAACCCAGCATCAATAACCCAATTTAAAGAAAACTATGGGTTGTTTGTGACCCAACTGGCTGGGTTCAAATAACATGTGTTCTGTCCAATATTTACCCAAATATAAATACTATAGTATTCACCGTAGTGTTTTTGCAGACCTGATCTGCAAAAACACTACGGTGAATACTGCAGTATTTACTATAGTGTTCTACAGTATATTACAACATGTTATAGTAAGTACTACACGATCAAGGGATACTACAGTGTGTAGTATAATATTCTATGGTATACTAAAGTTTACTACATAATTCTATAGTAAGTACTGTGGGTACACTGGAGTTCAATCCATATCTGCTTAGTCTATGTCTCTTGGCTGGACGAGACTATTTTGACACACAACAGTCCTGGAGTTGAGCTGGCTGACTTATATAAATGAACAGAGATTGAAACAATGGTATTTGTTGACCATTGTGAGTATTGATTACAATCAAACTCCAGAGTATGTCTGAATTAGGGCCTCAGTGGGGGTATTAGCGGTGGGTGGATGTTTAGGAAGCGTGGGGGGCGTGAGGTCTTGTCGATTTGGGGGAAATTATGTTATGTTTGATGCTGGCGCTCCGATGCGTGTGTCGAAATCGCTAAGCAGTTTACTTCGATGCTTGTATCACTTTATCATTTATTATCCGAAGATTTGTTTCATCGAAAAACCACCTGATTAGTTTGATAGAAGACAAAAAAGGCTTTTCAACACAATTGGCAAAAAACAACAACTCTATGCTACAAGAGGCTTCAATCCCCGTCACTAATTCGGGGCAAGCTGTATGTGCCGTGTGTCACTGATGTGGGTGTTGTTTTCGGTGTTGATGCCGCGGTGGGGGCAGGAGTGAAACTGCGAGAAGCAAGGGGTGTGAAAACCATGGACCCTGCCCCCTCCCAGTGTCAACACCACCCCATGATGACATCCAGCCATCTACCCCCCCCCCCCCCCCCATCTCCCGTAGCCATGGTAACAGTCTGTGTATATTTGAACTCTGGATTCAACTTTCAATACCACCCGTTATCTTGTGTGGAAAAAGATCCTCATCATCTGTACATGGACAGCCTGACTGATGTAAATGATAAACTTGGGCCAATCAAATTAATGAGCCGGATTGTCTGTCCATGCTGACGTGTTGAGTGCTGCAAACGTGTAATTTCACCTATGCATGATGAAACCTTTGACAGTGTTCGTTATGCCCGCTCTAGAGACAAGTGATGATAATTCAATCACGACTAGAGTTAGGTGTCAAGTTGCTGTACGGCCGTTATAAAGAGAGGCAGCAATCACGGTTGTTGTCGCAGTCAAAAAAACAAATGGTAAGATATAAAATCGAGATCTCGTTCTCCAGCCCTGTCTAAACCCAGACACTTTGAAAGTGATCATTTGTAAGGTTTTCTTTTGCCTTATCTTGATTTAGCTCAGACAAGTTAGGAGGCCATCTAACTTTATAGAGGGGCAATTTATCTGTAATTTATCTCTAATCAGGTTGTGGAGGAGTAGGATCAGGCAAGGACGGAGGTGTGTGTGTGCACGTTACTTTGAATGAGCAAACATTCCCTGCCTTCCTCTGTGTTTATCCGGTGCCGACGTAAAGGCACAAATCAAGACATGGTGGCCGTTTTATGTCTATTTGATCTGAGACCCAGCCGTGTGTAAACTCAAAATCCCTCTACTTCTGTGATTTATTTGACTCCTCAGTCTTGCCTCTGACAGGCACCGTTCAACTGTTAATGTCTCTCTGTGTGAATTTATGTCTACATCCGTGTCTTTTCCCTTCCGTCTCCTACTCGAACCATTAGAGGATTGGCCGCCGAAGAGCTTACGAAATGGTTTGCATCACCGCCTTGCTAATGAAAGGCATTATACGTGTACCTTCCCTCTCACTGCAAGTCATGAATTAAATTGATACCTTCCTCAAGATGAGTTTATTGCAATATGCAAAGAACATCAAATAGGTCCCATATCCTTCATTATTAGGGGTTAAGGCAAGCCACATATGTAGAGGGATGTCTGTATTTGTATTGAAATGTGTATTTCACTGCACATGCATGTTATATGAAATAATAAATATATATTGCACCATGTGAAGAAATGATGTATTTCATGTTGCGCAGATGTGCATACAGTGCTTCCATGTTCAGGCTATAATGTCATGTATTGTAGCAGTAGCTCACTGTATCTACCATGATACACACGTCTAAACCAATGAGCGAATTTGAGATTTCTGCCAATAGATCACTTTTTTTTGGTCTAATTTTAATCTCAGCACCAGGGAGTAGTGCACATGCAATATTCATGAAATCACATATGATGATAAAATCTCCCTGGGTCTGTCTGTCCTAATTGGCAGGGTGTCTTTCTCCACCTCCTCTAGTTTCTAATACCTGACAGCTTGTAGCTACAAGCATTTAATCAAAGATGACAACTGATAATCCATGTCTCAGCCATGGGGATCGTTGGCTGCCTTTGTGTTACGTTGTGTTTCTGTCTGAGGTTACTTTAAATGTATTCCTCAATATGGTGGGTAGTAAGTGATAATTTAGCATGAAGTGTTTTTAACCTTTTACCGAAGTGGGCTAAATCAGGGTCACACAGAGTGTTTTTGGTAGTCTTAAGGGCTTAAAGAAAACGACACCTGTACCATGTCAAATATTGAGTTTAAATGTGTACCATTTTGAGTTTGCATCCCGATATTACACTTCATATACATCACAGAAGACTGAAATATAACAAAACTGTTTGACATAGAAACACCGGATTTCGGCATTTAAAAATAAGGTATGTTTATTTTATTACAAAATTCTGAAAAATATGAATAACATTTCACCCATGAGGCCAGTTGAGGGTGATTTGGTCATTTGACTGCAGGAAAGGGGTATATACTATGAACTTCTTTGCTTGGATGAAATCCATGATTTTAGGGGATGTCGTTAGGTTGAGGTTCTTATTGTGGATGACTTCATTGGAAGCAGTGGAGACAAAACACTATGCTGGACTGTAGACGTAGGAATGGCGGCGTACTGTATATCACTCACTATGATGGCCCTTGTATTTGTATTTATTATGGATCCCCACTCTTCCTGGGGTCCAGCGAAATTAAGGTAGTTTATACAATTTTAAAACATTACAATACATTCACAGATTTCACAACACACTGTGTGCCCTCAGGCCCCTACTCCACCACTACCACATACTGTATCTACTATACTAAATCCATGTGTATGTATGTTATTGTGTGTGTGTGTGTGTGTGTGTGTGTGTGTGTGTGTGTGTGTGTGTGTGTGTGTGTGTGTGTGTGTGTGTGTGTGTGTGTGTGTGTGTGTGTGTGTGTGTGCCAATGTTTGTGTTGCTTCACATTCCCCGCCGTTCTATAAGGTGTTTTTTATCTGTTTTTTTATCTAATTTTACTGCTTCCTTCAGTTACTTGATGTGGAATAGAGTTCCATGTAGTCATTGCTCTTTGTAGTACTGTGTGCCTCCCATAGTCTGTTCTGGCCTTGGGGACTGTGAAGAGACCTCTTGTGGCATGTCTTGTGGGGTATGCATGGGTGTCCGAGCTGTGTGCCAGTAGCTTGTCGAGACAGTTTGATGCATTCAACTTGTCAATACCTCTCATAAATGAAAGTAGTGAGGAAGTCAATCTCTCCTCCACTTTCAGCCAGGAGAGATTGCCTTGCATATTAATAAAATTATCTCTCTGTATACATCGAAGGGCCAGCCGTGCCGCGCTGTTCTGAGCCAATTGCAATTGCAAGTCCTTTTTTGTGGCACCTGACCACACGACTGAACAGTAGACAAGATGCAACAAAACTAGGGCCTGTAGGACCTGCCTTGTTGATAGTGTTGTTAAGAAGGCAGAGCATCGCTTTATTATAGACAGACTTCTTCCCATCTTAGCTACTACTGCATCAATATGTTTTGACCATGACAGTTTACAATCTAGTGTTGCTCCAAGCAGTTTAGTAATCTCAACTTTCTCAATTTCCACATTATTTAGTACAATATTTAGTTGAGGTTTAGGGTTTAGTGAGTGTTTTGTTCCAAATACAATGCTTTTAGTTTTAGAAATAATTAGGGCTAACTTATTCCTTGCCACCCGCTCTGAAACTAACTGCAGCACTTTGTTGAGTGTTTCAGTCATTTCAGTCGCTGTAGTAACAGACATGGGCGTTGAGTCATCCACGTACATAGAAACTCTGGCTTTACTCAAAGTCAGTGGCATGTCGTTAGTAAAAAAAAAAAAGCAAGGGGCCTAATCAGCTACCCTGGGGAATTCCTAATTCTAACTGGATTATATTTGATAGGCTTCCATTAAAGAACACCCTGTGTTCTGTTAAAGAAGTAACTCTTTTTTTTACCCCTTTTTTCTCCCCAATTTCATGGTGTCCAATTGTTGTAATAGCTACTATCTTGTCTCATCGCTACAACTCCCGTACGGGCTCGGGAGAGATGAAGGTTGAAAGTCATGCGTCATCCGATACACAACCCAACCCAACCGATACACAACCCAACCTAGCCGCACTAGGTTCTTAACACAGCGTGCATCCAACCCGGAAGCCAGCCGCACCAATGTGTCGGAGGAAACACCGTGCAACCTTGGTTAGCGTGCACTGCGCCCAGCCCACCACAGGAGTCGCTGGTGCACGATGAGACAAGGACATCCCTACCGACCAAGCCGGACGACACTAGGCCCCATGCATTGCCCCATGGACCTCCCGGTCACGGCCGGTTACGACAGAGCCTGGGCACGAACCCAGAGTCTCTGATGGCACAGCTGGTGCTGCAGTACAGCGCCCTTAACCACTGCGCCACCAGGGAGGTAACTCTTTATCCACATTATAGCAGGTGGTGTAAAGCCATAACAGATACTTTTTTTCCAGCAGCGGACTATGATCAATGATGTCAAAAGCTGCACTGGAGTCTAACAAGACAACCCCCAAAATAATTTTATCATAAATTTCTCTCAGCCAATCATCAGTCATTTGTGTATGTGCTGTGCTTGTTGAGTGTCAATTTGTTTACTGTAAATTAGCATTGTATCTGGACAGAAGTTTACTAAGGGTTGGTAACAGGCTGGTTGGTCGGCTATTTGAGAAGGTAAAGGGGGCTTTACTCTTCTTAAGTAGCGGAATGACTTTAGCTTCCCTCCAGGCCCGAGGGCACACGCTCTCTAGTAGGTTTAAATTGAAGATGTGGCAAATAGGAGTGGCAAAATCGTCTGCTATTATCCTCAGTAATTGTCCATCTAGATTGTCAGACCCTGGTGTCTTGTCATTGTTGATAGACAACAATATTTTTTTTCACCTCTTCCGTATATTATATTTGTCTGCATAGGTTCTAAGCATACCTACCTGTTCAAATGTAATTTTAATGAGGGTGTCATTCTGACTGTTGTAAATCACACATCTCAATATACTGCACTACATTCAAATTACAACACAGTCAGGGTCATAGCTACATGTGAGGGCACAGAGGTCCGGACCTCTGTAATTTTTTTGCATTCAAAAAAATCTACAAAAACTCAGGAACTCAACTAACTGTTGAGTTAGAATAGTAGAATACATAAGGTGTAATTTCAAAACTTGGTTGTGCATCAGCAGTTTTCCCCTTGTTATGTGTCTCACTGACAGGCACTCACTTAGCAGTCGATTAACATTTTAGATTGGTAAATGAGTCTACTTAGTCTAGCCAGCTATCTAAACTTTTTAGTAATCATGACTGAATTACCGACCAGACACGCAGGGCAAGTGTTCAGGGGCCCTGTCCTCCAGGGGGGGGGGGGGGGGGGGGGGGCATTGATTTAGTTAATCACTATATTTTTTTTTCAAAAAAAGTATTTTTTATTATTTTTTAAAATACAATTACACATACAAAACCATTTTAAAAAGGGAATGAGTATCAGTGTTATGTGGAAACAAGTAAGTGTTTGTGTGTTCACAAAAATAACAAACAAATCATAAGCGACCAACTGTACAAAAACGAATAGAAAGTGAATAAAAGAGAGAATTACAGACTAGGACAAAGACAGTTTTAGTCCTGTTAATAACCCCCCCCCCCCCCCCCATGTTATTTTTAAGATATTTTTTTTATAAAGGTTTTTTTTAAAGATAATTGCTTAGCTCTTAATGCCAAGTAGTAGATCTTGTCCAATAGACAAATTAATTGAACCGAAAGGTTAGAGTTGATTTCAGGTTAATTGCTATACATTTTCTTGTTAGTCACTCTCACTCAGATATCATATTAACATGGCATAAGTCATGGCAAATTGTGTAGAAATGCAGAAAACTTGCTTTTAAAACGGCAAAAAAATCTCTCCCCATCCCATGGCATAATGTGTAGAATTTCAGGAAAGTAGCTATAAAACACAGTACATGGGATTCTAACACATATCATACATACAGGCACATTTCATGGCATCATAATTAATAAAAACAACATGATATTATCCTAAGGTGCCAGATTACATTTAAACTAGTGATGCACCGATATTACATTTTTGGCCGATACCGATAACCAATATTGAACATTTTAGCGGCCTTTTAAGCATTCTAGTACAGTTAAATAGTTGACACACACACATGGATGCAGCGGTCTAAGGCACGGCATCTCAGTGCAAGAGGCATCACTACAGCCCCTGGTTTGAATCCAGGCTGTATCACATCCGGCTGTGATTGGGAGCTCCATACAGTGGTGCAGAATTGGCCCAGCGTCATCCAGGTTTAGGGTAGGCCGTCATTGTAAATAAGAATTTGTTCTTAACTTACTTGCCTAGATAACTAAAGGTTACACATATACACACACCACACTGATCAAAAAGTTATTTTGTTGGCATTTACGTATGTCCCCATTATCAGTATCAGTGCTTGCTGTTTGGGGTTTTAGGCTGGGTTTCTGTACAGCACTTTGTGACATCAGCTGATGTAAGAAGGGCTTTATAAATACATTTGATTGATTTGATTGATAACCAAGCCCAGTCGAGCCTCACTAGCCAGATGAAGCTAGTTGGCTGCTCATAACATTAGCTTTGGGCAACAGGGTTAAGTAGCTGGCTAGCTATTTATTTTCATGTACTGAAGTTCAATTTCAATAGGCGAACAACAAATGGCAACCTAGCTAATACTTACTCACAAGGATTGCTAAGAATAATGAAATTGACTGCAGTTTCTACTGGTCATTGTTTTCAGGCTGGTTGTATTGGTGCTAGCTAGGTACCAAGCTAAAGCTAGCAACCCCAGAAGTTGCGGTTGAACAAATGATGCTTTATTACCAATGCGGTATTGTAAACACATCATTCGTGGCCGGTGTTTGTTTGTTTGCAGACTTTTTTTGTACAGCTTTGACGGTGCTACTGTATCTTTTTTTACATGCAAGACCCAAACGGTGTTCCATAGTATGTATGTCTTGAAGCTAATAGTAGTGACGATATTACTGTAGAACTCCATAGGAAAACATCTGAAAAATAGAGCACTTGGTAGTGTATACTGGTGCTCGACCTGTTGGCGAAAGCCAACATCACCCACCACAGAGAACTGTTGATTGTCAAGGGCAATGCATTCCATTATCTTGCTGAAATGTTCTTACTCTTTCAATTGACTGCTCGATCCACACAGCAGACATTGTGGGCTAGGTTATGAATGCTTTGTTGCACATGTAGTGCAACATTTTACATGGCGTCATTACGGCATGCACCTAGGTGATATAAGTATGTATGTCAGCTTTGATATCGGTTTTGCACATCGGCGTTAAACTAGACATTGGTCGATACCGATGTTGGCATTTTTAGCTAATATCGACCTATTCCGATACGTTCACCGATATATTGTGCATCCCTAATTTAAACCAAGTATTGTTCTGCATATCTAAGCATAACTCTTGAGCTGTCTGTTTCCTCCTGGTGGGTGGTTCTTTTTTCAAAGAAACAAAATATGCTTCTCTGCATCTCTGCTAAAATCTGGGTAAAAGACTGAAAGGAATGTATCTTATTCAGTACATTTAGTAATTGCTTGCAGTAATTAATTGCAGGCATAACAGCTAAGATAGTTAGACAAGCTACTCTAACTTGATTGATAGACTGAAATGGCTTGGTAAACTCTTAGACAAAAGGGCTCCAAAAAGGTTCTCTGTGGAGAGATAGGATTCTACCAAGAACTGGAAGAAAAGTATTTGGTGATTGTTTGGAAGGCAATAAGAATTATTTGGTATCCAAGAAGGGTTCTACATAGAACCGTGTATAACATTTCCCAGCGTGCTCTATTTCAGGGAGATTTTCAAAAGTGTTTGTTTTACTGTAATAATTAAAACTATGTTTTTGCATGTACATTGCTTAGTTGATTAATTTCATGCTACACAAAGATAAATAACATACAGTTTTCTAAACAAATTATATATGTTAATAATTAGATTTTTTGTACCGATTACTAAGATGGTTTTTCCAGTTTAGATGATTGAGGTAGTAGTCTCTGTATTCAGTCTTCCTTACCATGGAAGTCATTCTGAATGCAGGTTGTAGGTGATAAAAAATATTGTAACTCTGGTTGGACTCTAATAGGAATTACACATCAATTTGCAAGCAAGCATAATTTGACTTGCAGGCCTGATGTAGCCTGTAAACCAGGTGATTTCTAACACCACTGTGTTAGGGCATAATTAAGCTCTCAAATGAAGGCCTTATGGTATACGTAATTGTCATTGTCATTTAATTTTAAAGGTTGATAAGGCTGATTGAGCTGTTCATAGAGGGTTCTTGGAAGAACCCTCCAAAGATAAAAGGGTTATTGGTAGAACTCTTCACAGATCATTCTAGGAAGAACATTTATATAGAGGGTTCTATGTTGTACCATATACAGGGGGTTCTTTGAAGAACCCTACATAAAGGGTTCTAGATGGAACCCTTTGCAAAGGTTTCTGGCCAGCACCAAAAAGGGTCCCCTATGGGGAAAAACCAAAGAACCCTGTATGGTTCAACTTAGCACCTTTTTCTAAGAGTATTAGCTAGTTATGAGGTTGGTGTTGGAACATTGCTGCGGGGGCCTTGCTTCCATGTAGGCCAGTCAAGTTCTTCCACACTGATCTCGACAAACAATTTCTGAACTAACTTGTTAGAAAGGTGGCATCCTCTGACGGTGCCACATTGAAAGTCACTGAGCTCTTCAGTAAGGCCATTCTACTGCCAATGTTTGTCAATGGAGATTGCATGGCTATGTGCTCAATTTTATACACCTGTCAGCAATGGGTGTGGCTGAAATAGCCGAATCCACTAATTAGAAGGTAGTGTAGCGTAATACAATTAATTTACAAAACATACTTCCTGCCGTTCCTGCTTATTACCGGCAGCTAAAATCAAATCAAATGCTGTCTGTCACTACACTCTCTCTCCTCCTCCACTGATGATACTGTCTGCATGCACTAGACTAGAGCATCTAGTGTCTTGCCTAGTATTCCTTTGCTCTGTGGTGTACCTTTGAAGGAACCACTTACTAGCGAGAATAAAGGGGAGGGGGGGGGTACTCCTTGCCTGGTCCAGTCAGTGTGCCCTCTCCGCAAAATAGAGCTGACAGATCTTTTATAAATAATGAGCAAATAAAATGTTATTTGTCACATGCTTTGTAAACAATAGGTGTGGAATAACGGTGAAATGCTTCGATTCTTCTCAGCAATGCAGAGAGAAAGATAATAGAGAAATAATAGAAAAGTAAAACACGTAATAATAAAAGTAATAATAGATACACAATGAGTAACTGTAACAGTAGCAGCAGTGTGTGTGATGGGTCAAAAAAACAGTTTGTGGGAAAAGTGTCTATGCAGATAGTCCGAGTAGCTATTTGATTAACTATTTACCTAACTACTGTATTTAGCAGACTTAAGGCTTGGGGATAGAAACTGTTCAGGGTCCTGTTGGTTCCAGACTTGATGTATAGGTACCACTTGCCATGTGGTAGCAGAGAGAACAGCCTATGACTTGGGTGGCTGGAGTCTTTGACAATTTTTAGGGCCTTCCTCTGACACTGCCTGGTATAGATGGCAGGGACCTCGGCCCCAGTGATGTACTGGGCCGTCCTCACTACCCTCTGTAGCGCCTTGCAGTCGGATGTCAAGCAGTTGCCATAACAAGCGGTGATGCAGCCAGTCAAGATGCTCTCAATGGTGCAGCTGTATAACCTTTTGAAGATCTGAGGACCCATGCCAAATCTTTTCATTTTCCATTTTCATGGCCTCTTTACAACTGTGTTGGTGTGTTTGAACCATGATAGATCCTTAGTGCTGTGGATACCGAGGAACTTGAAGCTCTCGACCCGCTTCACTACAGCCCCGTCGATGTGAATAGGGGCATGCTTGGCCCTCTATTTCTTGTAGTTCACGATCAGCTCCTTTGTCTTTCTGACGTTGAGGTTGTTGTCCTGGCACCACACTGCCAGGTCTCGGACCTCCTCCCTACAGGTTGCCTCATCATTGTTGGTGATCAGGCCTACCATTGTTGTCTCATCAGCAAACTTAATGATAGTGTTGGAGTTGTGCATGGCCATGCAGTTGTGGGTGAACAGGGAGTACAGTAGGGTACTAAGCACGCACCTCTGAGGGGCTCCCGTGTTAAGGATCAGCGTGGCAGATGTGTTGCTGCACCCGGAGTGGCCAGTCAGGAAATCCAGGATAAAGTTGCAGAGGGAGGTGTTCATTCCCAGGGTCCTTAGCTTCATGATAAGCTTGTTGAACTCTAAGCTTTAGTGAATGAACATCATTCTCACATAGGTATTCCTTTTGTCCCGGTGTTGAAATGGTAGCGTGGAGTGCAATAGAGATTGCGTCGTCTGTGGCACTTTTGGGCCAATATGTGAATTGGAGTGGGTCCAGGGTGTCTGGGATGATGGTGTTAATGAGAGCCATGACCAGCCTTTCAAAACATTTCATGGCTACAGATGTGATAGTCATTCAGACAGTTTACCTTTGTATTCTTGGGCACAGGGACTTTGGTGGTCTGCTTGAAACATGTAGGTATTACAGACTGGGTCAGGGATAGGCTGAACATGTCAGTGAAGACAAGATGATAAACGTTGGCTTAAAAATTAAGTTTAGTAATTAATGTAACGTGTGAAGAAAAAAAACAGTACAAATCTGAGGGGGCATGAAGCCTCAGACTATATTGGGAATAGGGTGCCGTTTGGATGTATCCTAGCTCTCACAGAGCAGTTGGATCTCCTACTGCAACTGGACATCGGGATGTGTCCACTTAGAGAAGCACCACACATAGACTGCTACATAATGCTGGTGTTGACACAAGTCTGTGTCGAGTTTGTTAAGCTAAATGTTTGTTTATTGTACTTAGATATAAGCACAGCCACTTGAAGCAGGGGTGCTGCAACACCCCCTGAAAAATCTAAATAAACAAATAAAATAAAAACATTTATTTAAAAAGAATAATAATTCACAAAAGTAGTGCACTGGGCCTTTACTAGTCCTGTATTAGCGGACCGATATAGCCGTCTGCACCCCCACCCCAATTCTTCACACAACTATGGATATAAGCAGACATTTTACATGTTAAATGTTGGTTTATGAGGAAATATGCTAGTGGATATAGGTTTAAGTGGCATTGTGTTTTTCTTTATTGACATAATTCAGTATCTGGTACAACAGATAATAACACATTTTTCCTCCATCCTCTTTAGCTAAAGCTGTTTTTATTCACAATGAAAAAGAGGAGGGTAAAACATTTAATTTTTGTGTAATGAGTTTGTTTTCCGCCAAAATGTATTTTCTTCCAAAAATGTAACATGTATATCAAACATTCAGCCCGTAAGGATGTCCAATCTGGCACGCAGGTGTTTTGAGTAAAACAGTTGAATAATATAATAATATATATTATATTATTCAGCTGTTTTACTCAAAACACCTGCGTACCAGATTGGTCCTCCTCACGGGCTGAATGTTTGATACGCCTGGCATTGCCTTGCTAAGTTGTCCCTACATTGTAACCTAAGAAGAAAACAGACTATGTTTAGCTGAGAAAATCGATTCCTGAGCTTTTTTCTCATCCCTAAAAAGCTGCATTAGGCTCCTCTTGCCAAATAAGCACTTACTGCAAGTGATAAGTGATGTAAAACCATAGCCAACATGATAAAATAAACATTTCATAAATCAAAATCAAGTTTATTTGTACCAATTGACTCACTCTATTGCCTTGGCCTTGTGTTAAAATAAATGTATGCTAGTTTGTAAATTAATCAAAACATATGAAGGCATAGCAGTTCACCATGTTCAACCAGCACTGTTAATTCTTACGGATATTCCTGAATAAAACAAAGAAACTGTGGCTATGGACTAATGACCCATTAGCCCAAACCAATTAATACTTTTCATTAATCAATCAATCAACCAATCAGCTTCACAATTTGGGGTTGTCATTAGGGGTCCAACCAATCAGAGTGGTTGTGTGTTCCATGTGTTCCGAGCACCATACAATCAGAGTGGTTATGTGTTGCACAGGTCATCCAGACTATCAGCGCTGTGGACAAGGATGAGCCTCCCAGTGGTCATCGCTTTTACTTTGCCCTGCCTCCATCTGTGGCCGGCAACTCCAACTTCACTCTCCGAGACAACAAAGGTAGGTGTTTTCTCCTCGTCAAAGTACATCAATTAACAGTCCATTACTGACAACAGAGAAGAATGTGAGGAAAACGTTAAATCAAAAGGCATTAGAGTTTGTAAGGACTACAAATCCAGGGTCAACTATGGCCATAACAGAACTGCAAGTATGGATTGAGAAGTCTTTCTTGTCCATGTTTGATTTTTCAAACATTAGATATTTCAAGAACTTTTTGATTGATAGTAGTTGCTGAAACAAACTTTCTGGGAATGATTCTGATGGCTTATTCATGTTTGTTTCACCTTTAAATCAATTTTATGGATAGGAATATCCACGAATGTTAATTGCAGGTTTAGATGTGTGGAGGCAAAAACAGGTTTTGAAATGTAATGACTAAATTTGAAAGTATAATTTAATCTCTAATGGTATCATGCCCATTTGCACAAAATATTTTCCTCCTCTGTAAATATTGTCTGGTCTTCTATTCCTCACTTGTTATGATTCATATGTCACTGCTGGTCAAGTACATTTGGAAATCAAACCCACAATGTAATTTCTCAACGGGTGGCATAGAAGAGAATGGAATATCTCTGATATCTTACATTATATGAATTATTGGCTCCATTTGTTGATTTTCTTGTATTCTCTTTGTTATTGAAAAGAGAACATAATGGCACGTACAACAAACTCCAAAGCTAGTCGCTGGTGCTGTACCATATGTATTCCTGCAAATGACCAATAGACTATGTGATCTGTGAGATACAGCATTTCATATATACTGAACAGAAAATATAAACACAACATGCAACAATTTCAAAGATTTTACTGAGTTACCGTTCACAGGAGGAAATCAGTCAATTGAAATAAATAAATTAGGCCCTAATCTATGGATGTCATATGACTGGGCAGGGGCGCAGCCATGTGTGGATCTGGGAGGGCATAGGCCCGCCCACTCTGTAGCCAGGTCCCACGATCCTGCAAGTTAAGAAGCTGGATGTGGTGGTTCTGGGCTGGCATGGTTAAATGTGGTCTGCGGTTGTGAGGCCGGCTGGACATAGGGCTGTTACGGTGAATGTATTACTGCCACACCGGTTGTCATGACAGCAGTCAAATTCCACGTGAGTGTTTAGTCAAGGTAGTTGATGCTGCTGATGGTCATTAGTAGCCTACCAAACATGATAACTGCCTGGTACTCAGCACTCTATTGTCCATCTAATCTCTCTGACATCAATGCAAATGTAATCAAACACTTCATGAGAGTCCATGAGCTCAAGTTGTGCAACATTTCTATAGGCTAACAATTGCATGAGGAAACAGAGTGGTGGCCTCTATTAAAAAGAGGAGGATCCCATCAGCTTTCTATAGACTACTACCTACCAGTGGTGGGACGTCAGGGCCAGCAAGGCCTTCTCTGCTGGCCTAAACATCATCAGAATATAATTTTTTTTTTAAATATATTTTCCCACAAATATGTATTCAATTATTCCCCAGAGTAAGAGTTACACTCTTCATTTCATAGCTTTCCTCTTGGTTGCACTGCTTCCAGCCCCAGGTTGAGATTTGGAGGGCTGGTCTTTATGTTAGATCTTTTATCCAATCATATTCAGCCATCATGTGTTGCCCAGGCCTTCAGAATCAACAGTGCGGGCGCTTGTAGCTTAAAGTGAATGGAAATGAAAATGTAGTGTCAACCAATCAGCTTTAGAGTTGGCTATTGTACGCCTGCTGGCTGGCTCCAGTGTTACACAGGAGCCAGCTAGCAGGCGTAGTGCGTGCACGTCTTTTGATTGGATTACCAATATTGAGAGGCAGGTCCTATATGGGCAGGTCTCAGAACTAGGAAACTGATAAACAAATTAATTTGCGTACTACTAAGCTGTTTTTTCAACCCACAATGGCGGAAGGAGAAGATATCGATTTGGTCGAGGATATAATTATAACGCCATTCTCAAGACAAACCTTTCAAGAAAAGTTAGACATTGTCAGGAGAGGTCGACGCCGACGCTACAAAGCCTGTCACAGGCGGGAAAGGGGTTCGTTCGCCAATTTCAAAGTTCCAACTACGAGCGCTATCAATGGCTCACAGGCTCCGAGAAGCACTGCAAACTGTACTGCTGGGAATGCCTATTATTTGCAAGTGATCGATTTGGTGTTTGGAGCCACACTGGCTTTGCAAACCTGAGTTGTCTAACCAAGGCAGCAACGAGACACCAAAGTACGGCTGGGCACTTACAAGCAATGGTGCTTTTGAAAACTTTTGGGGACACCCGAGTAGATCTACAGCTCAACGAACAAGCGCGCAGGGCAACGAAGCTGCACAATGAAAAGGTATTGTACTCTTCCCCTGCAATTCTCTGAAAAAGAAATGTCAATTTCAAGATGACGCAACGCCTGGTTATACTGCATTTCTGTCTAAATGTATAGTGTCTAGAGCCATGGCATCATAATGATGGTAATAAGAGGTGGATTAATTCGGGTGGGACTGTGTAGGACTTCACTGAAGGCCCAGGACCCAGGCCCACGGCACGCCACTGCTACCTACTATATTTATTTTTCATCTTTCCTAATATTAAGCACATTGCTTCTCTTTACAACAGGAGTATAGTCTACCTGTCTGGCATGAAAATGAATCACCTGTTTCGAGACAGGTGCACAGTAATGGTCCATTCTAAATCAAAACAAATTTCAAACATATATTATTTAGTCTATGTAATGACGAGATTAAATCAAGAATCGTGTGATAGGTGACAATATTAGCCTATCACTTGTGAATTATGTATTATCACTTGTGAATGATGTATTATCACTTGTGAATGATGTATTATCACTTGTGAATGATATATTATCACTTGTGAATGGCATTATCACTTGTGAATGATATATTATAACTTGTGTACGATCCCCAGCTGTTACGCATGCTTTTTTTGGGTGACTTTTTCAAATCATAGTCGCACACCTCATATAGCCTAGCCCATAGGCCTATATGTTTTGATAAGGTTTGTATCACAACTAAAGTAGCCAAAACACTTCTTAAAATTACGCACATTAATCCACTTTACAACTGGTGTAGAGCCTACATGGCATACATACACAGCGAATGAGTTTCAAGTTTGGGGAAGATCATTTTCACCATAAAAATACACATTTATAATAAAACCATTACATGCATAATCGCATTTGTTGTCACTTTTGAGAATGGGGTTTTCCTGCTAATCAAACATGTGTGCGTATAGCCTACTGTCGTGTGTGCATTGCTGCCTTTATAATGTGAAGAAACAGCGTAATAGTTTATCAACATTTTAGGCGAAACGTTCTCATCTGTAGCGTCATGCTCATTGCTTAAAACAGGTTTTTTGATGCAAGTGGTTATATTAATTTGGGATCTATCGCATCCCACAACTATCCCTGACTATGTTTATAATATTTATGTCTAGCACAGAATAGAATAGGTCAACTTTTGTGCTATGGGGGATAGTAGATTGACATAGGCTAGTGTTTTTGCTGTTCGTCAGGCCTACTCATCTTGTTGGCTGACGAAAAGTAAATGTGGACAGTTTTTCCAATATCTTCAATATGTGCAGTTGCGAGGAGTGCAGTTGCGTCTCCGATGTGTCTGTCTTCAGTTGTAGCCTGTGCGAAAGACTGATCACATGACAGAGAGCCATGTTAGTTAGAGGTGCTTCAGCAGGCAGCTGGGAGAAGGGAATAATAATCATTATATTCAGCCAAAGGGCACAACGACCACTGGCCGCAAAAGGCATGGATTTTTTTAGGGGTCATTACGGCCACACAAATGAGATGCATTCGGGAAATTCGAGGCATTATCAAGTGCTTGTCAAGTTGTAAATGAGAGACTGACAAAGTACATAAAAAAAATAAAATCAAGCTCATGCCTTTCATGCAACTTTTTTCACATCCTAATTCCAGTCGCATCATGCAGCCTTAGAATGTATTAAAAAATCGAAACATATAGCCCAATATCTGTATCACAACTATGTAGTCAGCTATGTTCAATTGTATTCTTCAAACTATAAAATAATGCCACGGAATTCGAAGCAAATCTTGTCTGCTAAATCAACTAGTGTAGCCCACAGCAACATGGCATAGACAGATCAGGGCCTAACATAAGGACAACTCAGACTATGCTATCCTGTTCTTCTGAAATAGACTACATTAGACTACATAGACTACAAATTAGACTACATACTGTCCGCGGTGGTGGCTCTGGCGCGGGATGTGGACCCCACTCCATACCATACCATAGTCTTTGCCCGCTTCTTTCCCCGCCTCAGTGGCGCCTTTAGAGCGTCGACCCTCGCCGCCGACCTCAGACTGGGGACCCTAGCAGCGGGCCCCGAATGGACGGGAGATTCCGGCAGCACCGGACAGGCGGGAGACTCCGGCAGCTCAGGACAGGACGGAGCACCTGGAGGAAGGAGACGGAGAGACAGCCTGGTGCGTGGGGCTGCCACCAGAGGCCTGGTGCGTGGGGCTGCCACCGGAGGCCTGGTGCATGATATGAGGCACCGGATAGACCGGACCGTGGAGGCGCACTGGAGGTCTCAAACCTCGGCCCAAACCTCGGCCGAAGTGAGGCGCTGCGATGTAACGCACCGGGCTATGCCTGAGGCGCACGGTGTCCCCGGTCCACCTTTCTCCACGGTAAGCACGGGGAGTTGGCTCAGGTCTCCTACCTGACTTAGCCACACTCCCCGTGTGCCTCCCCCCAAGACATTTTTGGGGCTGCCTCTCGTCCCAACCTCGCTGCCATGCTGCCTCCTCATACCACCGCCGCTCAGCTTTCGCTGCCTCCAGCTCTGCCTTGGGGCGGCGATATTCCCCAGCCTGTGCCCAGGGTCCTTCTCCGTCCAGAATCTCCTCCCATGTCCACTCTGCTTGGTCCTTTTTTAGTGGGTGATTCTGTAACGCTCGTCGTGGGTGGAAGAAGGTGAGGATCAATGCACAGCGTGGTAAGTGTTCATATTCTTTAATGAAACAACTGAACACTGAAAATAAAAAAAACGACAAACGAACAGTCCTGTACGGTAAAGAAAAACACAGAACAGAAAATAATCACCCACAAAACACAGGTGTGAAAAGGCTACCTAAGTATGATTCTCAATCGGAGACGACGAACGACACCTGCCTCTGATTGAGAACCATACCAGGCCAAACACAAAACCACAACATAGAAAAAAGAACATAGACTACCCACCCAACTCACGCCCGGACCATACTAAAACAAAGACATAGCAAAAAGAACTAAGGTCAGAACTTGACAGATGTAAACAAATTTGCCCACAAAATTTGAGAGAAATAAGCTTTTTGTGCGTATGGAAACTTTCTGATTATATTTTATTTAACCTCATGAAACATTTTACATGTTGCGTTTATATTTTTGTTCAGTATATGCTAACAGCAGTATATACTGATTGTTATAAACTGGGTGGTTCGAGCCCTTAAATGCTGATTGGCTCACAGCCGTGGTATATCAGACCGTATATCGGGTATAACAAAACATTTATTTTTACTGCTCTAATTACTTTGGTAACCAGTTTATAATAGCAATAAGGCACCTCGGGTGTTTGTGGTATATGGCCAATATACCACGGCTAGGGGCTGTATCCAGACACTCCGCTTTGCGTCATGAATAAGAACAGCTCTTAGCCATGGTATATTGGCCATATACCACCCCCCTCCCCCCGTGCTTTATTGCTTAATTATACCACAGTTAAATAAATACTGTATGTGTTTACTATCCACTGTGTTTACTGTCTACTGATTTTACTGTGTTCACTGTGTTTGCACAGTGCTGTCCTAATATAGACAATGTACTGTTTCAGCTTGTATCAGGACTGTGCAGGGTTTGATCTCTAAATACTCTTCACCTTCTTCCTTCTTCCTGACTGATCTGGTTCTTCATTTTCCTCCCTTCCAGACAACACGGCGTCCATCGTAACGAAACGTGGAGGATTCCGAAGACGGGAGCAGGTGCTGTACCGACTGCCCGTGTTGATCGTAGACAGTGGGAGCCCCGCGCTCAGTAGCACCAACACCCTATCAGTGAGCGTGTGTGACTGTGACTCGGACGGCGTAGCCCAATCGTGTGGGGCGGTGGCGTACACACTTCCTGCTGGCCTCAGTACAGGGGCCCTTGTCGCCATTCTGGGCTGCATCATTACACTCCTGGGTAAGAACAACCGTGATGTCAACTACTGGAGACAGTGTGCATGTTTGAGATACACAGATTCTTCACAGGTCTACATAGGTCAACAGATCTTCATCATGCCTGGAGCAATGTTTAACCTATCAATTTGCTATGCAAACCTGCACATAATTCACATTCTTATGTTGTCTTCAGTTCTTGAATAATCTTTATTTTTAATTTTTTTTATGTAAGAGCTTACTAATGTGATGTGTGTGGGTATGGTCATGTCTTTGTGGGTATAGGGGCAGGGTATGGGTATAGGATTCTACATTATGGGCCGGTTTTGACTGTACCTGGGTTTATGACGTGTGTCTCTCATGATGCTAACACTAGTCCCATTTGCTATGAGCTTTTGTTATTGATGATTCCACTTAGATTGAATCAACTAAGCAGCAAATGATTGCCCATGAAATCCAGAGACAAGGTCTTTATACCACAGCACAGTCAGAAGAATAGTTTAATGCACTGGTGAACTTTCTTGAACACTGAGATGGAGTCTAAATAGGATATACAATAACAAACATTTCGTTTTTTTGATAGGGCCAGCCAAAACTCTCTTTCGTTTATATTTGCAAAAATGTGCTTAATTTCTATTTCTAAGGAGAATACTTTTTGTAATGAATGAGATATTGAATGAGGAACACGGTAAAGACGTAGTGGCGGGGCTCTGAACCCAGCATTGCTAATGTGTGCGTGTTTGTCTGTTTGTGTCTGTATCTGCGTGCGTACACTGTCCATGGGCACACGTGTCCTTGTCTGCCTCCATCGGTCTGTGCTGCTTAACTTTGTCTCCTTTTCCCCCTTTCTCTCTATCATCCCATTCCCCTTCTCCCTGTTTGACCCTCCCTGCCACCCCCTCTTGCATTAACACCCTGTGCACAACCCTTCCCGTCCTGGCTCCCAAATCTTGTGTGCCTCCATCAAGGCCTATTTCAATCTGCGCTCCTGTAATTGGGGATGTGATTGCGTGTGATTGCATTGTTTTGGTTGAGAGGAGAGCTCAGAAAAAGACCAGAGGTGCTGCTGCCGTCGTCCTCAGGTGCTGTCAGTCCAGGTGTCCTCCAGCCGTAGTAGAATAGAACAGACCTCACAATCTCTCGCTCTCTCGCTCTCGCTCTTCTCTCTCTCATCAAAGAAAAGCAGGGCCTCCATCCCCGCACCAACAACTTCTATTCATCTTTCATCACTGAGTAGAGTAGCTATAATGACGGGTGGCTAAGATGGCAGGTGAAAATTGAACAGCAACTCCTTGAGATGTACCAACCTGTTTTCTTTGTTGATTGATAAGAGCCCACTTCACAATGTCCATGAGTTTCAACCACTCACCAGCTCACTTACCTATCATATAGTTGTGTGTGTGTGTGTGTGTGTGTGTGTGTGTGTGTGTGTGTGTGTGTGTGTGTGTGTGTGTGTGTGTGTGTGTGTGTGTGTGTGTGTGTGTGTGTGTGTGTGTGTGTGTGCGTGCGCGCGCGCGTGCGTGCGTGCGTGCGTGCGTGCGTGCGTGCGTTGGCTTTCTATCAAACTGGACGGTCATTAGTTTTAGGTCCACATGACATTAAGTAACACATCTACTGTTATCATTTAGAAGACATGTCCTCTGTCTTCCACTAAATTGTACACCCTCAAAATATAACATTTTTTCCGAGATTTTTAGCTGTCATCTAAATCCTCTTTGGAGATGAATATCCCCATGGTCATAGTGACATTGAAACTGCAAAAGAAAGTTGGCAAGTCATTATTTGAAACGATTTAGCACCTTTTTATTTTTTGAGGTCAGGTCAGGTGATGCGTCAGACACGACCAATTAGGGCTTTTAAGTAGCACCCCCTCAGCGCCAGACGTCTGTTGCCATGACTATTGTCACTCAAACCAAATGATTTTCTCACTACCCTGGCCACTCTAATTCTGAATTTGCCTGACTATGAAAAAGTGGAGGACCACAGTCCCAACTACTCGTATATGACTTATTGAGTGATTAGTGATGCTTAACACAACTACTGGGAAAGCAAGAGATAATTATGCTTATATAATAGTACATAGCAGTAGACCGTAGTGTATTCTCCCCCTACACAAGTAGTTTGTTTATCTGTGATCTAAATTAGTTGAGTAGAGGCAATACACCAAATGTATCATTTTATTGACAAACATTATTGTCTCCATGAGACATATTGTCCTCATAATGATGTGTCCATTAGTCCTTTTGCCATCAGAATGTAGTTGTCTTTTACAATTATGCAGCAATATGGGAGGTGTGTGGTTTGTGAGTGACACAGCCAGTGAATAATCAGCCTGAGGTTTAGACAGAGCTAAGCAAGCAGAGTGGCGATGATGAGGAGGGGTCTTTTTGCTTCAGTTCATTATAATGATGTACACTAGCAAGGAGAGCCATGGCAGCACAGAAAACTCTGCTTGCACAGTATTGATTGTGCTTGATGGATCTTTTAAACAATTCAATTACAGCAAATCCAGGATAACATCAAATAGATTTTTTTTGTTTTTTTTGTTTGTTTACCATCTGCATCTATGCAGTGTTGATCCACTCTAAAGAGGGTATTTATTCATATGAAGGCTTGCTGAATAATGTCTAGTGTGGTGGTCATTGTATTGAAGCCGCTTGATGACTGTCACAGTGGGTTCTTTTGTATGCTTGGCCATCTTCCTGCAGCCACTCGTAAGGCATGATTGGCTCCTGGCCAACACCCAGTATGTGATGATGAGGCACAGCATAGCGCCTTCTAGGTATTCAACCCTAAAAAGCTTTGCTGGAAAGCAATGAAGATATTCTCTTTCATTGTGCCACCATATCATGATTCATCTGGAAAAGCATTACCGAACTGAATGGAATCTGGAGAGCTCTTAAGCTCCTATACAATCAGAGGTGAACCAATGTACTATTCTCCTCATTGATTCCAAGGGATGTGTCATCTTTCAAAATAGCATTTCACTAAAGCTATACAATTACACATATAGAAACTTATATCAACATTCCAAATAATGGCAGTAGTGGTAGTAGCAGTAGTGAGGGAAACAGACCAGTGGTATTGACAGATTAAACCATGGATGAGTAGTACCACGGGTGGAGTAGTAACACACTGTAGCTATTAGAGCCATGCATTCAGAAGCCAGTCACCAAACAGCAGTCAAAAGGCTCTCCATTCATCAGTGTCTCCCCGAGCGTTTTATGTAACACCCCCACCCCTTCCAGCTTCTCCATTTGCTCTCTTATTACGAGGTGTGAAGCGGTGTTTGCCTTCGTTTTCCCAGGCCCTTCTCTCTAGCCCGCGGAAGCCAGACGCAGCAAAGGGAAGAAATATGGTCCCACAATGCGATATTTCACTGGCACCAGTGCGACGTTGATGGATGAAGGATCATTAGACATTTGCCAGTTTGCTTCGGTGTGGAGAGTTATTTTCAGCAATAATATATGGGACCAGGGATTGGAGAGGGGTGCCTAGAAGTTCAGAAATTCCGGTTTCAGGAAGTTTTCTGTCCGTTTGGAAGTGGTGCACAAAATGGAGGATGGAGGAGAGAAATGTATTGATGCAAAGACACTGTTTCAATGTTTTATTTTCACATTCATCAAATATGGGCTATTATTTTCTGTAGATTTATCATCCAAATGTACTGTGCCTTTATATTGAATAAGTATCCTAATGCTGATGGTTAATAAACATGGACTCAGACTCTTCTCTTTCCTTGTTCAGTGATGGTGCTGCTGATTGTGTCGATGCGTCGGAGGAAGAAGGAGCCCTTGATCCTGGAGGAGGAGAGGGACGTGAGGGAGAACATCGTCCGCTACGACGATGAAGGTGGAGGAGAGGAGGACACTGAGGCCTTCGACATGGTGGCCCTCCGCAACCTCAATGTCATCAGAGACCCCAAGGTCCGGCGAGACGTCACCCCTGACACCCCCACCTTCTTCCCCTACCCGAGATCCTCCTCCTCGCTTCCCGTCTACAAGACCCTGCCGGACAACGTGGTGTTCCGAGAGTTCATTTGGGACCGGCTGAAGGACGCAGATGTTGATCCATCAGCTCCGCCGTATGACTCTTTGCAGACGTACGCCTTTGAGGGGAATGGTTCGGTAGCTGAGTCGTTAAGCTCCCTGGAGTCACTAAGTACAGACTCAGAGCAGAACTACGACTATCTCAGCAACTGGGGGCCGCGCTTCAAAAAGCTAGCCGACCTCTACGGCGATGGCAAAAGCGTGTTCTCATAGCCAACATTTTCCCGAACTTATACAAAAATCAACAATGATAATGTATTGTAATAAAAAAATATAATTAACAACTAGTCTGCCAAAGTGCAGGGTGCAAGAGTCTGAGAACAAAAGTAAGAAACAAAAAAAATCTTGACTTAAAAGGTTTGGTTTGTTTACTTGCCTTGGATTTTGGATTTTCAAAAAGGGTGACTTGGCAAGTTTTGACATGTAACTTCAAAAGTGACTTGACTGAAAAGGAAACCTTGTGAGCAAAGACATTAAAAGGTTTCAAAGTTGGGCTAGGGTCCAGCAATCGACTGTGTACGTGGTAGGCTACAGTATATTTATGTGGAGGCACCTGTTCTCTCATTCCTGTGATGGGCACAGACCCAGCAGTCTTGTTTTGATGCATTCCCTTGCTCTTTTTGTTAAAAAAAAACACTTTCTCCTAAAGTGCTTGGTCCCCGGCGGCTAATCAGTAGAGTAGTCACTCAACTATTCATTTGAAAGTCGTCAAGAGTGTCAATGTTTTGTTTTTGTTTGGTGTTTTTCAGATTACGAAGGAAAAACTCTTCTTAAGTCACAGACTCGCGGAGAAAAAACAAACAAAGAGAAATCAGTCAGTCATATCTTTCAGTGCTATTTGTGACAAGTAGTCAAGTGTACAGATCGGTTGAAGAGGAACCACTACTGTTAAATTCTTGAGAGTTTTGAAATCTGACCTCGTGTCTACAAGAAATTGTGTGTACTGTGGTCTGAGAAAAATAATGCAACTGATCTGTGTGTATCCTTCGATAGGTGCAGGAAAGTGTTTACTTTCTCCTCTTAACCTAGCATTTTACAGATGTTACTATGTGGTGTTTGCCTTTGAGTCTATTTTCCTTAGGCCTGACTCTTTCTATTTGCCAAGTCCAATTTTATGTAATACTGATGTAATAACAATGATGTAACATTATGGTTGAGATGGAAAATCCGGATTGAACCTTCAAATAATGTATTTTTCATTATTTGCAGAGGAATTTGGAATTGACGGGCCAACATTTACTCTTGCCCAAGGAATTCCGTTGACGTTGTGTTGGACCGTGGAAGATACTTGCAACTTAGGCTTGTTTGAATGGATTGTTGTGCTGGGCTGAGATGGGTCACGTACATAGCTGCAGGAAGATGTTTAGGGGTGCTGCGATTTATTTATTTTTCGCCGGGGGGGGGGGGGCATAATTGTTTTGTGCACGCTATAGACGGCTATATCAGTCCACTAATACAGGACTAGTAAAGACCCAGTGCATTCATTATTTTTGTGAGAGACTTTAAAACATATATATTTGTATTAATATATTATTTTTAGTCCGATGTTTTTTTTAAAATTTTTATTTAAATGCTGCAGCACCCTCAGCATCCTACTTCCAGCGGCTATGGTTACATAACAACAACAACAACAGCAACAACAACAAGTATTTCCTGTTGCTCACAGTAACTGCAGTAAATTAGCTTCTCCCAAAAATATTCTGCAGAATGAAATCATGTCCGCCCATGGTGCACATTTTGTTCATTGATTATGAAGGACACACTGTATGGCGAGAATACGAGAGGCAAAGGGAGCATTTTATTTCAAACAAAATGCCTTTTGAACTGTTCCCATTGGAAGTCAACATGTTCATCAAAAAAGTATTCTTATTTATTTTGAAGAAGCAGAATTATATGATGTTGGCAGATGTTTTTATCCTTTTTGCTGACAATAAAAAGGACATTCTGTTCCTCAAAAGACTGAGGGGACTTCTTTCAGTTCTTTTGAACATTAAAACATCTAGGATATGTCAGTGTTTAATTACATTATCAAGGTGTACCACATGCTTTGTGAGAAATAAATGATGGGTTGTTTGAGGAGATGGAGATGCAGAGCTGCCTTTTTGCCTGGCATGAATATCAGCAGGCATAACACACACACACACACACGCACACACGCACATTTGCTTTGCCTTTGCACAACTCTGGGATCCAGATGGGAGGGGGGCAGGGGGGGGGGTACAGAGGGAGGAGGAGAGAGAGTTTTCTATTTGTTTCACGTCTCCTCTCGATGAGGCTTTGTACTTGAAAGGCCCGTTGGAGACAAAGCTGCAGACTTGACGCTCTGTAGAGCCGTGTGTGATGAATGGCTTGCACACTGTCGACCCTCTTAAAGAACCTTTTGCAAATTAGCCAGGCGCTCCTCCTGTGGTGGGATCAGCCTCTTATCAGTGTGTGCAAATAGTTCTGGTCAGATCATGTGAACAGTCGCCTTCACACACATTTTTGCACTCCCTATGGTGTGTGTGCTTGTGTCTGTGTGTTGAGCGAGAAAGAGAGAGAGAGACACCAGGGGGTTGTATATTGCTCAGTCATTAGTTATGAAGGCATTACCTATAGTGCTTACCACGATTTCCCTTTTAAAGTAATTATTATTTATCAAACCATAAAGATATAGATTTGGCCTAATCAGCAATGCAAATGCTTTATTACCGTATAAGGAGGAATTCATCCAATTTACTTGCAGTGAAGATAATGGAGATTTTACGGGATTTTCTGATCGTAAACTACTGAATATGAGATGTCATATCTGGTTGATTGATTGGTTGAATGTTATCTTCAACTCCAGTGTCAACCTTACCGTGGCCTCTGGAACCTTCACTTTAATCAACTAAATATGGAACAGAGAGCTTTATAAACCAGCTCTACAGTGAGAAATAGCTGCACACAATTTCCCAGTGCCCCAAACACATCTATTTACAATGAATAGTTAATCAGACCAGAACCCTAATATAAAGTCTTAGGGCTCTATTCAATGCGTATCGCAGAAGTTCAGCTCTATAGCGCGACTGACAATTAAAGGCAATGTCCCTGTGGTCGCGGAGACTGCATTCACGGAAAACGCTGTATGTGTGGGCTCAATCTGACATGTCCTTTATATTTCTAGCACACAATCTATAATGCTTCAGCCCTTAATAAGATGTTGTTGTTGTTTTTAATCATTGTCATTACCGAATTCCGGTAATTGAAGATGATTTGACACAGGAAGAATTTTGCGTATGGATAGCTCACTGCATGGTTTCCTCTGTATTGATAAAGTTTTGTGATGCAATATGGAGAAGAGGTAGCTTCTCGGGCTCTTTCTCGACAGTTCGCCGAGGTGCCTGAATACAATTGACAGTACCGTAATTCACTGTGATGCAACAGAATGCAATGAGGTTGTTATGCATCTTCACTTGGGCCGGTAAATATGCTCCCTCTCCTTACAGGTATTGATATAGTTTCTGAAGCTTTGAAGAAAGGCAAAGGGAGAACATCTGAGGAATATGAACCATGGGCCATGAAAAGTAAAGATAAGCATGTTCATTTTGGTCCTGCTACTTACAATACTTAGTCGTATTGGCCACTCAAGAGTTGTAATGCAAAGAGCCAACGATTGGTTAACTTTTTTCACAATCTAATGAATTTAGAAAGTTTAGAAAGATTTGTCAAAGACTGTTTTAGTTATAAGCAGTCAAATCTGCCCTTGAATCCCAGTTAAATTAGTTATATAAATGTTAAATGAAATATATTAATAAATGTGTTGTTCGGCAACATACCAATTGACAGACAACAAATCCTTTCAGAAATGTCTAATTCACATCAAAGTGCTACTCCATCATATTCTTGTTGACCTAAACATTATATTTGGATTTTTATTACTAGATGCTTGAACTCATTGACTGAGGCAGACTCGTAGTCTATTCCAAACACTCGCCATATACCACACACCACAGACACACAGTACCATCCTGACACCTAGCCCGTTTGCATGTGGAAACAGGGATGATTAATTGTCATGTCACATACATTCATAATCAGGCCGAGTGTCTTTCGTCTTCCTCAAACTCCCCTCTCATAGTCTCACAATGAAAAATGAATTCTATTTGAGTGTCATACTGTACTGTAGATCAGTCATTTGGTGATCCATCTGCACCCAGTACGTTTCTCATAATTCTACCATTGCAATAAAATCTTACTCTTGGACATACATACTTACTAATGACACTAGTATTCTTATGTTTTTTGACAGAGATGGTATTGACTTTCTACAGTAGTTTCAAATAGCAGCCTTTAATATGGTGTTGATGGTTGATAATGACCAGACTGCACCTGTCAATCAAAATCAGGAAAGAGTGTCTCCAGAGAACAGAGCCTGGGGGCACTGAAGAGCATTCAGGAACATGATGGTATCAGGGGCTCAATCTGTACCGCGGCAGATTACACCCTGCTGGCCCCTGAGGCTTGGTGGTTTGGGGGGGGGGGGGGGGGGGGGGGTATTTTCAGGCCCTTGACGTTCCACGTTATCATAACCCTTTATCACCAACAAATTGCTCTGATGAGGAGTGGGCAATATTTAGAGACAAGGGAGCGTAGAGGGACATCTTCTTCCTCAGACGATTTCCATTGGAACACTGCTCAATTGGAACACTGATAATGGAGTCTGACCTATTGGCTGCCTGCAGTTACAATCATTTTCTGTAATAGTAAACAGGTTTCTCAATGTAACATTCACTGTCAATTTGTTTTGCTGTTTCTGGCTGACTCTAGAACTCTTTTTTGCTGTTTCTGGCTGTTTCTGGCTGACTCTAGAACCACGGTAAGATGGTTTGGCAGAAGGAAGGAAGGAGTTGGATATTCCTTGGTTTCACTCTTGGTATGTTTTAATTTATTCATGTGCTAGAATGAAAATCAGAAAACAAACATACAATCAACAAAATGCCATAATGCATAAATTAAATTATCATAAAGATATTTTCACATGATTCAATAATGGCAAATACAAAACTCAGAAATAATCTACGGAATTTCAACATGACTCAATTTATCTTAAAGGGGCAGTGCAGTTAAAAACTTACATTTCCTGTTTGTTTTATGACATCTCTACACCATGAGGTCGAAAATTATGATAATGCCCTTTTGGTGTAAGAGCTCTTTGAAAAAATGCCTTGGATTGCATCCTATTCAAGTGGGATGGATCTTTTGGCCCACATCATGACATCACAATGTGATCTGATTATACACTAGACCAATGACTGTTTATCTGGGAAAGGGGGTGGGCTATAGACTATCCTATCAGCCAATCAGGGCTGTGCATGTAAATATATTCCAATTTGTTTCCTAATGCCCACATGATCAGACGGAGCATTTCAAAGGCCAAAGGAGGCTCAGGGAAATAAATCATAAAAAATATATTTCGGGGAGTTAAAAAGACTTCAGGGGGGCTTTAAGTAATTTTATAACTCAGACCAGCAATATCTAGCACTAATTAACATCATTCGTCAAATATTATTTCAACCAAATTTACCGCCAAAAGAAGAAAGGGAATTGCACTCCGGGAGCCACATATAAGTTTACAAACAATCATGAGATAACTCAAAACAATCGCCTGCATTAGGGAAAACAGTTCAATAAAAATAAACACCTATTTACTAACATTTGCTTCTTTGACACACACAAATCAAAGAAAATGGTGAACTGTTGCTGGAAAAGTTGGCATGTGAGAAGTTGAAGTGTTTTTAGGGTCATGTCTAGAAGGGATAGAGCTTTCTTTTGCATTTTAGCTAACCCTCACCCCTTTCCTAACATTAACCTAATTATCCTAACCTGCTACGTTAATTCCAGATACCTGCTGCGAAAGTTCTCCAAACCTGTTATGAAAGATCAAATCTGACAAAAACTGTATACCATCTAGTCAAACCCAGTTTTTAATGTCAAAAAAAGTTGTCTATTAAATTGACAAGAAATTTGAGAGACTGTTCTAACAATGGAAATACATGTCCTCAAGATGGAAGGCAGGCAGGAGGATGTGAGACCAATTGGGACCATTATAGCCAATGAAGGGCATATACACATGTGAACAACATGCCATTAAGATAGATAGAGGACGCATCTGTGCCATTATCAAGTCCGAGAAAGTATGGGCACTACCATTGAGTCTATCTCCATTTTAAAGTAATCCATTTTCTTCTTCTTCATTGGCTGATTGATCCCAAATCATAGGAAGAAGCAATATGCCCGGGATAGCATATGGACTGCCTTTTGCAGCCTGTTGTTAATCATATTGTGATTGTCCAGTATATATTAAGGATTGGTTTATATATTAAGAGTATGTGAGACAAGGGAGATGTACCTGTCCATAGTTGTTTATTAGGAAAGGGAATTGTACTAATTATCTCTTGTTTTGAATAAAACAACAATTTTGTCTGTCATGTCTGTTGTCACTACCATTGCCACCTAATTTTGCTGCATTCCCCCTTCCCTCTTCAAAAGGACCACAATGGAAATAAGTTTTTATGCTTTATTGTGTTATCCTGATGGTTTTCTTAAATTGTATGTGGAGGCGTTACTGGCTAGAGCGCCCTTATGGTTTATATATGTTTTTAATTGTCTAATAAATTCAATCAATCAATCAACCAATCAATCAATGTAAACCAGTGAATATTGATTTCCAAGTTTACCCAGCTGTCACGTCCTGACCTTAGTTCCTTTTTATGTCTCTATTTTAGTTTGGTCAGGGCGTGAGTTGGGGTGGGCATTCTATGTTTTTGTTCTATGTTTTGTATTTCTGGTTTTGGCCTGGTATGGTTCCCAATCAGAGGCAGCTGTCAATCGTTGTCTCTGATTGAGAACCATACTTAGGCAGCCTGTTTTCCCACTATGTTTTGTGGGTAGTTGTTTTCTGTCTTTGTACTAGTTACCAAACGGAACTGTTTCTGTTGTTATTTTTGTTGACTTTGTGTTGTTCAGTTTAATAAAATGACGAACACTTACCACGCTGCATATTGGTCCGATCCTTCCTACTCCTCGTCAGAAGAGGAGGAAAACCGTTACACCAGCGTGAAACAAAAGTTCATAACTGAAGTCTTCTATTTTTTTCCCTTTTTCACAGACAAAACTTCCCACCTAGACCTCTGGCCATCCATCCCAGGGTGCTCTGTGTTAGCAGGGAGACAGCCTCCGCCTCGACTGTGACTTTTCTCCCCTCGCTGCTGGTCCTTTGAACAAGAGAAAATGGGGGAAACTAGGATCAAAGGGCCTTGCAGCACTATGTTTTATTCTCTGTTTCTCTCAATGCCTCTCACAGTGCCCGGGCATTCAGCGAGAATAATGTCAAGCCTGAGGGCTGTGTACGGTTCCACCCAAATTAGACTGATCCCAGACCTGCACAATATAAATAATTATCTTGTGAGGCGTGAGTGCAACAGCTTACTCCTTGGGCGCCCCGGGTATTAGAGGATTCCAAAAGTAGACCAAAGACGTAGAAGAAAGTAGAAATCATTTGAAATGATTCTACAAGAATTTAAATAGAATAAGAAACTTCAAAAGAATTCAATTTTGACCCATTATCGAAACATGAATTTCCATGTAACATGAGGCCTTGTAGCACGTGAGGATATAATGACATCACAGAGTTGTGTTGAGAGGGTACTAAAGACGGGAGCAGGCCAGCAGGAGAAATTAGAAGCCTTTTATTAGTTAAAGGGTAATTCCACCACTGTTCAACCTCAAATCCACTCTCTCCAGCACCATCCCAGTGTGTATATATGTGAAAACGGAGCATTTCTATTATCTGTGGTTGAAAAGATGAGAACGAAGTTTTTTTTTAAAGAAGTAAAAGTAAAAAACAGGGATTTTGATCCAGACTTAATGGCCATGTACCCTTATAATCTCTACCCGGCACAGCCGGAAGAAGAGGGCACCTCTCAGAGCCAGGTTCCTCTCTAGGTTTCTTCCTAGGTCCCTGCCTTTCTAGAGACCTTTTCCTAGCCACCATTCTTCTACATCTGTATTGCTAGCTCTTTGGAGTCTTTGGGGTTTTCGGCTGGGTTTCCGTATAAGCACTTTGTGACAACTGCTGATGTATAAAGAGCTTGATTGATGGATTTTCAAAACCTGCAACAAGTTTTTAACCAGAGGGAGGGTATTTTCTTGCTCCCCATGTCACCATGAATCTCAAAGTGCTTGAAAATCATTGTTTTTAAAATTGGTTTAACTTTTGATGTCATCATTGACGATGTCATTCTGCGACAGAAAGGTAAACATCATTTCCAATTGAGCCAACGTATGCAGCTTTTCCCGTGAATGCATTCTCCACTAAAGCGGGGTCATTGCCTTTCATTTTCAATCACACTGTAAAGCTGAACTTCCGCGATGCATATTGAATAGAGTCCTTTATATTTTTTACTACAAAACATAGAAACATTCCCTTTTCACATATGTGACCGACCGCCTCGATTCGGTCTTATGTAGCAAAATTTGAAATTGTGTTTAGTACATTGGATAAAAGTAGAGATTGACAGCTAGAAAATGGTATATAATACACTGCAGTTGGGGAACAAGGGCAAAGTAATTCTGCTTGGAAAGATGATAAACTTGTAACCCCACTTTTGAGAAAATGGCCTTGAATATTCTGGTACACCTACTGGAGAGCTTTTCTTTGTCTACAGCCATTCAGCATCGTTCACACCCTCTTAAGCCTTAGCCCCACCCATCTCTTTAAGGATTCACATGTGAGGTCATACTATACTACATTAAATCTACATTTATTTGTCAAATGCACAGGATACAGAAGGTGTAAACGGTACTTGTACAGTGAAGTGGTTACTTGCATAGTAGCAATATCAAAAACAGAAAACGTCCAGATAAAAATATTGTATAAATATTTTATAACTTATTAGATTACGCTTACCCGACACACTCATCTAAATTGATCTAAACTCTGGTTGAAAGTGTGTAGAAAGTAGCCCATCACTTTTTCCAACTGATCTGTCGATAGGGCCTGTTAAATTCAGGGCATCAATGTTGTTGAGAAAAGTTTTTTGACTGTTATTCTGCATATCTTGTTGCTTGCTAGCTACTCTGTTGACAGGACTCGTTTTGAAAATTGGATAATGTTATCCTTTGAGGCTTTACCCTATGATTTTGAACATTCAAAGCAACTGGGAATCGTCCATGGCAGGCATTGTTGTCTCCTTAGTTTGCTACATAACTTCTGAGTGATAGGAAGCACAAGCACCACCACCAATCAGCCTGGACTCTAGAGCAGTGGAAACGCGTTCTCTGGAGCAATGAATCACACTTCACCATCTCAAATCAAATCAAATTGTATTTGTCACATGCGCCGAATACAATAGTGAAATGCTTACTTATAAGCTCTTAACCAACAATGCTTTAAGAAGTTTTAAGAGAAAAAATTAAAATAAGTGTTAACTAAAAAATACATAAGTAAAAATAGAAAATAGAAAATTAAAGGAACAAATAATTAAACTGCAGCAGCTTCTTAACAGTAGAAGCTGTTAAGAAGCCTTTTTGAACTAGACTTGGTGCTCTGCTACCGCTTGACGTGCAGTAGCGGAAAGAACAGTCTATGACTAGGGTGTCTGGAGTCTTTGACAATGTTTAGGGCCTTCCTCTGACACCCCCTGGTATAGAGAGAGGTCCTGGATGGAAGGAAGCTTGGCCCCAGTGATGTACTGGTCCGTACACACTACCCTTTGTAGTGCCTTGTGGTTGGAGGCCGAGCAGTTGCCATTCCAGGCAGTGATGCAACCAGTCAGGATGCTCTCAATGGTGCAGCTGTAGAATCTTTTGAGGATCTGAGGACCCATGCCAAATCTTTTCAGTCTCCTGAGGGGGAACAGGCTTTGTCGTGCCCTCTTCACAACTGTCGTGGTGTGTTTGGACCATGATAGTTTGTTGGTGATGTGGACACCAGGAACTTGAAGTTCTCAACCTGCTCCACTGCAGCCCCATCGATGAGAATGGGGGAGTGCTTGGTCCTCCTATTCCTGTAGTTCACAATCATCTCCTTTGTCTTGATCACATTGAGGGAGAGGTTGTAGTCCTGTCACCACACAGCCAGGTCTCTGACCTCCTCCCTATAGGCTGTCTCATCATTTTCGGTGATCAGGTCTACCACTGTTGTGTCTTCTGAAAACTTGATGATGGTGTTGGAGTCATGCCTGGCTATGCAGTCATGAGTGAACAGGGAGTTAAATAGGGGACTGGGCACGCACCCTTGAGGGGCCCCCGAGTTGAGGATCAATGCAGCGGATGTGTTGTTCCCTACCCTTATCACCTGGGGGCGGCCCGTCAGGAAGTCCAGGATCCAGTTGCAGAGGAAGGTGTTTGGACCCAGGATCCTTAGCTTAGTGATGAGCTTTGAGGGCACTATGGTGTTTAACACTGAGCTGTCGTCAATTAATAGCATTCTCACATAGGTGTTCCTTTTGTCCAGGTGGGAAAGGTCAATGTTGAGTGCAATAGAGATTGCATCATCTGTGGATCTGTTGTGGCAGGATGCAAATTAGAGTGGGTCTAGTTTACAAATAAGTTACAAATAACGCGAAAAAACATACACAATAGCACAATTGGTTACGGAATCCTAAAACGGCAGCCATCTCCTTTGGCTCAATTATCATGCCATCTGGCAGTCCAACGGAAGAATCTGGGTTTGGCGGATGGCAAGAGAATGCTACCTGCCCCAATGCTGTTTGGTGGAGGAGGTATAATGGTTTGTGTCTGTTTTTCATGGTTCGGGCTAGGCTCCTTAGTTACAGTGATGGGAAATCTTAACTCTACAGCATTCAATGACATTCTAGATGATTCCATACCTCCAACTTTGTGGCAACAGTTTGGGGAAGGCCCTTTCCTGTTTAAGCATTAAAATGCCCCCGTGCACAAAGCGAGGTCCATGCAGAAATGGTTTGTCGAGATTGGTGTGGAAGAACTTGATTGGCCTGCACAAGGCCTTGACCTCAAGCCCATTGAAACATCTTTGGGATGAATTGGAACGCCGACTGAGAGCCAGGCCTAATCTCCCAACAGCAGTGCCGACCTCACTAATGCTCTTGCGGCTGAGTGTAAGTCCCCACAGCAATGTTCCAACATCTAGTGGAAAGCCTTCCCAGAAGAGTGGAGGTTGTAACAGAAGCAAAGCAAGGACCAACTCCACAAAAATGCCCATGATTTTTGAATGAGATGTTCGACGAGCAGGTGTCCACATACCTTTGGTCATGTAGTGTATTTTGATTCTCTTGTGCAATGGTGGAATAAGTACTCAATTGTCATACTTGAGTAAAAGTAAAGATACCTTAATAGAAAATGACTCAGGTAAAAGTGAAAGTCACACAGTAAAATACTACTTGAGTAAAAGTCTAAAAGTGCTTGGTTTGAAATATACTTAAGTATTAAAAGTACATGTAATTGCTAAAAAGTAAAAGTATTAACATTTCAATTCCTTATTTTAAGCATATCAGGTGGCACAATAAAAAATATATATTTTAATGATGGATCGCCAGGGCCAGACTAACACTCAAAGCATTTGTGTTTAGTGAGTCTACCAGATCAGAGGCAGTTGGGTACAGATACCCAAAAAAGCTGTACTTTTTATTTAAGTACTTTACACTACTGTTATTGTGTAAGCCTTATTAAAGCTACAAAAGTGTCAGTACTTAACCCAAACATACGTGTATGTTCTTCTTCTTTGGTATTATGGTGGTCAGCAAACAAATGTTAGAGGTGCTTGCGGCCACCTACTATATGGACTGTGTATCAGCCTACTATTCTGTAATATGAATTCGTCAAACTTTGTGAAAACAATTGCCCTACTAACTAAACCTGCACCCATTAAAACCTCACCACTATTCCACTACTCTGGCCCTTTCTGATCCTACTTCATGCCTGCAGCCTGGGAGGACGGGACAGTATCGCTAAAACGTCTTGTAACTCTCCTGCAGTAAAATCTCGTACAACCAAGTACTTCTCTGCATCTGCCACCACCACATCTATCCTCTATCCTCTACGTTCCATTCCTGTGGTACAACCATGGCCATGAATGCCCCTCCCCAAAAAATTTACTGAAGCACGTTATTCCTATCACTCTCTATTAGCCTTGGCCTACTCACAGGGATCCTCTTAGGATCCCTCACCCCTGACCCACATTCTTCATCTACCTTCTACACTGCCTCAGCATATGGCACCTTCTTCACTACACCGATCCTAGCAGCAACCTCAACGTGCCCTTCTCTCACTGGACACCTCTGAACTCCAGCACCATGGGTACCCCTACAGTTTACACACAACTTGTTCCACTGATACTACACATTCCTTTGTCATGTCCTCCTGCACACTTGCCACGTGTAGGAATCTACCTCCCACACACTGCTGCCACATGACCATAAACTTGACACCTAAAATGCCATAATGGATTAGGGACAAAAGCTCTCACGGGATAACTGACACATCTTAACTTTACTTTATCGGGTAACTCAGTAGTACACACAGTGTCTTCTCTGTTTCTTCTCTGTTTCATCACGCTCTCCACCGGGTCTGCGTCGCACCAAACGACGAAGACCCATCTTCAACTTGAGTTGAACCTCCTCAACACTTAACACCACTCCAGTTATTCCCTGCTTTCAACTACACCCTGCTCTGGAGAGAAAAGCAAGTCACAGTTTTTGTACCCAATCAAGTGGTGTGGAGCGCACGTTCCCTCTGGATGGCAGAAATAGCAAAAATCAACACGATTCCACTTCGAGTCACTTTCACCTACCCAACATTCCCCAACCTCTTCTCCACCCAACCTGACACCACATATGGATCTGCCAGGAGGCAAGGATCCATTCTCTCCAAAACTCTTACTCCCACTGGGCCAGAATCCTCTTTGTCATCATCAGGATGAGACTCAAACGTGGCGGTCATCACAGCATGATTCACCATTCCATATTTACTCAAATCATGTTCCACTTTTCTCCTTTTTTTCCTGTCTACCTTCTCCTTCATCAGCCCTTCCTTCATTCCGTATTTACTTATAATACATTTCACGTCAGTAAATGTTTTCCTGTCCACTATCTTGCCCCACACCAGCAGCCTTGCCAGTAGGCTGACCAAAACTTTAAATGTCCCTGAACGAATACAAACTCCACTCGCCCCGTAGCTGGTTCCAGAACGGCCCTTTAACGTGCCTCAACACTGGCACTAACCGGAATTACATTTACTATCATGGGTGGCCAAAAATAACTATCTGAAAGCTATAGATCTACTAAGCCATGCCTCCAGTCTTCTGATCTGACCTGGTGGATCATAGCTCAATAACCCAGCATCAACAACCCAACTTAAAGGTCATGAACAGTCAAATGTGATGACCAAAGTTTGAAATATGACTGTTGCTTCTACGTTGAAAAAGTTTGATCATAAAGTTACTGATCCCCTCTCCCATGTCAAACACTTGGATTCAGGAGGCGGGAATATTAGGGGGAAAGGGTGACATCACTCTAACTCTCATTTTAATGCACCAATGGTAACATGATATTGTCTTATCTAATTTAAATAAGTACCACCTATTATTAACCAACATCGGACAAGGCGTGTTTGCAGAGGGGCGTGGTTTATATAGATAGATAGCATCTCTACTGGTGCCAAAATTTGACTTTAAGGTGTCGGCAAATATAATTAAATGTTTACACTATTCATCGATGGCAAAGATATGGATATGTCTGTTTTTCATGGTTCGGGCTAGGCTCCTTAGTTACAGTGAAGGGAAATCTTAACTCTATAGCATTCAATGACATTCTAGATGATTCCATACCTCCAACTTTGTGGCAACAGTTTGGGGAAGGCCCTTTTCTGTTTAAGCATTACAATGCCCCCGTGCACAAAGCGAGGTCCATGCAGAAATGGTTTGTCGAGATTGGTGTGGAAGAACTTGATTGGCCTGCACAAGGCCTTGACCTTTCATCTGTGTTTGGTGTTAGCTAGTTACTGGCTAGCTACAGTAGGTTTTCAGCCAACATGGAACAAAAAGGTGTGGATGGGTCGCTCAAAACTCTGATGCAGTTGTCATATCAACACATCCGTCAGTGCTGCTGTGAACCGTATCACAACAGACATGCTGAAAGGGAGATGTATATGAAAAAGTGTGTTTTGTGCATCACCGACTTTGTATGAGTTGATTTTACTGCAACACTGCTCACTGCATCCACATTTCTCTTGACATAGGCGTTTCAAAGAGCTGTCAGTCAAGGAAAGCAAATGAATATAAGCTCTCCGCCAACTCAGCCTGTCTTCTCAATTGTCTTGGTAGTTAGCCATGAGAGAAAAAGTAATTTTCCAACATTTTGAGCATTTCTATCCCCCCCAAAAATTTCAGGTGATATTTCAGTCATTCAAAAGGCTATTTTACATTGTAATCAGAATGACGGTTCGGGGCCTTTAAAGAAAACAATGGGTTGTTTGTGACCCAACTTGTGTTCTGTCCAATATTTACCTACATTTGATTATGTTGTGTGCGTGCGGGTAGCAAACAAACATGTAATAATTAATGTTGACTCCAAAACTAGCACCCTTAGGGCAGGAATATCAAATGAAGCATAAACTCCAACTGTTTCATTGTCATAATTCAAAAATAAATGGAAAGCCAGAAGTTTTCAGGAATGTTGATCGGAATTTCTCCATTTATCTGATTCGACACCACTCACATACAACGTATTTTTCCACAGAAAGTAGATTACTTTATTTTGACTTTATGATACTTAGTAGAAATGCAGGGATAATAGCTAGTAGGAGAATAAGCTAGTACACTATACAAGCACCATGTCTTGAGAAAAAGAGCATGTCCTTTTTTTTTTTTTTTTGCATTCGCATGGCAACTACACCAGTGAGGAATAGGAGTAATGAGAAGACAATAAGTGGGAACACTTCTAGATGGGCAAAAACATGTCAAAGCAACATCAGTATTAATGAGACATAATCATATGTTTATCATCATTAGCCAAGCCTGGGATGGGATGTGTGGGTGGCATGTTTGCTTATCATGTTGACATGGAAAACAGTTACACGCAACATGGAACCTCCATTCAATCAACGTGATCTATTTTAGAATGCTGCCTGCCATGGAGAGGGACTGTAGGACTCATTGATCCACCAAAGACTTGGAGAACCGATTTGGTGGACCAAGGCTAATGAAGCACACATCCAAAGGTGGGAGATTCAAGTTGAAATGTCTTGTCTATTTGTGCTGTCTGTTAGTACACAAAAACGGCACACTGAAAGCAATGGCTCGCTATCATAAGCAGGCCAGACATCTCCAGCTAGCTTATGTATGGGAGTCCTTTCCACCATTCTATTACACACAGCATTTCTGTTTTCAACTAAACGTTTCTCATCTATGTATGTTTTACGCCATCTACAAAGCAGGGACTGAACACGTTCATTTTTTTATGATACAGTACAGTAGTTGTAGAGAACATTTTATGCTGCGATATGAGCCACACGGAGTTTCAGAATGAGTGAGTATGTAACAGTACTTTCCCACTCAAAACTTGAACTAGCACTTATCAATTAACACTTTCTGTACTTTTGGACCTGATTTTAGAGACTGGTCCTTCCAATGTTTCATAATATATTTAGTTATTTATTGAATGTATTTCTGAAATAGATAACAGTGTCTCATTCCTCAGGAAAAACAGCCCAGTCACTCCATCATTTATCGGTTAACCGGTGGCTTAATTTAGTTATTTCAAAGTGGTGCCACATCAAGAGTGTACTGTATTTCTATAATAAAACAGTTGGGAACAATGAAAAGGAGGAATTATCCTGGTACTATTTAATTGCGTTTGACCAGGTGCCCAGCTCTATGTCAGCCTAATCTCCCTGCAGTGGTGCTGTCTCGCTCTCTCCCTGGGAGACAGCGGAGGCCGATAAACTTTGCAGCTCCCTCGTACCTGCACAATGCACCCTCTGCATTATTCATAGGTAGGGTCTAGAGCATCTTCAAATGGCCTGTCATTTCCTTTTACCTTCCATCACAATGGCCATATGCCACAGACACTAGACAGGACTGGGGGTAGGCATTCTGAGGGTGAGCCTGAATTTCCTTTACAGACGCTAACATGGAAACATATACATGTTTTAGCATGTAGGACTCTTGGGAACTCAAAACCTGCCATGGCAGATTTCAATCTTTTGCTGTTTCGCTATCTCCTCCCACGGTTGACACCTCCACACAGCAAAATCAATGGTGTACATTTAGATCTGAACGTGTAAAATGAACACTATTTTCAGTAAACATATGAGTCCCACTGTACTGGTGTTAAAATACCACCTTTGAAATTGTTAAATAATTAACTCTGTTGCAGTGTTCAACATTTTACTCTTAAAGTGTTCAAAGGAACAAAATTGTGGTGTTTGCGTAGCTCTACTGTAGAGTAATATGCAACAACTACAGGGTAAAACATAATACTTGGTTTAAAGTAAACTTGTCTCACTTTTCTAAGTGCTGAGACTGCTTCTCAGTGTAAGACGTTTTTTGAGTGTTTTAACACTGCTTAGTTTAAAGCCATATTCAAATATTTCCCAGAGTGCCTTTTGAGAAAAATTGTGGAGTTACCACCCGTGACTGTATATTTTTGTGATAGAGACATGGTTGTTGCATTCATCGATTTTTGGTCCTATTGACATCGCCAAGTGACATCCTAAGCAAATATATAATCATACACATCGCTTTGAACCAAAACCATTCCTATTATTATCATATTTCCCAGCATGCTATTGTTTCAATATCTGTTTGTGTATGAGATTGATACATTTTATGCCACACAGAGAAAAATAACAGATTTTTCTGAACTAATCCAATCAGTTATGTAGTGTCCTGACAATATTCCTACCCCAGGCAGTCATTCTGAATGCAGGTTGCAGGTGAATCAAAATTCCAACTGTTGGATCTGGCTGAATTTCAATAGAAATTACACATCACTTTGCAAGCTGGCGTAATGTGACTTGTAGGTAGTGTTGCAGAATTTGGGTAATTTTCCCAGATTTTACAGGAAGCTTGGTTGGAGCTTTCCTGGAAACAGAAACAGGAAATCTGACAGACTTCATCTAAGATTTGGGGAAAATCTTGGAATTTGACAACCCTACTTCCAGGCCTGTTGCCAAAGGTATGAACTGGGGCACAATTATGCACTCTTAACTAAAGGTACAGAGGATGGCATTACAGTAAGAGTTTGTACCCCTTTAGGAACAAATCTATACCTTTTCATCTGAGTGTGTAATACAATAGCCTGAAACATCTGGAGTGCAAGTTACATTATGCTGGCTTGCAAGGTGAAGTGTAATTCCTTTCGGAACCCAGCCTTTCAGATTTTTTTTATGGACCGCACATATATTCAGAATGACTGCCATGGGTGGAAGACTAAGCTGTGTGACTACTTAAAGTATTTTCTTATTCTTTGGGTATAACGATGTGCGCTGAGAGTCAGAAAGCAAGTTCAGGGAGTGAGTGTTTTAATAAAATAAACGGAATACAAAATAAGAACCTCGAACACCACACAGACATGAAACAGCAACAATGACACCTGGGGAAGGAACCACAGGGAGTGACATCTATATGGCAGGTAATCAAGGAAGTGATGGAGTCCAGGTGAGTCTGACAATGAGCAAGTGCGCGTAACAATGGTGACAGGTGTGCGCCATAACGAGCAGCCTGGTGACCTAGAGGCCGGAGAGGGAGCACACATGACAGTAGCCCCTCCCTGACCTGCAGCTCCAGCCACATGACACCGACCAAAAGGACGATCCCGGGGAACAGGAGCTGACGGTCACCTCTGCAGAGGCATAGGAAACCCGTCAATCCGGCTGAGACGCAGGAGCATGGCAACCTAGAGCGCCGAAGAGAAAGCATAACTGACGGTACCCCCTCCCCGCCGTGTTCGGCTCCAGCCGCAGGACGCCAACCCAAGGAACGATCCTGTGGATCAGGAGCGGACCGGTCACCCCAGCTGATGCGCGGGAAACTGACAGACCGGCTGAGGCAGGGGAGCCTGGCGATCCGGTTAAGGCATGAGATTCTGACGTGCCAGTGGAAGAAGGGGAGCCTGGTGAGCCGGCAAAGGCATGAAAGCCAAAGGCATGAAAGCCTACCAGCTGAGGCAGGGGAGCCTGTCGATCCGGATGAGGCATGAGAGCCTATAGTGGCTCCCGGACCAGGCGTCATTCCCACCTAGCCAAAAAAACACACTCCCGGATGCTTCCCTTAGGTGAGGCTTCATTCTATAACGATGTGCGCTGTGAGTGTTTTAATAAAATATACAGAACATAATACAAAACAAGAACCTTAACAACGCATAGACAAGAAACTGAAACAATGACGCCTGGGGAAGGAACCAAAGGGAGTGACATATATAAGGCAACTAATCAAGGAAGTGATGGAGTCCAGGTGAGTCTGACGACGCACAGGTGTGCGTAATGATGGTGACAGGTGTGAACCATAACGAGCAGCCTGGTGACCTAGAGGCCGGAGGAAACTTGACATTAGCGTATTGGAATCCATATTTTAGGTGCCTACACTGCATCCTACTGTACTGTACTGTGAGGCCAGTCACGGCTTATAAATTCCCGGTAATACAAAATTGGGAAAAAGGGAAATTACCCTGCCAGCTATTAAGAATATGTTTTTGTTTCAGTCTCCTCCATCTCCACTAACCAAAGTTAATTGTATAGATTTCTTTCCTATTAGTTTTTCTCAATTGCTAAAACACCATTTCTGAAACCTTGCTCCATTTCCTGAAAACATTAAACACAAAACCTTATCTTCAAGCACTATTTATATAACCTCTGACTCCTCTCGCAAAATGAAACAATCGCCTCAAAACAGTTTTACCTGTGTTCAAAATCAAACACTGCTCTCCAATCATGAACAAGGTGATCAAAATGATATACACTCTCAAGCAGTCACTAAACAATACACCGAAAAATTGAAAGCACATTGTTCAAAACATACAATTCTCAGGGAGAAGTACATTTTTAATCTAAAAAAATATTCATATTTTTCCTTCATTGTCTTTTGATGAACGAAAACATGTTCTATCATAGTAGCTCAAAATTTATCAGAAATTACGAACCTGCTTTGCTCTTTGCAATTTTGTTTTTTGTTCTTCCTCCTCCTTGTACCCCTATTTTTACAGTACTGTACCCTGCATCTCACAAACTTGTCCTTTGTCTCTGTAATACTGTAATTCTTGTTCTTTGTTGATATGAACCTGCAACCATATGAACCTGCAACTAAGTTGACTGTGCTTTTAAACAGCTTGGAAAATTCCAGAAAATTATGTCATGGCTTTAGAAGCTTCTGATAGGCTAATTGATCTAATTTGAGTCAATTGGAGGTGTACCTGTGGATATATTTCAAGGCCTACCATCAAACTCAGTGCCATCATGGGAAAATCCAAAGAAATCAGCCATGATCTCAGAAGAAAAATTGCAGACCTCCACAAGTCTGGTTCATCCTTGGGAGCAATTTCCAAACGCCTGAAGGTACCACGTTCATCTGTACGAACAATAGTATGCAAGTATAAACACCATGGGACCACACAGCCCTCATACCACTCAGGAAGGAGACGTGTTCTGTCTCCTAGAGGTGAACGTATTTTGGTGCGAGATGTGCAAATCAATCCCAGAACAACAGCAAAGGACCTTGTGAAGATGCTGGAGGAAACAGGTACAAAAGTCCACAGTAAAACGAGTCCTATATTGACGTAACCTGAAAGGCCGCTCAGCAACGAAGAAGCCACTGCTCCAAAACCGCCATAAAAAAGTCAGACTATGGTTTGCAACTGCACATGGGGTCAAAGATCGTACTTTTTCGAGAAATGTCCTCTGGTCTGATGAAACAAAAATAGAACTGTTTGGCCATAATGACCATCGTTATGTTTGTAGGAAAAAGGGGGTCGCTTGCAAGTCGAAGAACACCATCCCAACCGTGAAGCACGGGGGTGGCAGCATCATGTTGTGGGGGTGCTTTGCTGCAGGAGGGACTGGTGCACTTCACAAAATAGATGGCATCATGAGGTAGGAAATTATGTGGATATATTGAAGCAACATCTCAAGACATCAGTCAGGAATTTGAAGCTTGGTTGCAAATGGTTCTTCCAAATGGACAATGACCCCAAGAAAAGTTGCAAAATGGCTTAAGGACAACAAAGTCAAGGTATTGGAGTGGCCATCACAAAGCCCTGACCTCAATCCTATAGAACATTTGTGGGCAGAACTGAAAAAGTGTGTGCCAGCAAGGAGGCCTAGAATCCTGACTCAATTACACAAGCTGTCAGGAGGAATGGGCCAAAATTCACCCAACTCATTGTGGGAAGCTTGTGGAAGGCTACCCGAAACGTTTGACCCAAGTTAAACCATTTAAAGGCAATGCTACCAAATACTATTGAGTGTATGTAAACTTCTGACCCACTGGGAATGTGATAAAAGCTGAAATAAATCGATCTCTTTACTATTATTCTGACATTTCACATTCTTCAAATAAAGTGGTGATCCTAACAGGGAATTTTTACTAGGATTAAATGACAGGAATTGTGAAAAACTGACTTAAAATGTATTTGGCTGAGGTGTATGTAAACTTCCGACTTCAACTGTATGTATGCATACACATATATACATACACCCATACATACATACATACGTATATACGTATATATATATGTGTGTGTGTGTGTGTGTGTGTGTGTGTGTGTGTGTGTGTGTGTGTGTGTGTGTGTGTGTGTGTGTGTGTGTGTGTGTGTGTGTGTGTAAATAGATATTTTATTTATTTATTTTTATTTATTTATTTCACCTTTATTTAACCAGGTAGGCAAGTTGAGAACAAGTTCTCATTTACAATTGCGACCTGGCCAAGATAAAGCAAAGCAGTTCGACACATACAACGACACAGAGTTACACATGGAGTAAAACAAACATACAGTCAATTATACAGTATAATCAAGTCTATATCCGATGTGAGCAAATGAGTGAGATAAGGGAGGTAAAAGGCAAAAAAAGGCCATGGTGGCAAAGTAAATACAATATATCAAGTAAAACATTGGAATGGTAGATTTGCAGTGGAAGAATGTGCAAAGTAGAAATAAAAGTAATGGGGTGCAAAGGAGCAAAATAAATAAATAAAATAAATACAGTAGGGAAAGAGGTAGTTTTTTGGGCTAAATTATACGTGGGCTATGTACAGGTGCAGTAATCTGTGAGCTGCTCTGACAGTTGGTGCTTAAAGCTAGTGAGGGAGATAAGTGTTTCCAGTTTCAAAGATTTTTGTAGTTCGTTCCAGTCATTGGCAGCAGAGAACTGGAAGGAGAGGCGGCCAAAGAAAGAATTGGTTTTGGGGGTGACCAGAGAGATATACCTGCTGGAGCGCGTGCTACAGGTGGGTGATGCTATGGTGACCAGCGAGCTGAGATAAGGGGGCAGGGTCTTGTAGATGACATGGAGCCAGTGGGTTTGGCGACGAGTATGAAGCGAGGGCCAGCCAACGAGAGCGTACAGGTCGCAGTGGTGGGTAGTATATGGGGCTTTGGTGACAAAACGGATTGCACTGTGATAGACTGCATCCAATTTGTTGAGTAGGGTATTGGAGGCTATTTTGTAAATGACATCGCCGAAGTCGAGGATTGGTAGGATGGTCAGTTTTACAAGGGTATGTTTGGCAGCATGAGTGAAGGATGCTTTGTTGCGAAATAGGCAGCCAATTCTAGATTTAACTTTGGATTGGAGATGTTTGATGTGGGTCTGGAAGGAGAGTTTACAGTCTAACCAGACACCTAGGTATTTGTAGTTGTCCACATATTCTAAGTCAGAGCCGTCCAGAGTAGTGATGTTGGACAGGCGGGCAGGTGCAGGCAGCGATCGGTTGAAGAGCATGCATTTAGTTTTACTTGTATTTAAGAGCAATTGGGGGCCACGGAAGGAGAGTTGAATGGCATTGAAGCTTGCTTGGAGGGTTGTTAACACAGTGTTAACACAGTGTCCAAAGAAGGGCCAGAAGTATACAGAATGGTGTCGTCTGCGTAGAGGTGGATCAGAGACTCACCAGCAGCAAGAGCGACATCATTGACCAAGAATTGACCAAGAATTGAACCCTGTGGCACCCCCATAGAGACTGCCAGAGGTCCGGACAGCAGACCCTCCAATTTGACACACTGAACTCTATCAGAGAAGTAGTTGGTGAACCAGGCGAGGCAATCATTTGAGAAACCAAGGCTGTCGAGTCTGCCGATGAGGATGTGGTGATTGACAGAGTCGAAAGCCTTGGCCAGATCAATGAATACGGCTACACAGTAATGTTTCTTATCGATGGCGGTTAAGATATTGTTTAGGACCTTGAGTGTGGCTGAGGTGCACCCATGACCAGCTCTGAAACCAGATTGCATAGCAGAGAAGGTATGGTGAGATTCGAAATGGTCGGTAATCTGTTTGTTGACTTGGCTTTCGAAGACCTTAGAAATGCAGGGTAGGATAGATATAGGTCTGTAGCAGTTTGGGTCAAGAGTCCCCCCCCCCTTTGAAGAGGGGGATGACTGCAGCTGCTTTCCAATCTTTGGGAATCTCAGACAACACGAAAGAGAGGTTGAACAGGCTAGTAATAGGGGTTGCAACAATTTCGGCAGATCATTTTAGAAAGAAAGGGTCCAGATTGTCTAGCCCGGCTGATTTGTAGGGGTCCAGATTTTGCAGCTCTTTCAGAACATCAGCTGACCTGATTTGGGAGAAGGAGAAATGGGGAAGGCTTGGGCGAGTTGCTGTGGGGGATGCAGTGCTGTTGACCGGGGTAGGAGTAGCCAGGTGGAAAGCATGGCCAGCCGTATAAAAATGCTTATTGAAATTCTCAATTATAGTGGATTTATCAGTGGTGACAGTGTTTCCTATCTTCAATGCAGTGGGCAGTTGGGAGGAGGTGTTCTTATTCTCCATGGACTTTACAGTGTCCCAGAACTTTTTTGAGTTAGTGTTGCAGGAAGCACATTTCTGCTTGAAAAAGCTAGCCTTGGCTTTTCTAACTGCCTGTGTATAATGGTTTCTAGCTTCCCTGAACAGCTGCATATCACGGGGGCTGTTCGATGCTAATGCAGAACGCCATAGGATGTGTTTGTGTTGGTTAAGGGCAATCAGGTCTGGGGAGAACCAAGGGCTATATCTGTTCCTGGTTCTAAATTTCTTGAATGGGGCATGCTTATTTAAGATGGTTAGGAAGGCATTAAAAAAAATAACCAGGCATCCTCTAATGACGGGATGAGATCAATATCCTTCCAGGATACCCCGGCCAGGTCGATTAGAAAGGCCTGCTCGCTGAAGTGTTTCAGGGATATATATATTTACCACAAAAATACATGGGGGATTGGAAATGATGCAGACAATTACATTGATGGAAGCCACAATCTATCTGCAATATTAAAGCTGATTCCCCCTACCCCCCCCCAAAAAATCTATAAATAAACAAATAAACAAAATAAACCCACCTGACTGAAGCACATATTTTTCCCATCCATCTCCATTGGTCTCTGCCTACTCACAGGTTCCCTCACCCTGTACCCATCTTCCACTTGCTACACTGCTTCAGCATACAACGCTTTCTGTACTACTCTGACCCTGGTAACCTCAACCTGCATTTCTCTCACTGGATACCTCCAATCTCTAGCCCAATGGGCACCCCCACACAAAACACAGAACATTCTCCATTGATCCTGCACACTTCTAGGAATCTCCCTCCTACACACTACTGCAATATGACCATAAGCTTGGCACCTTGAACACCATAGTATTTTTACCTAAAGCATCTAAACTGGAACAACCATTTCAGTAATGTGTGCAAGTCCAAGTAACATATTGGATTAGTTTAGTGCATGCTGGGAAATATGATAATTATGGGTGTGGTTTTGGTTCAAAGTGATGTGTATGAGTTTCAGGCCCCTGTATTAAGGTAAAACTAGAGCCTCAAATAAGGCCTTATGAAATACGGATATTATTGTGTTAAACCTCTCAGTGTTCATTTGCTGTGTACATCTTAATTTATAGCAATTAATCCAAGGACAGGTACTGAATACGGTGTGTTAAAAAAAAATCTATGTCGACCTAACAACCATTAGAGCATGAAAACATAAAGATTTAAATGTAGAATAGGTGTACAACATGTACAACATCAGCTGTTATATAAAAGGAAAATACAGTGCAGTGAATGAGAAGTTTCATTAGTTAACCCTTGAGGTAAAGTACACTCATATGATGTTTTGTGCTGCTTCCCACTGGGCACACTCTGGTTGAATAAACATTGTTTCCACTTCATTTCAATGAAATTACATTGAACCAACGTGGAATAGACATTGAATTGTCTGTGCCCATTGGGTATTTTCATTTGCAGCTCCTTGACATCTTGTCAGCTACCTTTGGGACTTACCTTCCAGGATGGCGTCCCTCGCGTTATTTGTATTTACTAAGTTTATTTGCATGACGAACCCCCAAAAGGTATTTCCCTTAGAGGTAATTGGGATTGCTGTCATTGTGCCTCCCTAATGTCTCAAAGTCAACATTAACATATCATTAGCTCTTTCTGGGACCGTTCACTCAGAAAATTACTGGCCTCCAAAGACCTTCAGCTGCATCAACATGAACATAACGTTGAGATGATGACGTCAGCTTCTTGGAAAGTAGCCTAACTCTTTGAGCTTATTTAGAATCCCTACAATGGGTAGATTGACTTTTAAATGCACTGTAACAAGGGATTTTCACAAAATATTATTTTATATTATATTACTAATAGGACACCACAAAATAATAAGGGTTCTTTGGGAAGGGTGATGGTTCTACAAGGAATTAAACTGACCCAAATAACCCTTTGAGACTTTCAATGGTTCCTTGAGGTTTAAAAAAGCGTTCTTTCCTCTTTTAGTGATAATTCAAATGTAGGGGATGTGGCTCATTAGAATATTTTGGGGCATAGTTTGTTCACAGCAATTTTTGTTCAGAGTGAGAATGTCATTCCAGTTTATCTAATCTGTTGTGTTATGTTTAGCATGTTATACAGTGCATCTGGAAAGTATTCAGACACCTTCACCTTTTCCATATTTTGTTACGTTACAGCCTTGTTTTAAAATGCATATAATTACTTTGCCCCTTCATCAATCTACAAACATTACCCAATAATGACAAAGCGATAAAAAGGTTTTTCGAAAATGTTGCATATCTATAAAAAATAAATAAAACAGAAACACATTATTTACATAAGTATTCAGACCCTTTGCTATGAGACTCAAAATTGAGCTCAAGTGCATCCTGTTTCCATTGATCATCCTTGAGATGTTTCTACAACTTGATTTTTAGCAAAAACAAAGCCATGAGGTCGAAGGAACTGTCAGTGAGTGCCGAGACAGGACTGTGTCGAGGCACAGATCTGGGGAAGGGTATCAAAACATTTCTGCAGCATTGAAGGTCCCCAAGAACACAGTGGCCTCCATCATTCTTAAATGTAAGAAGATTGGAACCACCAAGACTCATCCTAGAGCTGGACGCCCGGCCAAACTGAGCAAAATGTGGGAGAAGGCCCTTGGTCAGGGAGGCGACCTAGAACCCGATGGTCACTCTGACAGAGCTCCGGAGTTCCTCTGTGGAGATGGGAGAACCTTCCAGAAGGACAACCATCTCTGCAGCACTCCACCAATCATGCCTTTATGGTAGAGTGGCCAGATGGGAGCCACTCCTCAGTAAAATGCACATGACAACCCCCTTAGAGTTTGCCAAAAGCCACCTAAAGGACTCTTAGACACAAAATCACAAAATCTCTAGTGGGGCCTGTAACTTAACAAAATGTGCAAAAAATGTGCAAAAACGTGGAAAACATGGAAAAATGTGCAAAAAGAGAAGGGGTCTGAATACTTTCCGAATGCAAAAGACTAATGTATATCCTTGTGCCTCTTGAGAATGTTGACTAACTCAAAAGTTCTCAATTCTCTCTTAAGGGACCCACAGCCGTTCCAGAACTAGCACACCTGATTCAACTTGTTAATTAACACCATAATAAAACCTATGGATTTCTTACAATATAATTTGGCTATAAAACCAGAACAAAAACCTCTGGTTCTACAAAGAACCTTTGAGATTGGTTCTATGAAAAACATTTCTCATTTTCCATAAAGGTGATGTATATAGCCCCAAAAAGGGTTGTAACCATAGCACAACCCTTTTTTGGTGCAGAATAGAACCGGTTTTTAATGGTTCTATACAGAACCTTGGGAAAGAGTTATTTATAGCACCATACAGGTTCCATTTAGAACCAGAAGGGCATGGTTCTTTATAGAATCTTCAAGAAAAGGTTTGATATAGCACCAAAAATGGTTCTACTATTGTTACAAGCCAGATAACCCTTATTTGGCACTATATAGAACCCTTTGTTTTTAGTGTGTATACGTTATTTTTACTTACATAGATCAAAAGTTAATGTCTTATCTGCTTTATGTAAACATCTTCCAACAAAATGAAATAAAAACAACTCCACTTGCTGTGAATGTGCATAAAGTGGTGATAACATATTAACAGTATGTTTTAACTAAGATAGGATGCAGGGATTGCACTGTTGAATTGTTGTTGTTGTTGTTGTTTCCTGTCATTCCCTGAATACAGCTCATAATAAGACAGTGTGACTCTTGTTTAAAAGCCACTGTATGCCTGCCAGATGGAGGAATACAAGATACTTTGAAATTACATTCTGGACCATATAAAAGAAAACCATGATGTACAAGTAAACACATTTTGTGCTTTGTTCAAGCAATAGATTTATAAATTATGTCTGAATATGCTGTGCAGATGAGAGACAAAACCTAATACTTAGAACTTTTCAATCATTAAAATGGTTTGATAAATGTTGATTTATGTCCCACGCTACGGTGACATTGCTGGCCTACTTACAGTACATGTTAACTCGCCGTTGAAAAAACCTTGACATAACTATACTTTTAATAAAACGATGAAAAGCTACCATGGACTAAGGTACTATGCTTTATTCAGGAGTAAAAAAGGGCCCCTTAGATATATATCCCTTTGAGAGATACAGTGTGGATAGTATGCCTGATCTCTCTGCAGCTGCATTTGAAAGTCGACGGACTAGGAAACGTATCTATTTCCCCACATCCTGCAGGACATGGATCTGCATTTCCTCTGCACTTTGATAAAGCAACAGCCAGCCAAGCTGTCAGCCTCCATTAGCAGCCTCTCCACCCTGCACTGACAGCTGCTGTGTGTATGCGTGCGTGTTTGTGTGTGTGTATGTGTGTGTGTGTGTGTGTGTGTGTGTGTGTGTGTGTGTGTGTGTGTGTGTGTGTGTGTGTGTGTGTGTGTGTGTGTGTGTGTGTGTGTGTGTGTGTGTGTGTGTGTGTGTGTGTATGTGTGTGTGTGTGTGTGTGTGTGTGTGTGCGCGTACGAGAGCAACTTGATTTTGAATACTTTTTGGACAGTCTGAAAAAATATCTGGGTACAGGGCCACATTTTGACAACCATAACCTTCTTTAAAAGCAGACATTCTTTAAATACCCATCACATTTTCACTCACTTCAATCTAAACTCAAACTGAACTTACCATTTCATTTACATTAGAGTGGTAATTGGTGTTGTCAATGTCCCAGCTTCAACGTAGCTAATGTAGCCACTTAAAAACATCTATCTTCCTCTCTGTATGGCCAGAACACACTCACATACATGACAATGAATCAATTTGACCAAAATAAATCATTGCTACAAGAATCTAGACAACAGCATGTTGTATATTTAGACTATGTGAGATACAGCTGCTGCAGAAAATGTTTACCTTTTTGACTGCAGGGTTCCAGTGCAAACACAGCCAAGCCTTGGTGTGTGAAGAATGCATAATGACACCCGAGTCCTGTCACACTTTGTACAGCATAATGATTCAAACGTCTTGAAGGGCAGGACAAGAAATCCTCACAGTTTATTTTCACATTTTTAGTCCCTGTCGAAGTGTATACAGAGGATGGTTAAACCGCGATAAATTGGGCAGAAATTTGGCAATGAGTTTTGACGCGCTTGTAATGTGGCTTAAATTGTATGCCCTTTAAGGCAAGGGGGACGAACCTCCTCAATGTCAGTGCGCTCCCCCACATGTTGAGTGCTTAGTTTGCAATGCAGTACAAGATCCCCCGATCTGCTTAGTATGCATCCACTTGAGTTTCCTAAAGGTTACCAAACCTAATTAGACATTTATGCAGGATCTTCAAAGGTCCCTCCGTTAATAATGATGTGCTAATTCCGAGGACTGCATCGACGGCTTGTTTCTGCTTGCAGGAGTATCCCCCCCTCACAATATGTGCATACACAAAAGGGATCGAGATGGCAGCGGAAATATTAGGCACAAGGATTAGATCAGATTGGTCGTCGGATCTAAAAAACGGATTTTAGGTACTCTTTTGTATATGACCCATAAATGCTGCACAGATCCATGGGTCCTGTTGAAGGGAATGGAAAATTAGATCATGATAACCCTTCATAATCACTTCATCTTGCTTGCTTTGAAAGTAGATTCATGGAGACTGAAATATGCGGAAAACACACTCACATCTCAAACACATCTCAAACACACTCACACCTCAGAGGCTGATGTTCGGATGCTGCCTTGTAGGCTACTGCATATGTAAAACTCCTTGCAGACAGCCTATAAGGTCTATAATCATGACTTATAAGCATCTGAGGCTGCTATTGAATCTGATCAGCCTGCCAGGAATAGAGCACACCCAGTCTTTATCAAATACATAATGCACTGACTGCTAATATGCCTGCAATGAGCTTTACCTATGAAACAGCATACATGGCACAATCCGGATTTATCAGCCTCTGAGGCTGCTATTGAATCTGATCAAACTCTCAGGCTGAAATTGAATCTGATCAGCCTGTCAGGAATGGAGCTCACCCACTATGTAAATGTAAATATTATCTATAAAACATGGTGTCCCTTACAATTATACACATATTAGTTACACAAGCTAACAACCAGCATACATAACAAGATAACTAGCTAGCTAACAAGACTACTTAGCTAACTAGCTAGCTAGCTTGATCGCTCACAAGACTAGCCATGTTAGCTGCGTTGTTGCTTCCATATGATTGGCTGTGGTCTTGGGAGTGGCACACAGCCTGCGAGACACGAGGGCTTAGATGCCTAAAGAGCTCTTAGCTCACAGTAAAGGACATTTACCTTGCAATCATTCGAATTTATAAACTGATAATGAGCTCCAAACACAAACGAAAGCATGATATCAGCAAGAAACGTACCATCCCTTATTTGTCCACTCCTATTTGTAGAGTTTATCTTGTGGCTTGACAAAACATCTTTCGTTATGTCGTGACCATAAGATAAATAAGATGTGATCTCAACATAATGAGGGGAAAAAAAATGTATTCATAATGTCCTCTCTGGAATTCCGTACTCATGCCCTTTACCGTGATTAACTAAATGGAATTGGCAAATTAATCTGCAAGTACAGAGGCATCTTTGCATCAAGCCTGAACAGTGCCTCAGGTAACTGTAAATGACAAAACATCCTAAATAAAATTACATTTCCATTTATTAATCAATTATGAATGGCAGCTAATTAGTGTTATGCCAGAATAATTTTCTCCCTCAATGTCAAAGCTGGAATTGTAGCAGTTTATAATTTATAACACGTTATGACAAAATCCCTTACCCCACTTTATAAAGATTTTGATGTATTTTAGTACTGGGAGTGGGACGCAACTGATCGAATGTGATCTAGTTTGTAAATAAAGACACTGCATAAACATTGCAATTTCAGGTTTGATCGAATTCCAGTGTGTAATGTGTCACCTGCATGTGTGTGTGTGTGTGTGTGTGTGTGTGTGTGTGTGTGTGTGTGTGTGTGTGTGTGTGTGTGTGTGTGTGTGTGTGTGTGTGTGTGTGTGTGTGTGTGTGTGTGTGTGTGTGTGTGTGTGTGTGTGTGTGCGTGCGTGCGTGCGTGCGTGCGCGTGTGTGTGTGTGTGATAATAATAAGGCAAATTATAAGTGGAAATTAAGAGGGGGTCAAATTTGTGAGAGTCATTTCTCATTTCTCTGCTTCACTGCACGTCAGTGGAAAGCCCTGCATTTTGAGTGATGGCCAAAACAAGAAAAAGTGAACAGCAAACCCTGTGGTGAGGAAGAGAGAGAGAGGGAGAGACAGAAGGAGACAGAAGGAGACAGAGAGAGAGAGAGAGAGAGAGAGAGTGAAAGATAGAGATGGAGAAAGAAGGGAGAAAATGGGAAAGAGACGAGAGAGAGAGAGAGAGAGAGAGAGAGAGAGAGAGAGAGAGAGAGAGAATATCCAACATCAACACCTTTTATGGGCATGGCATAGACCCCTCAAATTCAGATCTGGACCTCTAAACCAGTTCCACTGCTTTTCTTAAAATTATTCAATTTAATAAGGGACTGATTTAGACCTGGGAAACCAGGTGGGTGCGGAAACCAGGTGGGTGAGGAAACCAGGTGGGTGCAATAAAGTATGTTGAGATCACGATGTATTAATTTCATTATCACTACATAACAATAGTTGTTTTGTTGAGATGACGAGATAATCGAAGTACCATGCATCATCCATTAATTTGTTCAGATGCACAATAACCACTTCCTCAAGGAGCCCTGTGGCTGCGTTGATCGCAATGCGGGACATTAAAGCCATGAATGATGCCTGACAGGCAGTTCTGTCTCCCAGGCTGCATGTCGCGCCCAAGACTACAGCCAATCACATGCAAGGAACAACACAGCTAATTTGGCTAGTCTTCTGAGCTAGCTAGCTAGCTCAACACCATGTTTTGTGGGTACTATTTATATTCTCAGTGGGTGAGCTCAATTCCTGACAGGCTGATCAGATTACATTTGAGCCTCAGAAGCTGATAAATCAGGATTCTGCCTTGTATGTCATGCCTGCTCCCACTCCCCCTCGAGCACCAGGCTGCCCATCATTATGCACACTTGTCACCATCGTTACGTGCACCTGCGCTTCTTTGGACTCACCTGGACTCCCGTGTCAGCATTATTGTTGTTATGTTTCCCCTGTTCAGACGCTGTCCTTGTTTGTTTCTTGTCAGTTATTTATTAAATGTTCACTCCCTGTACTTGCTGTACTCCCTGTACCCAGCATCTGTCCTTATATTGTAGGCTATTTCATAGGTAAGGATCCTTTCAGGCAGATTAGCTGTTAAAGTGCTTTATAGGCATATGCATATCTGATCCAGGGGATGAGCTCTACTCCTGGCAGGCTGATCAGATTCCATTGCAGTCTCAGAGGCTGATGTCATGATGCTGCCTTGTATGCTATTTCATATGCAAGGCTCCTTGCAGACAGCCTATAAGGCAGCATTATGACTTTTGAATCTGATCAGCCTACCAGGAATAGAGCACACCCCGTCTTGATCACATACATAATGCACTGACTGTTAATATGCCTTCAATGGGCTTTACATATGAAACAGCCTACATAGCAGAATCCTGATTTCTCTGCCTCTGAATGGCTGCTAATGAATCTGATCATGTTCTGAGGCTGAAATTGATTCTGATCAGCCTGTCAGGAATGGAGCTCACCCACTCTGTACATTTAAATAATATCCATAAAACATGACGCGTCCCTTACAATTACACACATATTAGTTATGTGTATAATTGTTAGAGACACTTCATGTTTTATCAGGTAGAACAGAAATCCAGTGGTAGTTCGGGCCTCGTAGGGTAAGATTTGAATACCCCAGGCAGAGACCATGACCAGAAAGTGGGAAGAAAAACCAAGGAAAGTAGCAGTTTTGTAAGGACCTTTCAGGGGTGAATTTAATGAGAAAGTATCAATCCTTTAGCTGAGGGAGAAGGCCCTGACAGCAACACAAAGTAATCTCTACTTTATTAAAAAGACTATTCACATTTGACTCTGTAGAGCCTGTAGTTTTCCATAATAGTATTCTCATAAGAACCAAAGGTAAGAACAATATTAAATTAGAACAAGGAGCTGTGGTATGAATGATGATTGGACTACATGAAATTCCCATCTTCAAGGGCTACTCTCAAGAGAAAATTGTATTTCAAGGACTTCATCTCTGATCATGGTTGAGAAAAAGCTTGTGTGGACAACTTTCACTGCTTCAAATGCAGCTCGAAGGATCATGACAAATAGAGGGCAAGCCAAGAGAAGTAGGTGCCTTTGGCAATTCAACTTTTCACCAGCACCAATAGCTACCAGCTAGTACATGCATCATGTTTAAGTAATCTCTGCAAAGCCAATGTTCTCTTGCAAGACATTTCTAAATGGTCAAATATTGCACTCAGAGACCTACAGTACCAGTCAAAAGTTTTTTTTCTATGTTGTAGAATAATAGTGAAGACATCAAAACTATGAAATAACACATATGGAATTATGTAGTAACCAAAAAAGTGTTAAACAAATCAAAACATACTTTATATTTGAGATTCTTCAAAGTAGCCACCCTTTGCCTTGATGACAGCTTTGCACACTCTTGGCATTCTCTCAACCAGCTTCATGAGGTAGTCACCTGGAATGCATTTCAATTAACAGGTGTGCCTTGTTAAAAGTTAATTTGTGGAACTTCTTTCCTTCTTAACCTCTCTAGGATATGTGGGACGCTAATGTCCCATCTGGCCAACATCCAGTGAGGTTGCAGAGCACCAAATTCAATTTCAGAAATGCTCATTATAAAAATTCAGAAAACAAAACATAGTTTACATAGGTTTAAAGATTAACTTCTTGTTAAACCAACCACAGTGTCATATTTATAAAATGCTTTTCGGCGAAAGCATACCTAGCCCAGAACATACCTAGCCCAGAACATAGCCCAGTTGACAAATTATTACAAACAGTAACCAGCCAAGCAGAAGCATTACAAAACTGAGAAATAGAGATGAAATTAATCCCTTACCTTTGATGATCTTCATATGGTGGCAATCAGAAGACATTCATTTACTCAATAAATGTTCCTTTTGTTTGATGAAGTCTCTTTAGATCCAAAAACCTCAGTTTTGTTAGCGCCTTTTCTTCAGTAATCCACAGGCTCAAACTCAATCAAAACAATCAGACAAAAAAATCCTAATTGTATCCGTAAAGTTCATAGAAACATGTAAAACGATGTTTATATTCAATCCTCAGGTTGTTTTTAGCCTAAATGATCTATAATATTTCAACCGGACAATAACGTTGTCAATATAAAAGGTAAACAAGAAATGCACATGCGCCTGAAAAAACTCTGTGTCACGTTAGGGTCCACTCGTTCAGACTGGTCTTACTCCCTCATTTATAAGAATACAAGCCTGAAACCATTTATAAAGACTGTTTACATCTAGTGGAAGGCATAGGAACTGCAGATGTTGTCCTAAGTCAATGGATACTGTAATGGCATTGAATAGAAAACTACAAAACCAAAATAAAACTACTTCCTGAATGGATTTTTCTCAGGTTTTCGCCTGCTAAATCAGTTCTGTTATACTCATAGACACTATTTTAACAGTTTTGGAAACTGTTGAGTGTTTTCTATCCACATCTATCTTATACGCATATCATATCTTCTGGGCCGGAGTAGCAGGCCGTTTAATTTGGGCATGCTTTTCATCCAAAATTCTGAATGCAGCCCCCTACCCTAGAGAGGTTAATGCATTTGAGCCAATCAGTTGTGTTGTGACAAGGTAGGGGTGGTTACAGAAGATTGCCCTATTTGGTAAAAAAAAAATCCATATTATGGCAAGAAGTGCTCAAATAAGCAAAGAGAAAGGACAGTGCATTATTACTTTAAGACATGAAGGTCAGTCAATCCGGAACATTTCAAGAACTTTAAAAGTTTCTTCAAATGCTCTCTCAAAACCCATCAAGCGCTATGATGAAACTGGCTCTCATGAGGACCGCCACAGGAGAGAAAGACCCAGAGTTGCCTCTGCTGCAGAGTATAAGTTTGTTAGAGTTATCAGCCTCAGAAATCAGTAGTTAACTGCACCTCAGATTGCAGCCCAAATAAATGCTTAACCAGCATAGCTACCACAGCATTCTGAAATGATACACCATCCCATCTGGATTGCGCTTAGTGGGATTATCATTTGTTTTTCAATAGGACAATGATCCAACACACCTTCAGGCTGTGTAAGGGCTATTTGACTAAGGAGAGTGATGGAGTGCTGAATCAGATGACCTGGCCTCCACAATCACCCGATCTCAACCCAATTGAGATGGTTTGGGATGAGTTGGACTGCAGTGTGAAGGAAAAGAAGCCAACAAGTGTTGTGTTTGTGGGAAGTCCTTCAAGACTGTTGAAAAAGCATTCCTCATTAAGCTGGTTGTGGGAATGTGAAGAGTGTGCAAAGCTGTCATAAAGGCAATGGGTGGCTACTTTAACAGTTTGTTGGTTACAACATGATTCCATATGTGTTATTTCAAAGTTTTGATGTCTTCACTTGTATTCTACAATGTAGAAAATGGTACAAATAAAGAAAAGCCCTTGAATGAGTAGGTGTGTCCAGACTTTTGACTGGTACTGTAAGTCAGTGGTACCAAATGTGTTGCAGAATGCAGTTATGAGCCTAAAAAGGGATACAGACATCTGCCTTTCAATGATGGATTATTCAGCCAATTTTATGGAAATTGACGATTACAAACAAACCAGTTTTTAAACAATAAACAGATAATAATTCCACGTTACGCCACTAATTTTTATGTTTTATGGACAGTAAAAAAAAATAAAAAAATAAAGGGAGAAAACCAATGTGGACGTTGTGAATGCTTTCACCATTAAGAACACCCTCCAAGGTATTGGATCCTGATAGGCCTAAAAATAGTAACGTTTGCATGATGTTGTACTACTGCATTTTCTGTCAGATATTATATCTCACATCGTGCTGGGATCAAAGGAGCGGTACCGTACAAGATTGTCTGAGGAACACATAGGAACACATTGCTCTGGGTGTCAGTTTAACAAAGTGTATGCCAAGTCTAGTTACATTTTGATTTAGTGGATAAATATTTTAATGCTTCATGCCATTGACATTTAACTTCAGACCTTTTTAAGTCTCTGATCAGCCTTATTCAATTTAACGGTCAACTGGTATCTTCTGATACCACAAGCAGAAGTATAATTTTTTTCCTACAATTATGTATCATTATTCAATGCAGACATTTTCATATTCAATCCACAAGGCAGACACTGCATTGTGTCAAACGTTCATTAGAATCAATCAAATCCAAAAGTATTCCCCATTCAGACACATTCCTTCTCACCCTGGTTCCTTTTATAAGAGGAATTCCAACCCCAAACACTGTGCTTCATGCTCTTGCATTGTTCACATTTAATATCTAATAGATGAAGTTCCACTTTTTTCATTAAGCTAAGAGCTTTTTCTATCCATCTACAATCTCATCCATATGCAGATGTCATCTCTGGTCATTACCATTCATTTCAAGCTACATTTCTGAGAACTGGGTGTCACCTTTATGGCTCGGAGTGGAATTTGAGTAATGGCGCTAATACGTTTACATCAGCTCTTCATCCAGATCTCATTACACATATGAACATACAGAAGTGGATATACCACGTTATTATGAGAAGGTGATGATGAATGTAAATATCTCGCTGCTCAATCCCAAACCATGATGGAGACAATCCTACCTGAAAGTTTTCCCATTTGATGACCTTTAATAGTTTTTCTTTAAAGAGGACTGGACTGGCACTGCATTTTCTCAGTCAAACAGCTGTCCCTGGTCTCTCCAATGAAAGCCATCATAATAAAACACCTTTCGACTTTGACACAGTGCTACTATGATGAGATTGGCACTTCCTTTTGAAAGAAGAGCTGAATTGATAACCTGACTGCAGCAATGGCAGCAACAGACAGATACCATTGACATTGTGAAACCGTTCACGTGTTCATTAAATGGACATCATTACATAAATAAAGGGAGCACTGGGTTAAATTAGCCAGGATATGCAGCATGGGTAATGACAAAAAAAAACTGGAAGGTTAAATGGCCACATGAGCGGAAAGGCATTAGAGGCTAAGGCACTTTAGAAAAATGTCCAAATATTGAATGGTAATGAGGTGTTTGACTTGAAAAGACTTGTGACACATTGTGCCACCTGCACAGTCTGCTGAATACCATTGTGAGACTCAACTTTAATTAGAATTTTCGGAGAAATTCTGAGACTCCGGAAAAAGGTGTATTTCCAGGCTACGTATGACCAGTAAGACAGTAAAAACAGCTAATAATCAGTTTGAGGCCCTCTTTTGTCCCACAACTCTTCTGAGATAACAAGATAGCACTGAAAGAGAGGGTTGCCTTGCATCTAGTCCTTTTTGCAGTATTTAGTTTTTTTATGTATTATTTCTTACATTGCTAGCCCAGAAGATCTTAATAAGGTTAATTACGTACAGCCAGGAAGAACTATTGGATATCAGAGCAACGTCAACTTACCAGCACTATTACCCGGAATACGACTTTGTCCGAACCACCCAGGGCATTTCAACTGATTCCAGAGCCTGACCCAAAACAACGCCGCCAGAGAAGAAGTAGACGGAGCGGTCTTCTGGTCAGACTTCGGAGGCGCAGACACGCTTCCGAGTATATTGCTTGCTAATGTCCAGTCTCTTGATAACAAGGTAGATGAACTTAGGGCAAGTGTTACTTTCCAGAGAGACATCAGGGATTGTAACTTACTCTGTTTCACGGAACCATGGCTTAAACATCTCTCCGGGAAGAAGAAGGGCGGGGGTGTATGTTTCATGATTAACGACTCATGGTGTAATTGTAACCACATACAGGAAATCAAGTCCTACAATTCCTCCCAATCATCTCGCAAGGGAATTCTCCTTGGTTATTGTCACATCAGTGTATATCCCACCTCAAGCCGATAACATGATGGCCCTCAAGGAACTTCACTGGACTTTATGCAAACTGGAAACCATATATCCTGAGGCTGCATTTATTGTAGCTGAGGATTTAAAAAAAAGGAAATTTGAGAACAAGGCTACCTAAATTCTATCAGCATATTGACTGTAGCACTCGCGCTGGTAAAACACTGGATCATAGCTACTCTAACTTCTGTGATGCATACAAGGCCCTCCCACACCCTCCTTTCGGCAAATCTGACCACGACTCCATTTTGCTCCTCCCTTCCTATAGGCAGAAACTCAAACAGGACGTACCCATGCTAAGGACTATTCAACGCTGGTCTGACCAATCGGAATCCAAGCTCCACGATTGTTTTGATCACGCGGACAGGGAAATGTTCCTGGGTAGCCTTAGATAATAATATTGACGTATACGCTGATTACTTGAGTGAGTTTATAAGGAAGTACATAGTGCATGTCTCCACATGCTTCAAGATGGTCACCATTGTTCCTGTACCCAAGAAGGCAAAGGTAACTTAACTAATTTTCTATCGCCCCGTAGCACTCCCTTCTGTCATCGTGAAGTGCTTTGAGAGGCTAGTGAAGGATCATACCACCTCCACCTTACCTGTCACCCTAGACCCAAATCAATTTGCTTATCGCCCCAATAGGTCCACAGACAATGCAATCACCATCACACTGCACACTGCCCAATCCCATCTGGACAAGAGGAATACCTACTGTATGTAACAATGCTGCTCATTGACTATAGCTCAACATTCAACATCAAAGTACCCTCCAAGCTCATCATTAAGCTTGAGGCCCTGGGTCTCAACCCTGCCCTGTGCAATTGGGTCCTGGACTTCCTGATGGGCTGCCCCCGGGTGCTGAAGGTAGGAAACAACATCTCCACTTCGCCGATCCTCAACAGTGGGGGTGTGTGCTCAGCCCCCTCTTGTACTCCCTGTTCACCCATGATGGTGTGGCCATGCACGCTCCAACTCAAAAATCAAGTTTGCAGACGACACAACAGTAGTAGGCTTGATTAGACACAACGACGAGACAGCCTACAGGGAGGATGTGACGGCACTCGGAGTGAGGTGTCAGGAAAACAACCTCTCATTCAACATCAACTAAACAAAGGAGATGATTGTGGAATTCAGGAAACAGCAGAGGGAGCACCCCCCTATCCACATCGACGGGACAGCAGTGGAGAAGGTGGAAAGTTTTAAGTTCCTCGGTGTACACATCACAGACAAACTGAAATTGTCCACCCACACAGACCGTGTGGTGAAGGCGCAGCAGCGCCTCTTCACCCTCAAGAGGCTGAAGAAATGTGGCTTGTCACCTAGAACCCTCACAAACTTTTACAGATGCACTATTGAGCGCATCCTGTTTGGTTGTATTAACACTTGGTACGGCAGCTGCACCACCCATAACCGCAAGGCTCTCCAGAGGGTGGTGCGGTCTGCACAATGCATCATCGGGGGCAAACTACCTGCCCTCCGGGGCACCTACAGCACCCGTAGTCACAGGAAGGCCAACAACCACCCGAGCCACTGTCTGTTCACCCCGCTGCAATCCAGAAGGCGAGGTCAGTACAGGTGCATCAAAGCTGGGACCGAGAGACTGAAAAACACCTTCTCAAGGCCAACAGACTGTTAAACAGCCATCACTAACACAGAGAGGCTGCTGCCTCCATACAGACTTGAAATCATTGGCCACTAATAAAAAATCATTGGCCACTAATAAATGGATCACTAGTCACTTTAATAATGCCACTTTAATCATGTTTACATATCTTGAATTACTCATCTCATATGTATATACTGTATTTTATACCATCTATTGCATCTTGCCTATGCCGCTCTGTCATTGCTCATTCATATCTGTACATGTATATATTCTTATTCCATTCCTTTACTTAGATTTGTGTGTATTAGGTAGTTGTTGTGGAATTGTTAAATTACATTTGAGATATTGCTGCACTATCGGAACTACTGTAGAAGCACAAGCATTTCGCTAGATTCGCAATAACATCTGCTAACCATCTGTATGTAACCAATAAAATTTGATTTGATTCGATTTTTTGAGATGAATATAAACAATCACAACTTTTAAGAGGGCCTTCTCTATCCTGCCCTCTTGCCACAACAAAGGTTTGATTTCAAAATTCCATTGCATCATCTGGAGCGAAACAGCTCCTGTGAGTTCCACATTGACCTTCTTAGACAGAAAACCGTCCAATTAGTTGATGAGGAGGTGGTGGGAGAGAGAGACCTTATCACCTGGATATTGCCTTGAACTAACCGTTACTGCAGCATTCACCCACACAACAGCTCCTAGCAGCAATGTTTTACGCCGAACTAAAGAAAGTGACAGTTTCCGTATTTCACATGAATTTGAATTGAATCCCTCAAGCAGATATCAGAACCTCAGGCTTCAATAGGGCACTCGCAGATGTTTTACTTTCTCCTTGAGACATTGTGTCCATCTTTTCATTGCTTTTTTCCCCTTTTACTTTACCACTTACGGTGTATACATGTTGTCCAAAGGGTGTAGTGAAGTTTGCTGTCTGTCTGTCCTCTGAGTTGATGACAGGGCAGTGATGAGGCGCTGGATGACTCACCAAAAAGCACAGAGAACTATTACATATGCCGTGTGTGCATGTCTCACATTTCTGATGGGGACTAGCTTGATCTCACCCTTCTCAAGGGAGGAATGTAGGGGTGAGGCCTCTGAATAGAAGTGAATACTCATATTTCTGAATAGATATTTAAACAAACGTTTAAAGACTGTATTGAAGTTTGCAAAGTAAAACTACCATATTTGTTTAAGGCTGTTTTATAGTTGTAAATTCATAATACAGAACACAAGTGCACAGCTTGTAATTCGTAGAACAATACAAAGGTAATGAAAGGTAGTGTTTACCTGTATATTATAACGTACACAGAAAATTCTCAAGCATTAACAGAAAACAAAATGAACATTGAGCGTGTCGAGTCTGTGGACCCATAGGGACACCACAACAGTGTTAAATTAAAACACTGCTTAGTGTAAAGCCTTGTTCAAATATTTCCCAGAGTACCTTTCATGTAAATCCTAGAGTTACCACCCATGACTGTACTTGTTACCGACATAGACATGGTCATTGCATTCATTCATCTGCACACCTATCGACATCACCAAGTGAGATCCTACGTGAATATGTCATCATGAAAAAAATATGTATTTAATAAGGCCTTATTTTGAGGGTGTATTCGGCCCTAATACAGCGCGTGCGTCACTTTGATCCAAAACCACTCCCATAATTATCATATTTCTCAGCAGTTAGATTTTTGGGGAAATGTTTATTTTGCATTGATTTATCAATCGTATGCTACACAAAATAAATAACCTACATTTTTCTAAACTGATCCAATCAGACAGATTTTTTGCACCCGTTATTGAACTGTTTGTTTCAGTTTAAAAGCGTTAGATAGTCTCCTCAAAACGTTTGTAACACTGTTAGTCATTTTGAATGCAGGTTGCAAATGGCTAAAAAGTCCAACTGTTGGATCGCTTAACTCTGGCTGGATTTCAATAGGACTTAACACATCACTTTGCAAGCCAGCATAATGTGACTTGCAGGTAGGGTTGGAAAATTCTAGCAACTTTCCAGAAATTTCCATTTTTTCCAGACGTCCTTTCCTGAAAACGGAAGCTGGAAATTTGAAGTCCTTAAACCAGTTTTTAGGTCCTTGGAATTTTGCAACCCTACTTCAAGGCCTGATGTTGCCTGAGGTATGAACGAGGTGGAATTATACAACGATCAAAGGGATCATGCAGTTTGTATGTGGCTGCTATGAAAGGGAACTACGCTCGAGTGTGATCAGGGGTGTATTCATTCCGCCGATTCTGTTGGAAAATGTTCATAAACGGAAGCAAACGAAAAGAAACAGGGATAAACATACCAGAATTTGTCCAATAGACACTATTGTTTGCAACTGATGGCTAACGATTACACCCTAAATCAGCTAGATGCAGGCAAGAGTGTGCAACACAGTATTGAACGCGTCAATGTCTGTCACCTTGATTACTCAAATATCTCTCGACCTGTGCATCTACCTAGTAAACGTTAATTCATAGGCTAGGTTGTAGCAACCTCATGGGTATAAGGAAATGTCAAGTATCATGTAGTAGCCTAAACCAGGGTTTCCCTAACTCAGTCCTGGTGCCTCCACTGGGTGCACATTTTGGTTTATGCCCTAGCACTACACAGATGATTCAAATAATCAAAGCTTGATGATGAGCTGGTTATTTTAATCAGCTGTGTAGTACTTGGGTCAGGGGCCTCAGCACCGAGTTATGGAAACCCTTGTCTAAAACTATCAATGTTACATTGAGCTGGGTGAAAGGAATATGAATGACAGTCATCCAATTTGCTGCAATAGAAATAAGGCCATGATCATAAAAAATATAATGGTCCTCATCTTAAACTGCACCGACTGCCACTGGAACTGGAGTGCAATTATACACTTATAACTAAAGGTACAAAGGATGACCTTACAGCAGCGCTTCCCAAACTCTGTCCTCGGGACCTACACAGCCGATTCAAATGATCACTTGATGGTTAGTTGATTATTTTAAATCAGCTGTGTAGTGCTAAGCCAAAAACAAAAACATGCACCCCTTGGGGTCCCGAGGACTGAGTTTGGGAAAATCAAATCAAATGTTATTTGTCACATGCGCCGAATACAACAGGTGTAGACCTAACCGTGAAATGCTTACTTACAAGCCCCTTAACCAACACTGCGGCCTTCCGAGTGGTGCAGTGGTCTAAGGCACTGCATCGCAGTGCTAGCTGTGCCACTAGAGATCCTGGTTTGAGTCCAGGCTCTGTTGCAGCCAGGCCGCAACCGGGAGACACATTGGGCGGGGCACAATTGGCCCAGCGTTGTCCAGGTTAGGGGAGGGTTTGGCCGGCAAGGATGTCCTTGTCCTGTTTCGCTCTAGTGACTCCTGTGGCGGGCCGGGCGCATGCACGCTGAAACAGTCGCCATGTGTACAGTGTTTCCTCAGACACATTGGTGTGGCTGGCTTCCAGGTTAAGTGGGCATTAAATCAAAAAGCAGTGTGGCTTGGTTGGGTCGTGTTTTGGAGGACGCACGGCTCTTGACCTTTGCCTCTCTTGTGTCCGTATGGGACTTGGAGTGATAAGACAAGACTGTAACTATCAATTGGATACCACGAAATGGGAAGAAAAAGGGGTAAATGTATTTTATTCTATTTTTTTTAAACAGTTCAAGAAATAGAGTTGATAAAATATTTACTAAATAAACTCAAGTAAAAAAAGTTTTTAAAAAAGGAACACAATAAACTAACAATAACAAGGCTATATACAGGGGGTACCGATACTGAGTTCTGCTTTACTGGGTACAAACTCGGTGTCTGTGGGTTTTCGCTCCTCCCTTGTACTTAATGAATTAAGGTCACTAATTAGTAAGGAACTCCCCACACTTGGCTTTATTGAGAGGAAAAAAGAAAAACCTGCAGACACTAGGCTCTCCATGGAATGAGTTTGACACTCTTGAACTACAGTGACAACCTTTTATGAGTGTGTAATGCAATGGCCTGGAACTCATGGTTTACAGGCCACATTAGGTATGCAAGTCACATTATGTTGGCTTGCAAAGTGTGTGTAATTCCTATTGGAATCCAGCCAGTGTGGGGATATCCAACTGTTGCATTTTCTTGTCACCCTCAAAATGGATTAAGAATAACTGGTTGGGAAAAACTAAGCCATGAGACTCCCTAGGGGTGCAATAAGCCCAAGTAACATATTGGATTAGTTTAGAAAATGTTTGTGGTTTCATATTTGAGTAGCATAAGATTAATGAATTAATCAATCAATCAATGTACATCCACAAACAGATATTGAAACAAACAATATGATAATGATGGGCGTGGTTTTGGTTTAAAGCGATGTGTAGGACTTTCAGGCACTTGTATTAGGGTGAAACTCTCAAAATAAGGCCTTATGATATATGTATGCTATTGTGTTAAAGATAACTTTTTATAACATATTTGCATAGGATGTCACTTGGATGCCTATAGGACCAAAAATGGATGAATACAACAACCATGTCTCTGTCACTAACAAATACAGTCATGGGTGGTAACTATGCAATTTACTCGAAAGACAAGGCACCCTGGGAAATATTGGAATAAGGATTTACACTAAGCAGTGTGTTATTTTAACACTGTTCCACAGACTGACCACTTTAAGTGTTGATGTAACACTCTCAGTGTTCATTTGGTTTTTCTCACACTGGAGAATTGGCTGTGTAGCTACAGGCCCTATCTAATTCATCTGCCAAGAAAGTTCTGGCATGTGTCAAGAAACTTATGATGCGCTTATGACACTGTCATGAAGGTTCAAATACTAAAATGTGTTACCCATCTTTAGAACTAATGCAGAATGAGGTCACGTATAGAAAGTTATGTTGCTTTAAATACTGTTAAAAAAATATCAAGAAACTGCCTGTTCAACAAAAACATATAACTGTCATAACACTGATGATAATTATTACAGCTAGCTCCACTGTTTTCAACCATACGGGGGAAGAAAACAGGAACTTATTTGTCTCTTCCATCAGGATGTCAAAATTGAGTTCAGGGATGTGCTGTACTATTATATATGTTATTACGTTAAATTAATTAAATAAAAAAATGTAAAACCAATGTTAGCCGTTCAGAAGGTTGTCTCCTCTTCCGCTCCCCCATGCCAGAGAGTCAGTCTGACAAGGCGTGATCCGGGGTCCCGGGGACATTGGTCAGCATCCACAAAGTCCCATGACTCTAGGGAGCTAATGGACCCCGTGGGCGACCCTGTGCCCTCGAAGGCGTAGGTCTTCAGGCAGTCAAATGGCGGCACGTATGGGTCCTGATCTGCTTCATTTAGCCTGTCCATGATGAACTGTTTAAAGACATCGTCCTCGGGGCCGATGAGGAGGGAGTGGCGGAGAGACATCGACATTCTGATACTGGCTGCCACCTCCTCTCTGCGGAGCTTCCTGTCCCTCCTGCGGGGGTGGGGACGAAGGGGGACAGCAGGCTGACAGAATCCCCCCAGGTCACCCCCTCCTCCGCCTCCTATTTCTCCGTAGTGCAGCACCTTCTCTGAGACCCCCTTAGGCAGCTCCAGCTCCTTCTCCGCTCTCCCCAGCCCCTCCAGCTGTTTCCTCCGGTGTCTCCTCAGCATCAGCATTACAATGCCCAGCACTGGAGACACAAACCAACAGGAGATGATTGTGTGCTTTAAACACACATGCTGGCAAAATCCAAACAGGTCTGGATTAAGTATGTGCACTCTTTAATGACAAGTAATAGGGCGGGCATTGATTTTTTCTATTATTTGGGGTTAATGTGAAATTCTTTAGGGGAAACATTGAGAGGAAACAATTGAGAAAATTAGATACAGATGTAGGATCTTAATTATTTTGTTGCTGAGATCTTCCAGGAAATGCAAAGTTGTAGAGTATTTTAGTTTTAAAAAGGCTTCTAAAGTTTGCAGTTTGCACTTGAAAATGTCAGACTTGATTTCCCTAATGAAAAATGCATCAACCCCTGCAACAATCTCCATTAAAGGTAGTAATATGACGTAGACGCAGAGGGTTGACAGCATAGTGGGTTAATTTCCGCAACAACTACGAGCATTGAAGTGCGATGCTCAACTTCTCAGCTGTTTTAGTGGCCTGGCTACCATGCTTTAAACAGCATAAAGTGAACTCTGTGTGAGAGCGAAGTATTGCATGTCGCTCATCTCAATAACTGTGGTGCTGCTCGTGGCATCTTCATTTCGCTGAGTCTACCTTTTGTTATAATCCACATAATAATTAAAATATCCTGTTGCTGCAGGATTATTTCCTGCTGTAGCAAACTGGTTCATATTAAGATCCTACATCTGTGCCATCATTTCTGCCAATACTGTAAAATAATATTTGATCTGAAGTCATCATTCATATTTAGCCTCATACAGTATCCAAATAAATACATTCTTTGGTGTGCTTTTAAGCCTAAGGGAACTAGCGATAGCGGTAGTGGAGTAACCTCGTACAACCATCCGGATGTCTCGCAAGCAAGTACTGGAGAGCTAGTAGCGGAGTGCTTATTGAGGCTAGTAGCGGAGTGCTTATTGAGGCTAGTAGCGGAGTGCTTATTGAGGCTAGTAGCGGAGTGCTTATTGAGGCTAGTATTGGAGTGCTTATTGAGGCTAGTAGCGGAGTGCTTATTGAGGCTAGTAGCGGAGTGCTTATTGAGGCTAGTATTGGAGTGCTTATTGAGGCTAGTAGCGGAGTGCTTATTGAGGCTAGTAGCGGAGTGCTTATTGAGGCTAGTAGCGGAGTGCTTATTGAGGCTAGTAGCGGAGTGCTTATTGAGGCTAGTAGCGGAGTGCTTATTGAGGCTAGTAGCGGAGTGCTTATTGAGGCTAGTAGCGGAGTGCTTATTGAGGCTAGTAGCGGAGTGCTTATTGAGGCTAGTAGCGGAGTGCTTATTGAGGCTAGTAGCGGAGTGCTTATTGAGGCTAGTATTGGAGTGCTTTTTGTATTGTCTTCATGGGGTATTGCACTCATGTGAGGGGATGTTAGCCCAGTAAGCATAGCTATTAATATTTAATGTGATGGGCATAAGGATTACCCAAAGCAACAGAGGTCATTATAAAGCTCTACACTATTGCAAACCCATCAATGTCCCACGAAGCATTGGTATTGATGCATTGCCACAAATAGGCACATTACTAGCTGAAAAGGGACACCATTATTTTTTGCTTTGCTAAGCATTTAGAAGTTTTACATTTGTGTTAAGGGGGCACTAGTGAGTTTGAGTAAATTATGACTGTTATTAATGAGAGTGGGATAAGTTTCAGAGATATCCAACTATATAGCCACACACTACATACTTGCCCAGTTGATTTGAAGTGGAATTGCACTAGATCACACTAACACAACCAGTCTGTTGAAAAAGAGTCACGTGTAACTTGTAGATCTGAAACAGTTTATTTGAATCAGGATATGTTTCCATATAAACACATTCAAAAAGAACCCATCATATCGGATCCAAAGCATTTTAATGCAATAACGCATAAAAGAGAAAATACCAGATATGCCCATTCCAAGAGTACAGTGTCACTGACCTGTGAGTGTTGCCAGGCAGACCAGGAAGCCAAGCAGGGTCTGTAGGCTGACCCCAATAGAGATGGCCAGGGCCTCCACCCCGCCTGTGGGGCAGTGTCCGGCGGGCTGACAGCTGCATACGCTGATGGTCAGGGTACTGGTACTGGAGAGGGCTGGGGAGCCACTGTCCGCCACCACCATGGGCAGCAGGTACTGGGCACGGTCCCTACGGGTGAATGAGCTCCGCCGTGCCAGGATGCTAGCACTGTTGTCTGTGATGGATGGGAAGGTTTTATTTGAGGAGCGAACCTGATTTTAAAGCTTAAAACCTCTACAGGATCGGTGGGTCCCCCACGGGACTGTTGTGCTGACGTAGGCTAACGTGATTAGCATGAGGTTGTAAGTAACAAGATAATTTCCCAGGACATAGACATATCTGATATTGGCAGAAAGCTTAAATTCTTGTTAATCTAACTGCAATGTCTAATTTACAGTAGCTGTTACAGTGAAAGAATACCATGCTATTGTTTGAGGAGAGTGCACAGTTATGAACTTGGAAATGTGTTAATAAACCAATTAGGCACATTTGGACAGTCTTGAACAGAAATGCAATGATTCAGTGGATCAGTCTAAAACTTTGCACATATGCCGCTGCCATCTATTGGCCAAAATCTAAATAACGCCTGGGCTGGAATAATACATTATGGCCTTTCTCTTGCATTTCAAAGAGAAATGGTACCAAAAAAATACAAAAGAACTCATGTTTTTTTCTTTGTATTATCTTTTACCAGATCTAATGTGTTATATTCTCCTACATTAATTTAACATTTACACAAACTTCAAAGTGTTTCATTTCAAATGGCACCAAGAAAATGCATATCCTTGCTCCTGGTCCTGAGCTACAGGCAGTTAGATTTGGGTATGTCATTTCGGCAAAAAAAATAAAAAATTAAGGGTCCGATAGATATGTATGGTGTCCATTTTAGGACAGCATCACAGGTCTATGAAAGTTGCTTTAGACATGTGATGATGTCCTAATATGGACGCCGTAACAATTTAAGCTTGTCTATCTTTTCTTTCAGTGCATAGCTACACAGATGCTTAAGTGATGTCGGATTGTGTTCATAAATAGTTTGAATAACAGTTATAGGATCTATCTGTACTTGACCTTGGTTGTCCCTGATTGTGAAATTAGGGTTGATGTTCTTGTCAGGGACCATGGAGAAGTAGAAGTGGTGTCCCTCCACAGGGTCGTCCAGATCCACAGCGTTGATCAGCTGGATGAGCTTACAAGACACACAGACATAGCTGTCAGACCATGGTTCTGACTGACAGTGACTCTCAATGAGCATCGGAAAATACAAAATAGCATTGATAGTCCTACCTAGGGAATATCCCAACATTTATCTACGACAGTCAATACAAGGTAACTGACAAACTAACTGAGATAGCCTCAGCATTGTCCTCTCCGGGATACAGCCTATAACCTGTACAGAAGGCAAATGTTGCATTATTCTCAGTTAAAATAGTGAGGGGTCCATCCTACCTCTCCTGACTGTGTGCCCTCACAGATATATGGCTGGTACTCTCTGGCAAGCATTGGCGCATTGTCGTTTATGTCCAGCACTTTGATGAACACCACCACAGATGAGGATAGATGGTTCTGCTCTGCAGTTGTCAAGATAGACATTTGTTGGAGTCCGTTGGACACATGTATCATAAATGCTTTGGAAAAGCTCTGTCACAAAGGCAGTTTAATGTGATAAATTTTACTGTAATAGTCACATCTCCTTGAATTACAACGGTGGCTCAAATCATCACTCAATCCCAAAGCAGAAGGGATATTGGACAAAATGAAAGCTATAAAAACAGTTTAGAGCATTTCCTGGAGAGTTGAATATTGTACATCCTTTGAGGCTAGTTGAAGATGGTTCAGTGTACCTGTAAGCTATTGCCAGTCATAGTGCATGTTTGCCATCATAGTGGATTGATGTGCTTTTCTCTGTATTATCAATACCTTATTGTATTTTGTATGAACGAGAGAAATTCTCCTTACTTGTTTCCTTGGCATTTATGGTTAGATTGTGCCAGGCTGCTTCCTCACGGTCCAAAGGTTTCGCAACAGTTACAGTCCCATTGTTTGGGTCTATTTTGAAAGCTTTTGTGATATCACTGCTTTTGTCAATGGAATATCTGCAAGAGAAATCACCAGGACACACAGTTAGCAAGCAATGCAAAGCGCTGGTTTCTCATAGCTGAGCAGACAAAGCACAGCGATTCCACCGAGAGATCCTTTGAGGAAACTGTTCATTTTTCTGTTTCCACCTACACAAATTCAACGGGCTCGAACAAAGCCCGGTATGACAGAACAGCAATACAACAAAACAGTATGAAGAATTGTCGAGAATGACATTGTCAGGTGAATGTTTCTCAGAATGCTGTATATCTGAATAAAATACCATTCCAAAACACCTGAGTAAAATCAGATAGTGTTTTTTTCTCCAACTTGCCTTCCTGTGAAGGCCTCCAATAGAAGCTACAGCATACTGTGAGTGATGTGCAGCACCTGCCACTCTTTAACACTGCTGGGCTACAGGCAACAGCACTGTCTCCGCAGCAACGTGCCCCACTTGCAAATGACTCTAAATCTGAATTCCATATGCCACCTCATACGGCGCTTTATTACATTTCTAGCGTCCTCTGCGAGTCACTTTGTGATAATACCACAGCAATAGATAGAAAAGCCTGTGAGGTATGAAGAATAGCCATGATTTATTCAACAGGCCTCATTTCCTGCTAAAGTAATATGAGGTAAATATGACCATGTACGGGCTATCCACTAAAATCAAGGGTAAAAACAAATAAAATGCAGTCAGTAAGCACATTTCCATCCACAGTCGTACCGTATAAAAAAAATGATCACAGTTGTAAAGGAAACAGGAAGGTGTCAGTATAATTTCAGAAATGTCGACAATTTGTTAGTTTGTCATGTTGTGATATTTTGGTGTCTGTAAAGTGAATTATGCGACAAATTGCGGAGGAACCGATTTCTTGCGCAATTGTTGATATAATAACCGCCATATCAAGGTTCATTTGCAGTCATGCGATGCTATGTTATGTGGTCCTCAGACTACGACTTAAAAAAGTATCTACTGTTTATTAGGCTACAGATGAAATAAGTTATAATGAACTTCACTGGTTGGTGATGTTCCTTTGCTATAAATATTGAGGGTCTTATTAATTTGTATGATGATTGGTGCTTAGCTACCAATTAACAAATAAGAAAGATCTTGCTCTTATCCATCTCATCCAGTGGATGCTGCTGAGGGGAGGACTGCTCATAATAATGGCTGGAACAGAGCAAATGGAATGGCATCCAACACATGGAAACCATGTATTTGATACCATTCCACTAATTCCGCTCCAGCCATTACCACGACCCTGTCCTCCCCAATTAAGGTGCCACCAACCTCCTGTGATCAAATCATATAACCTAACCTGTCAAGTTTATCTGTGAACAGTTGTCTGCCATTAATTGCAATAGTTTGTCTGACAGTCCTTGATAGAGTGGAAAATGCAAATGTGCTACTTTTTTATGCTGATTTGATTATATTTGCATGAAAATATGTCGCAAATTGGATTAAAACCTAGCCAGTGATACTACTAGAATTATAATAATTGTTTTACTCCAAGGAGGCATCCGTCTACATGTGAACAGCTTAGACTTCTAACTTAGCAGTGCTAAGTGCAACCTATGGCTGGGGTTAGGAGGCGGGACATCTGTCCAGGTTATCTCCTATTTGACAGTCATGGAGGTCACTTTACCTGATTGGGTTGTTGATTGCATCAGTGTCTCTGGCGCTAACGGTACCAACCACGGTCCCCGCCACCATATTTTCCAGAACCTTCCACTCATAATCGGGTGCCATGAAGATAGGGGGCTCATCCACGTCCTCGACGACGATCTTTAGGGTCGTCCTGTCCTGAAACTCGTTGTAGCTCAGAAAGCGGGTGTCTATGTGATCGTTGACAGCCTTCGCAGACATTACGAACCGTCGCTTGCTCTCATAGTCCAGAGGCTAAAAAATTACAAAAAATCAATAACAACTCTTTGTAGCTAAGCTCTTACTGGAAGGCACTTTTTGATATGGAACAACTAAAAATACCTCTTTTGTTGATCGATTTTCCAGCAGTGTGATACAGTATGCCACTTTAGATTAATTGGCCAAAGTATTATAAAGACATAACCATTTCACAAACCCTGAAAACCAGCACCCTGTCTTCTTTGAAGTCCCATTTCCCCCAATTCAGATTGGACGAGGAAAATGCATCATTCAAAGTCATTGAGCCACCAGCTGTGGTCTTGCACTTAACTGATGCAGTATTTAGATTGACAGTCAATGATGAGCCAATGATTTTAATAACAAGCCGATTTCAGCCCCATTCAATTCCCCTGTGTCTTGAATGGAATAAACAGCGTATCGAGAAGAACACAAAGTCTACTGTAAATGACTTGCACAATAGAGGAAAAGGCCATTCAAAGACATAACTAACCTAAAAATATGTTTCTATAACCATAGACAATATGAAAAACAAATAGCAGAAAGAAGTCAAAAGATGTAAGTACGGTGTCCATATTAGGCCAGCATCACAAGGATGTAACACTTTGCATTGGTGGCTAAAGTACAGTAAAGTACAGTGTTTTAACTATCTTCACCTTGGCCAGGAGGACCACTCCTTCCTGTGTGACTGGATCCGTTTGGATCTTGAAGGTGGCGCTCTCCTCCAGGTCCTCTAGACTGTAGTTCATCCTGGCGTTGATGCCCACATCACCATCGTCTGCCATGATCCTGCCCACGGTTGTGCCCACCGCAGCAGACTCCAGAACAGCAAAGGTGTAAAGGTCTGGGGAAACAAGAGCCCAAGGAGAGTCCAAGGAAATCGATGAATGGATACATCTGTTCAATTGATTCTGCTGCTACAGACAGATACAGTGTGTTGGATAAGGAACATTTGTGAAAACATATAACTTTTCACATTTTCAAATGCCTGCAAGAAAGTAATAAGGACTGTCCTTTTGCATATTGTATACAACGTTCCTAGGCGTTTCCTGTGCGGCTGAAGAAGTGTGGCGATTAAGTTGTGAATAGCCAGTGAAGGGTGTCTGTAGTAGCGTGGAAAATTATAAACAGAAATCATTAGCGGTCTGTAGGAACCGATTGTGGTGAGGCATAGATAAGTCATAACAGGTGATGGGTCTACATAATCCTGGCCCAACTCTAATGATAAGAAAATGTGATTGTGTCTTTAAGTGAGTCTATTTGGATGACTGTCACAAGTTGTGGACTCTCAACAGACTACCCAAAACAAAAACAACAAACGACTACTCTCTGATAATGACTTTCAAAGGTTCCAAACCACCTTACACGTATTGGTCAGTCTGTGAGCTATAAACTCAGCAAAAAAAGAAACGTCCCTTTTTCAGGACCCTGGCTTTCAAAGATAATTCGTAAAAATCCAAATAACTTCACAGATCTTCATTGAAACAGATGTAAACACTGTTTCCCATGCTTGTTCAATGAACCATAAGCAATTAATGAACATGCACCTATGTAAGGTCGTTAAGACACTAACAGCTTACAGACGGTAGGCAATTAAGGTCACAGTTATGAAAACGTAGGACACGAGAGAGGCCTTTCTACTGACTCTGAAAAACACCAACACCAAGATGGCAAAAACAACTGCCTGAGTTACACCAGAAACGCACAATACTTTCATTAGTGCTCAGGCTGTCCACAATAGGCTGAGAGAGTCTGGACTGAAGGATTGTAGGCCTGTTGTAAGGCAGGTCCTCACCAGACATCACCGGCACCAACGTCGCCTATGGGCACAAACCCACCGTCGCTGGACCAGACAGGACTGGCAAAAAGTGCTCTTCTCTGACGAGTCGCGGTTTTGTCTCACCAGGGGTGATGGTCAGATTTGCGTTTATCATCAAAGGAATGAGCCTTACAGCGAGGCCTGTACTCTGAAGCGGGATCGATTTGGAGGTGAAGGGTCCGTCATGGTCTGGGTCGGTGTGTCACAGCATCATCGGACTGAACTTGTTGTCATTGCAGGCAATCTTAATGCTGTATGTTACAGGGAAGACATCCTCCTCCCTCATGTGGGACCATTTCTGCAGGCTCATCCTGACATGACCCTCCAGCTTGACAATGCCACCAGCCATACTGCTCGTTCTGTGCGGGATTTCCTGCAAGACAGGAATGTCAGTGTTCTGCCATGGTGGCAGGGTAGCCTAGTGGTTAGAGCGTTGGACTAGTAACCGGAAGGTTGCAAGTTCAAATCCCCGAGCTGACAAGGTACAAATCTGTCGTTCTGCCCCTGAACAGGCAGTTAACCCACTGTTCCTAGGCCGTCGTTGAAAATAAGAATTTATTCTTAACTGACTTGCCTAGTTAAATAAAGGTTAAAAAAAATACAAATAAAAATGGCCAGCGAGGAGCCCGGATCTCAATCCAAAGCCTGGGACCTTTTGAATCAGAGGGTGAGGGCTAGGGCCATTCCCCCCAGAAATGTCCAGGAACTTGCAGGTGCCTTGGTGGAGGAGTGGTGTAACATCTCACAGCAAGAACTGGCAAATCTGGTGCAGTCCATGAGGAGGAGATGCACTGCAGTACTTAATGCAGCTGAAGGCCAAATCAGACACTGACTATTACTTTGATTTTGACTCACCCTTTGTTCAGGAACACATTATTCCATGTCCGTTAGTCACATGTCTGTGGAACTTGTTCAGTTTATGTCTCAGTTGTTGAGTCTTGTTATGTTCATACAAATATTTACACATGTTAATCTAGGGTAGGTGGGACGCCAGCGGCCAACATCCAGTGAAATTGCAGAGCACAAAATTCAAAAATACTAAATTCAAATATTTAACATTCTTGAAAATATGTGTTGTACATCAAAATAAAGTTTAACTTCTTGTTAATCCAGCCGCCGTGTCAGATTTAAAAAATGCTTTACGGCGAAAGCAAACCATGTGATTATCTGAGGACAGCGCCCTGCATACAAACACATGAAAATCATCTTTCAACCAGGTAGGTGCGACACAAAAGTCAGACTTAGCGATATAAAAATATGCCTTACCTTTGATGATCTTCTTCTGTTGGCACTCCAAAAGGTCCCAGTTACATCACAAATGGTCCTTTTGTTCGATAATGTCCTTCTTTATATTCATAAAATCTCAGTTTAGCTGGCGCGCTTCAGTCAATAATGCACCCATTTTCCCTCCATCAAAATGCATACAAAATGAATCCCAGACATTATTTTAACAGTTTTAGAAACGTTGGAGTGTTTTCTATCCAAATCTATTTGCATATCCTAGCTTCTGGGCCTCAGTAACGGGCCGTTTACTTTGAGCACGCTTTTCATCCGGATGTTAAAATACTGCTACCCCTACCCCAGAGAGGTTAATAAGTTTGCTGAAAATAAACACAGTTGACAGTGAGAGGACGTTTATTTTTTTGCTGAGTTTATAAGTCATAACCTTGTAAGAAACTATTTGAAGCATACTGCATCTCAAATAGCATAAGTAGATTTAGAAAAAAAAGAACGTCGTACTTTGTTAAAAGTGCTGTCCCTGTTTTCCCATTTGAGAGAAATTGATTTCTTCCCTTGGCATTCATTTAGAGAGGTTTATCTCAGAGGAAGCCAGGTTTGTTTCCAAAGGTCATGACAAATGTCCTTTCATGTGTGAATGATTAAATTCATCCAGCGGGCTCACAAACAGACACACACACGAGCGCAGCCGCGCCACACACACACACACACACACACACGCACTCGCGGGCACACACGTTCGCTCAGAATATACATCTGCTTGTGTGTTTAAACTGCAGTCTACAACAAGAAGTAAGAGTAGAATACAACTGTGTCATGCAAACTAAAGAGGCTGAAAATACTCATACTCCTTTCCTCTTTTGTGATGTGAATCAGCATGTGCGAGAGGATTGGAAGTGGCACATTGACTCTGTGGAAGTGACTGATGTGACTCACTGTGCTGGAAGGTGGGTCCGTTGTCATTGACATCCGTCAGGCTGATGGTGACAGTGGTGGAAGCAGAGTAACCACCGCTCAGTCCCAGCATATCCTTCACCTGCACCACCACCAGATACTGGTCCCTAGCCTCCCTGTCCATGTTGGCCATCGAGGTCATGATGATGCCTGAGGGTGGGGGAGGGAGAGGAGAGAGAGAGAGAGGGGTAGGAAGGTGGAGACAGAGAGGGGGGAGGCGGGTGAAGAGAGAGATACCACCCAGAGAGAGAGGGGTGAATACACACAAATCTTTCTTATGTAAATCAAGTACTTGCTCTTTAAAGATGTTGAACATGACATATTTTGTATTCATGGTCCCATGTGAATGTCTCCATAGTATACACTACATTAGTAGTCTAGCTAAATAAAGGTTAAATAAAACATATACAAAATACATGGCCAAATGTATGTGGACACATGCAACATCTCATTCTAAAATCATGGGCATTAATATGGAGTTGCTGCCCCCCCCCCCCCCCCCCCCCCCCCCCCCCCCTGCTGCTATAACAGCCTCCACTTTTCTGGGAAGGCTTTCCACTATATGTTGGAAAATTGCTGCGGGGACTTGCTTCCATTCAGCCAAAAGAGCATTAAAGAGGTCAGGCACTGATGTTGGGCGATTAGGCCTGGCTCGCAGTTGGCGATCCAATTCATCCCAAAAGTTGTTCGATGGGGTTGAGGTCCGGGCTCTGTGCAGACCAGTCAAGTTCTTCCACACCAATCTCGACAAACATTTCTGTATGGACCTTCGCTTTGTGTAAAGGTTGGTCATTGTCATGCTTAAACTGTAAATGGACTACCCCAAACTTTTGCCACAAAGTTGGAAGCACAGAATCATCTAGAATGTCATTGTATGCTGTAGCATTAAGTTTTCCCTTCACTGGAACTAAGGAGCCCGAACCATGAGAAACAGCCCCAGACAATTATTCCTCATCCACCAAACTTTACAGTTGGTACTCTGCATTCGGGCAGGTAGCACTCTCCTGGCATCTGTCAAACCCAGATTCATCGTCGGACTGCCCGATGGTGAAGCGTGATTCATCACTCCAGAGAACGCATTTCCACTACTCCAGAGTCCAATGGCGGCACGCTTTACACCCCTCCAGCCGACGCTTGGCATTGGTGATTAAGGCTTGTGTGCAACTGATCGGTCATGGAAACCCATTTTTTTAAGCTCCCGACAAACAGATATTTTGCTGACATTGCTTCCAGAGGGAGTTTGGAACTCGGTAATGAGTGTTGCAACCGAGGACAGATGATTTTTACGCGCTATGCACTTTAGCACAAGGTTGGTCATGTTCTGTAAGCTTGTGTGGACTACCACTTTGCGGCTGAGCTGTTTTGCTCCTAGACGTTTCCACTTCACAATAACAGCACTTACATTTGACCAGGGAATCTCTAGCAGGGCATTCATTTGACGAACGGACTTGTTGGTAAGGTGGCATCCTATGAATGTGTCATGTTGAATGTCACTGAGCTCTTCAGTACATGCCATTCTACTGCCAATGTTTGTCTATGGAGAATGCATGGCTGTGTGCTCAATATTATACACCTGTCAGCTATGTGGTTTAAATAGCCCAATCCACTCATTTGAAGGGGTGTCCACATACTTTTTGCCTTGTAGTTTATCTATATCTCAACTATACCTGTCTTGGGCTCCACAGAGAAGTAGGGCTCCCCCTGTAGGATGGAGTAGATGAGCTTGGCATTGTTTCCGAACAAGGGATCGTCAGCATCTGTAGCTGTCACCTGGGCCACGATAGTGCCTGTGGAGTGGGAGAGGATCACACAGGCAGGTTTGGCTCAGGCTACAGCCTCCCAGCCACCCTCCAGCAGCCAACTGGGAAATAAAGTGATTATGCCACGTTCCCACAGGGTCTGTCTGGCTCAGGGGTGCAGAGGGAGGCGGTGGGCAAAGAAGGGATGGGATAAGGCTGGGTGCCCAATGCTCACCGTGGCCTTTCACTAGACACTGAGGCTGGGCAGGTGTGCGTGACAACCTCTCCACCCTCCACCGTGACATCTCTCTTTCTCTTTGTCTCTCGCTCCCTATCGTTCTCTCTCCTCGTTTCTCTCCCTCCACCACTCTGTAACTATCTTTCTCTGTCCCTCTCTTTCAGTCTGCATGTCTATTTCTGTTTCTTCTAGCGACCACTCTCTCTTTCTCTCTTGCTCTCTCTCTATTAGCCGGGGTATTACTTTCTGTATCTCTCATTCACCATGACCACCTCTGTTTGTGTCTCCACCTTTTATTTTTCCCTCTCATTCTCTCTCTCTTCTACTCTTTCTCTCTCTCTCTATCCAAGTCCAATGCATTATGATTTATTACAAGAAAGATATTACTCTGAAAAGGCAGATTACATATAAATTGAAATGGTTATGCTTGCGCTATGAAATGGCACTAGTAATGATAACATTATTTACATAAGAATAAATCATATGAGGGATTCAGAGGTATGATACACAAACCAATACTTTCAACTTCCTGAAAGGGCGACTGACGACAGACATATAGCCTTTATGTTATTTTATCATTTCAAATGAGATGAAACAATTAATTTATTTCAAATGCTCTTCAAGGTACATTTCAAACCTGTATGAAATCCCCTGGACCATGTGAGGGACTCACAAATCACAACTCCAGGTGCTAAGCAAAATACATTCATACGGGAAATGTACTTGTTTTAATTTCAAATGCTCTTCATGGTACAGGTGCAGGTAACATTTAAAACCTGCATAAAATCCCCTCTGCCATTTGACTTGAGGGACTTAATCGTAACTTCATGTGCTCGGTAAAATTCACAAGATCCCTCAACTAAGATTTTTCATCAACCATATGCGTAATTTAAATGTAATTGACTGTGTCACTGCCCATACTAGGACAGTCTCAGGAGGAGTTATTTCAAACTTCTGCTGGGACTGAGGCTGTCCTAATATGGACCTGTAGTTTCCGCATACTGATGTGTCAAACATACCCATGGGACACATCTCAGGGATGCTGGAGACATAGGGCTCGTTCTGGAACTGGGGGATGTTGTCGTTGATGTCTTGGACCTTGATGATGAACTCTGACTGGGGCTCCACGGGTTCGTTGGACTTCCGAGCAAGGGCATGAGCCTGCAGGAGGTAGAAGGCCTTCTCTTCGCGGTCCAGCTTCTGCAATGTACGGATCTCTCCTGAATATTCATTAATCTCAAACATCTCCCCTGCACCTTCCCCCGACAGTATATACTTGATAGAGAAATCCCCTCTGTCGTAGTCTGATTTTAGCTGAGGGAAAGGAGAAAAGAAAACAAATCTACTGAGAATTGAGTCAAAAGCCATTGACTGCTATAATGTAGGACATTTTCATTTAGGGGAGAACTGGTACCTGGCCAATCACGCTTGGAGTGGGGTCCTCCTCTGGGACAAAAATCTGTTTCCAGATCCAGCCTCGTCTGAGTCTCTGGTGTAGAGCTGTGGTGGGAGACCCCTGGCCAAGCTGGTGGTCGGGCTCCAGACTGTGTGGAGCTCTCGCCTCACTCAACATGCAGCATGATGTCAAGGACAGGATAATAACTAAGTCCAGCAGACAAGGACACCGCATTGTGATAGTCCGCTGATCCATTTTCTGAGCCTCTCCCCGTGGTTAGCGCACAGAGGTACAGATGTCACTGGTTCATTAAAAAGGTTCCTCTGAGCATCAGAGAGACACAGTGATATGGCGAGGACCTCAGAGAGGTGGCTGGCCACCCTGCTGTTGGCCTGTTGCTGTAGACAGTCATTCTGTTGTGGAAGGGACAAGGGTGGTTGGAATGGATGACTTGTTGAACTTGTTTCATAAGATGAATATTCCAACATATTCATAAGATTTTGTAATGATTTATCAAAATGGAGATGATGGGAGAATTAATTCTGGTCAAAGCAATTTGACCACATTGAGAGATGGAATCCTCATCTGAACAATACACAACCGAGATCAATTTTTAATAAGAAGAGAAGCAAGTCATCTTTCATATTTGATTGTTGTTTATCTAGCTGACAAGATGAAAGAGTATTTTTTTACCAGGCTTTGACACAAATCTAAATACCAGCCCTGGCCTCTATCAACCCCTTGTCAAACACTGCATTTAGAGGCATGAAAATACATTTTAAACAGCTATTACTGACAAGCGCAGCTTCAACAGAGATATCCAAGAAAAGTTTGTGTGTTTCTGCTTCTTGGAAGGATGGTCTAATGTTGGGATTTTGACTTGAACGCTTGTGAGGATAAAAAGCCTCCTCTGTTTTATGAGGAAACAAGGCCATGTATTGTATGCCATGGGCGAGCAGTAGGACCCAAACATCATTCCTTCAGCATGATACAGCTCTCTGCAGCTGACTAATCAATAATTGGTCAGACATGGACAATAGAGACACGTGTGCCTGGAAAGAGCATAAAATGTCCTCTGAAATGTGGAGCTTCGGTCAAGTCTAGGACATCGCAGGATGTCTAATAGTAGTTCCGGAAGGGGGAGTTTAGGGAATGTAGAAACCCGGCTACAGGCCTGGTCAATATTAACAATGGAAACAAAGAGACATGAACTGTAGTCCATGTTTTACTTATCTTATATTAATAAAATGTAAAACGTTTTGTACACAAAAACTGAACTGACAATTCCAGAGCATTTTAGTGGTTTTCTGTTTGAGCTGATAAATCAAGTTGTTTTTTTTAATAAACTTTTTGACAGTGCCATCATGGCAACCATGCAATATATCTGCTGGTCGCTTCTGCCATTGACAGAGAAACCAATATGAAGCCCTTTGCATTGGTATAGTAACCAATAGTGATACTCCACCAACAGCTGGTGTCTCTGTCATTATAATGGCTTGTTTCTATTTTAGTGTCTTGCTAATCTACCGTTTCCCTCAGATTGTCTTCATGCTGTTCCCAATATAAATCTTGTCTCATAGAGATCAGGTGTGTAACTGAGTCAAATAGTTGCTGTCTGACTATTCTCTCCTGATGCAAACATTGCCCCACGATTCCTTTTGTGTCTCCTGTTCAGAGAAACTCTTCAAATTATTTTGTGGTGAGAATGGCTTAAAGGCTCAGTGCAGTCAAACATGTGATTTTCATGTGTTATATATATATATCCACATCGTGGGGGTTGGAATAATACTGTGAAATTGTGAAAATGATGATAATGCCCTTTTAGTGTAAGAGCTGAAAATCCTGCATGACATTTCAGCCTGTTTTGTTGGGATGGAGTTTTGGCCTGCCTGGAGAAATTAACAGGCAGTAATTTCATTACAAAAAGCTCTCATAATCTGGTCTCAGAATTAGACGTTCATACATTTTTCTCAAACGTCAAATTTCGAAGTTGTTCCAAATGTCTGAAGTGTTTGGTTACTGTGTCTGAAGTGTTTGGTTACTCTGTATCGGTCCAAGGTTAAGTTTAGGCATTAACTCAAAATTCTTAAGGTTAGGTATTAACTCCAAAGGGTTAAGGTAAGGGTTAAGGTTTGGTATAGGCTTACAACTAAAATATCTAAAACAACTTCCTATCATTGGATTCAAACATGCAACCTTTGGAACCAGATGCGTACCAGCATCTGCCATCCCCATCCACAACACAATAGCAAAACCAAAGCCTATTGGTAAAAGAGCTCACTGTTGCCCCTGGTGGCTGGTTTTCGCGTTTCCATGTCCTTAGACATGGATAGACGTCGAATACTGACTTTTATGATGGGTGACCTGCCTGATGAATTAATACACCAATAAAGAAGAAGAAGAAAAATGTGTTCTAAACCTCTGCCAATAACAGCTGGTTTTCTGTTTTCCCCTGCCCACTCAGACCACTCCCAAACAATCCTAGCAAAATTCTAGCTTGAGAAATTGCTCTGTGCTAAGAAGCTATTTCTGTTCATTTTAAACCATTTGAAGAATCCCAGTAGGATACTTAATTGTTACCCAGAAATGATTTGATATTGAGATTTTTGCTAAAGTCTGCATTGGACCTTGAATTCAAGGTATGAAATAGTAGTTTCATCAAAATATCATCACCATCAGCGAAATGCTTCTAGTAGTTTAACATTTTGTATGTTCCTGCACATTCAGAAATATAGGCTAGTCAACGTCACCAGAGCTAATGCTGTGTGCAATAATATTAAATAACACAATCATTCTGTCTGCATTTTGAAATAAGTAGTGGTCGCTGTAGTAGCCATGGAAGTAGTCTGACTGCCTAATGGTCATATTTAATCTTGTGAAAGTATTTACTGTCAAGCTCCATACATTACAATGTGATGGTAAAAATCTATTACCAATGCCCAATTTCTTTTTGAAATTCAATTTGGTCGCACAATGCGAGTGAAAGTGTATATGTTTGTGTGTAAGTGCGTCTTTAACTGGGCATATTCATATCAGCACGAGCCTCGCGGAAGGAAATTCCAATTAGTGGCCAGTGAATCGTAAAGTAATGATGGGCCTTCATAGGGCTGCCAAGCAGGCTAACTGAACGCTGATGGCCAAAACTAGAAAACAGCCTCCGACGTTACTGAGGCAACTCCCAGTGGTTTAACATCTCCCAACTAGGTACGCCAATAAATATCAGTGCCAGATAAGTCACACACCACCGTGACTGGCTGACACACTGCCCAACAGATCTAGAGATAGCTGGCTAACAAGATGCAATAGAAGATGGTGCATAGACTAGACAGAAAAACAGCACCCATGCTTTTATACAAAGGCTCATAAAAATATGGTGCTATAGGCAGGTCTTTCACTGAAGTCTGTCCTAACTCATAAGTGCTGTGTCGTTTGTTTAGAAATACCTAATGCCATGACAACAGACTGATATGAATACGCCAGGTTTCCTACCAATCCATATTGTATGCTAATATTTCTATGCATGTCCATTAGCAATTATTTTTTGCAATAGCTTTTTTCCCATTGTAATTCAACTGAAATGGCATCTCGCTCATCAACCAGGAGCGGCAGGGTAGCCTAGTGGTTAGAGCGTTGGACTAGTAACTGGAAGGTTGTAAGTTCAATTCTCCGAGCTGACAAATCTGTTGTTCTGCCCCTGAAAAGGCAGTTAACCCACTGTTCCTTGGCTGTCATTGAAAATAAGAATTTGTTCTTAACTGACTTGCCTAGTTAAATAAAGGATTAAAAAAAAGTAATTAAATAAAGTAGTACAATGAAACATAGCATGGATGGCACATTGAAAAATGGTGTGGATGGTGGTGGATGACTTATTCTAGAATCTGTCAAAAATGCAAATTGCGCTGGGGTGTTGATCTGAGCAACCCCAGAAAGTGGTCTGTTTTCCATTCGCTGCACCATGTGAATGTATTTTTGACGTATAGGATCACTGCGTGTAGAACTTTCCGGCTGGCAGACCTTTTTTTCTGTAGTAAGCAGGAACATGTACACATCTCCACTACGACATGACATGACAGAGTGAGAACGAGCTGGGGTCTCGCAATGTTAAACACTAGATCCAGTGAGACTGGTCACATTATTTTCCTATATGTGATCTCATTGAGATATTTACATTCTCCACATCACGCTTCACATTCTGTTAAACTACCTACCTGCCATTTCTCAGAACTGGCTGCATTAAACATGTGTGCAATGTGCCATAAGGCCCGTATAAGCCCGACGAAGAAGTTATAACAGAGTAACGTCAGTGTAATAAGACATGTAATAACAATGTAACACTCCAGTAAGGGTATGTCCATCACAGAGTAAATGTGTTGTCCGTGTGCAGAGCATGCTGTACTTTCATCCTTTGCATGCAATCAGTGGAACAAAGTAACAGTACAACAATTGTGTAACTAGTCAATTTCAGAAAAGTTGTATGCCTATAGATAGCCAGCCTGCTGAATGATCCCCTTTTATTTCCAGCAGACAGATAGAATGGTTGATCTCCCTGTGAAGAACCAAACCATCGTTGGATCACTTCACCAAAACTAAAATGCATTTTAATTGGTCATTGGGGAGCCCATGTTGGGACATGTTGTTTACTGTTCTGCTTCAGAAAGCAATGTCATCTACTTCTCCTAAATCAGGAACATGAATACTCCAAGCTGAACAAAAACAATGGCAGAATGTCACGCTACCATGTACTACTTAGTAGAAGTCTTACTGTATTTGCGTGTTGTTATGTTAGTCATTAGTGTCTACAATGTATCACTAACGTGGTAATTTTAGAGTGAAAAAAAGTTAATTGTTATCTTTTTTGAAGATTCTTTGTACATTCACACTTTGATATTTCTATGTGTAAATTGTTTTGTCTCGTTGGTTTCATAAGCAATTAGAATAACGCATCTTAATGAAGAATGACAATGTACACTATAGAGTTCAACATGTTCCCGAGGAGTTCTTAATTAAGACCACAATATCACCAGAGTTTACATTGCAATTCTTCATTAACATACATTATACTGATTGATCATCTGTCTTATACAGTCAACTGTAATGATATGTGTTAACCCGTAGAGACAAAAGGGACTAACAGTTTGAGATGCATTGAGCAACAGTGAGGTCATTCTATAGATATGACATCTGGGTGTTTAACCCTTGGTCTTCAATGGTCATGCCCCTGTGGAAATCGAATTAACATAATGTAAAAAATCCCCATCAACCTTTGTCTGTTTAAACTAGAGATATTTTTTTTTGCATGGGCTGCGTCTCAATCCACAGCATCTGCCGATATCACCCTTCCACATCTGTGGCAGAGCTAGAGTGGTGTTTGTCAGACCATGAGACCAAAATGTGGTCTTCTCGCGAAAACGCCTGTAGCATCCGAATGGTTTGGCCTACAAACTATCATGACAACTCTATTATGACCACTCGAGTGAACGCTGAGATTCTCACAACCACGATGGTGTTCTCCGTTTCGCTCTAGGACGCCCACAAGACTCACAAGACTGAAGGTCCCGGTACCAGTTCAAATAATATATTGAAGTATATATGGAGATAGTTTAGTGCCTAAAATAAGGGGATAAATACATGTAAAAACATGAATAATAATAGTTATCTGATCTTTCTTATATCTCTTAGATATAGGACAGAAACTTCCGAACAAACTTGCTTTAGATTGTTTGGGGGGACTATCTGTTGTAGTGAATATCTTATTCAATGCGTTTCTATTGGCTAATAGCATTGATTCCAAATTCAATGTTTCATCCAATATTTTTGTAATATTTTTTTTTTATACCTTAAGTGGTCTCACAATACAAAATCAAATAGTTAAATGATCCTTGGAATGACCATCCCTTTACAGAAAGCCCAATCAATTGATTCATTTTTATAAAACTGTATTCATGCTTTTATTTCAAGATTTATAATGTTTAAGGCTTTATAGAGCAAATGATATACTTGATGGGATATACTTAATAACGGTACATGAACAATGATGAAAGCATTTCTTCAAAAAAAGTTGGTCTGGTCCCAGTTTCACGTAATCCAGCATCAATAGTCAGTTACATGTAATACCTACATGTTAAATTAAATAAACCATACCGACTTAGAATTGAATCATCTCTAGTAGATCTATGTCTATACTCTTTATTAATTTCACATTCTGAAAGAAACATTAGCTACACCCACCTTCATGCGTGATTGTTCTCTCTTTAAGCCACTCTTCAACAGCTGCTACCAACAGAGATCATCATGGTGTGGAAGAAAACACACAGTCTGGTTAACTAAGGGCCCTGGTACTGCAGATACTGCTTTTCAGACCCAATAATAGTAGCAGCAAATGGACATGGTTCTCACAATGCGTAATCCCTTCCACTGACGACCTCCCCCTTTCTTCTTCTTCTTTTCTTCCCTTTTTCTCTCTTTCTCAAACTTCCCTTGAAAGAACAAACACTGGCACTATTGTCTGGGTGCACATCTGAACAGTGCTGAACACTCACGGCCTTCATTGCCATGCAAATAGCCCCAGCCTGGAGATACAACAGGATTTCTATCTTTCTACCCGGCTCTCGCTTGCTCTCCCCCTCTCTCTCTCTCCCTCTCTGTTTGCGAACAATCCAGCACTTATTAGAATCTTGCTTGTGTGGCAGGATGGCAATGAATCCAAGGAGACTATTTCTACGAGTGATAAGAGGGTTCAGTCTGTTTTTGACATTTAAGCCCGAGGAGAAAGACGGAGAAAGCCCTCGACGTAGGCCTTGTCTTGATATTGACACGAGTTTTGAATTCATGTGTGTTTGGACGTGAATCGTCTGTGGACACTGTGGGACTACTGTGGAGAGTTCACACTACTCTAACTGTTGTGGACGAATGATTATCCCTAATGATAATGGTGCTCACTTCAATAACTGAAAGCTACTTTGCCCCTTAGGGCAAACGTAAATAACACTATGATAAAATATGTTTTACACAATACATTTTTTGCTCCCTGACCAATAAATTAGCACTGGCACTGAGGAGCAGGTTAGAAATCAGCTTGATGGAAACTATGCATGCAAAAGATATCTGTAGATTTGCTCTGAGGCAGAACTTTCTTTCTTGGCATGCACACTAACTTGACATGCTAACTAATCTTAAAGGTAAAAATTGATACATCACGCAGTGAAATCATTTTGAATATTAAATAGCTCCCCATGTGTTTATGACTTAACTTTTATTGTAGTGGCTGTAGCTCATTCCCCTCTCTCCGCAGATACAAAGTTTGTGCCTATTTGTCATGTTCTGACCTTAGTTCTTTTATTATGTCTTTGTTTTAGTATGGTCAGGGTGTGAGTTGGGTGGGTTGTCTATGTTAGTTTTTCTATGATTTGCTATTTCTGTGTTTGGCTTGGTATGGTTCTCAATCAGAGGAAGCTGTCAATCGTTGTCCCTGATTGAGAACCATATTTAGGTAGCCTGTTTTCCATTGTGTTTCGTGGGTGATTTTTTCTGTTTTCTGTTGTGTGTCTGCACCAGCCAGTACTGTTTTCGGTCGTTCTCTTTGTTAGTTTTGTTCTCTCTGTGTTCATTGAATAAATATGGACACATACCACGCTGCACCTTGGTCCTCCTCTTCTTCCACCAATGACGGCCGTTACACTATTCCATAACATGGGGCTCTTGAAAGTGGCCTTTTTCTACATGAGCGGATCTGGAGAAGAAAATCATCACAAAATAGTGTGTAAAACTCTAACAATGTGAGCTACAACCATGTCACCACTAGGGCTGTGGTGGTCACAAAATTACAGCTGGTGATTATCAAGCAAATAACTGTCGGTCTCAAGGTAATTGACCGTTAATTAACATAAACACATTTAGCATCTCCTTGCTTACACACATAGACTAGAAGCCACAGTTATTTTATAGTATGAAGAATACAATTGAAAAAAACAGAAAGGATATTTTCTTCAAACGATTTGAGGGAGTGCGCACATGCGGCTGTTCTGTGTTGAGAGGTTAACAAGGAAATCCAGCTCTGGACAAAATGAAGAGACCACTGCAAAATGATCAGTTTCTCTGGTTTTACTATCTATAGGTATGTGTTTGGGTAAAATGAACATGTTTGTTTTATTCTATAAAATAATGACAACATTTCTCCCAAATTCCAAATAAAAAAAATTAGCATTTATTTGCTCTGGTCAAAATAACAAAAAAGATGCCGTGTTGTCTGACCTCGAATAATGCAAAGAAAATAAGTTCATATTCATTTTAAAACAAAACAATACTAATATTTTAACTTAGGAAGAGTTCAGAAATCAATATTTGGTGGAATAACCCTAATTTTCAATAACAGCTTTCATGCGTCTTGGCATGCTCTCCACCAGTCTTTCACATAGATGTTGGGTGACTTTATGCCACTCCTGGCGCAAACATTCTAGGAGCTCGGCTTTGTTTGATGGCTTGTGACCATCCATCTTCCTCTTGATCACATTCCAGAGGTTTTCAATGGGGTTCAGGTCTGGAGATTGGGCTGGCCATGACAGGGTCTTGATCTGGGGGTCCTCCATCCACACCTTGATTGACCTGGCTGTGTGGCATGGAGCATTGTCCTGCTGGAAAAACCAATCCCCAGAGATGGGGAACATTGTCAGAGCAGAAGGAAGCAAGTTTTCTTCCAGGACAACCTTGTATGTGGCTTGATTCATGCATCCTTCACAAAGACAAATCTGCCCGATTCTAGCCTTGCTGAAGCACCCCCAAGATCACCACCGATCCTCCACCAAATTTCACAGTGGGTGCGAGACACTGTGGCTTCTAGGTCTCGCACCCATTGTGAAACAAATATTCCAAACATAGTCTGGTAGAATTGTGGGATGCGATAGATCGCAAATGAATACAACCACTAGCATAAAAAAAACATTTTTTACACAATCATTCACAAGTGATTGGCTAACATTGTCACCCATCAGACTATGTTAGATTTAATCTTGTCTTTAAAAAAAAAGTAATCTATGCACTTAAATAGTAAATGGAGGACGCTTTCACGTGATTCATTTTCATGCCAGCCAGGTAGGCTATACTCATGCTTTAAATATAAGCAATGTGCTTATTAGGAAAGTTGATAAATAAATACAGTACACTTAGTGCATAGAAAGCCAATGGGATCCTCCTCTTCTTAGTAGAGGCCATCACTCTGTCATCTCCGCAATTGCATAGCCTATAGAAATGTTGCTCAACATGTGCTCATGGGATCATGAAGTGTTTGATTCAATTTTTGATTACATTTGCATTGATGTTAGAGTGATTAAAGGGACAATAGAATGCTGAGTACCAGGCAGTTAGCAAGTTTGGTAGGCTACTAATGACCAGCAGCAAAAACAGAGCTTGGAGAAGCCTAATTACCATGACCAAACAGTCATAAGGAAAATGACTGCCTTCATGACTCATGACCGCTGGTGTGGCGATAATGCGGTCACGCAACAGTCCTAGTCACCACCATCAAAAGTTGAGACTCACAAACATTGATTGGCTCTACAACAGCCACAATAGACTGTACACATTTCGAAGAGGTCTTACAAAATGGACTGTCCAGATCGAACCATTGGAGCTACAAACTAATAACAATATTGAAAGGGGAGACTCTCATAAACATGAACTCTACTTTACGAAGCACACAAGCTTCAGCAGAGTCTCTGAAGGTAACCCATTACTGGATGTAAAAAATATATACAGTACCAGTCAAAAGTTTGGACAAACCTACTCATTCAAGGGTTCTTTATTTTTACTAGTTTTCTACATTGTAGAATTATAGTGGAGACATCAAAACTTTGAAATAACACACATGGAATCATGTAGTAACCAAAAAAGTATATTTTAGATTTTAGATTCTTCAAAGTAGCGACCCTTTGCCTTTATAACAGCTTTGCACACTCTTACCTCAACCAGCTTCACCTGGAATGTTTTCCAACAGTCCTGAAGGAGTTCCCACATATGCTGAGCACTTGTAGGCTGCTTTTCCTTCACTCTGTGGTCCAACTCACCCCAAACTATCTCAATAGCCTTTGCACAGGCTGGAGGTGTGTTGGGTCATTGTCCTCTTGAAAAAAAAACAGACAGTGTCACCACCAAAGCACGCCTACACCATCACATCTCCTCCTCCATGCTTCACGGTGGGAACCACACATGCGGAGTTCACCTACTCTGTGTCTCACAAAGACACAAATTTGGACTCCAAAGCACAGATTTTCACTAGTCTAATGTTCATTTCTTCATGTTTATTGGCCCAAGCAAGTCTCTTTTTATTATTGGTGTCCTTTAGTAGTGGTTTCTTTTCAGCAATTCGACCATGAATTCCTGATTAATGCAGTCTCCTCTGAACAGTTGATGTTGTGATGTGTCTGTTATTTGAACTCTGTGAAGCATTTATTAGGGCTACAATCTGAGGTGCAGTTATTAACAGTAATGAACTTATCCTCTTCAGCAGAAGTAACTCTGGGTCTTCCTGTCTTGTGGCGGTCCTCATGAGAGAAAGTTTCATCATAGCGCTTGATGGTCTGGGAAACTGCACTTGAATAAACTTTAAAAGTTATTAAGATTTTCCGAAATGACTGACCTTCATGTCTTAAAGTAATGATGCACTGTCGTTTCTCTTAGCTTATTTGAGCTGTTCTTGCCATAATATGGACTTGGTATTTTACCCAATAGGGCTATCTTCTGTATGACACCCCTACCTTGTCACATCACAACTGATTGACTCAAACGCATTAAGGAGGAAAGAAATCCACAAATGAACTTTTAACAAGGCACACGCGTTAATTGAAATGCATTCCAGATGACTACCTCATTAAGCTTGTTGAGAGAATTCCAAGAGTGTACAAAGCTGTCATCAAGGCAAAGGGTGGCTAATTTGAAGAATATCAAATATAAAATATGTTATGATTTGTTTAACACTTATTTGGTTTCAACTTGATTCCATAAGTGTTATTTCATAGTTTTGATGTCTTCACTATTATTCTACAATGTAGAAAACTTTTTTTTAAATTGAAAAAGCCTTAAATGAGTAGGTGTGTCCAAACTTTTGACTGGTACTGTATATATTATATCTCTCAGATATATGACAGTGTCGTGTCTTTGGCTATGCCGGATTAAGTGATATGACATGCTATTCTATAAAATCATTTCTCCGTAATTAATATTACCTGATTGAGCTAATCATGTAAATGTAATTAACTAGAGAGTCGGGGCACCACAAAATAATATTTATAGAGCTGTTATCTTCCGAATAAACTCTTAAAGACCTAGTAATATTTTACATCAATAGCAGTGAATAATTATCATCACCTTAATTCAGTCTCATCTGAAAGTTGTAAATTCTTGGTTATCTTCACAAACCCTAGCTAACAAGTTGAATCAGCAATAAAACATTGTGTTTAATTATTTATTTACTGAATACTTAACTAATCACACAGAATTACATATACACAGAATTAATTATACCTTGACTACAAATTACGTCAAAGGAAAACATCCCTAGCGAGCGGAACAGATATGACAGCTGGTTACACAAAAGAAAGGGGTCTGGGTTTGAGTGAAAGTGCGGGAAGAGTGAAGAACAAAAGGGAGAAGCTGTGCTATCGTAAATATCTTATGCATTCTAAATTACCGCCCATTTGGAAAAGGAAAATGCAATAAATATTTACTCTGAGCTGCGCGTCGGTGGGTTGGTGGCAGATGGAAGGCAGTGTTGCCCAAACGAGTCCTTTGAAGAATGTCTCTGGTGGTAAATTGCATACGTTGTAGTACGTCGTTGTGTGGTAGACGGGATACTCTGTCTGTTCTTTCCTAGCCCACGTTTGCAGCTACTGTTGCTAACTCAACGGCTAGGAGGTATCACTTCTATAGTGAATAAGAGTTCAAAGTTCATTCCATTCGCAACCAAAGCTCAAGCTGAGGTTGGCTTAGTTCTGTAGTTGACATGTTAGTCCTTTTAACGCAGAGGCTGCAGACCTCATGTACTTGGAACAGGAGGTTACATTTTCGTCAAGGCTTTATATAGTGGAGCGAGAAGGGTGTGTTTGAAAAGTTTTATAACCCATGTCTCTTCACAGGGGCGGGCCACTGATTGAGCAGAGCCCTAACCTTGTGAAAACCCAAATCTCTCATTTGGAAGCTAACATTACGTTTCATCTTTTCACCAATAATTTTATATTCAAACATTTAAATTGAACAACAATTCCATGTGAATCCAATAACTCTGATGTGTAGACTTTCCACTTTAGAGTTTATGTCATCCTATTATCGATGAGAATGTCTCAGATGACAACCGAACTGACACAATATTAATTAAGTACCACCCCATATGTTCAATTGGTCGGATTACCAGAATATAGTTCATTTCCCCCCACCTTCTGATGTTCCCAGAATCTCTATGTTATTAACCAAGGGGTTTTCAAATTTCACATCAGTAGGGTATAGAGAGGAAAGGGGGGGGGGGGGAAGAGGTATTTATGACTGTCATAAACCTACCCCCAGGCCAATGTCATGACAACAGACACTTCAAAACCTTGTTCCTTATTATTTATTTTTGGCCATGTACAAATGTGTTATTCAATGTGTTTCTATGGCTATAGCAGTAAAGGCCAAATTCAATGTTTTATCAAATTATTTTTTATACCTACAGGGGTCCTAAAATTCCAAATCAAATGGCTAAATGATACATTTTATGACCATCTTAAAACAATTCCATATGTTAGCTTAGCAGAAATGGCGATCTAAGGGCTTAGACCTACAGGGAAGCATTCCAAAATGTTAATGGATGCATCATTAAAAAAGTAGAAAAGCCAGCATCATTAACAGCATTCTTCCCTCTGAGGCCGTAACACAATGATTTTGTTATTTTGTAACTGCAGATTAGTTCAGTCGCTGTGAACTCCACGACTCCCATTTTGATTCTGTATCAAACACAGAAATGTCAGGACCTGTTCTGTGACATTTCCAACCTCCATTGTAGACTGGGTCTAATAAAGCCTCCCTCATTAGAATGACAGAGAGTGGGCCAACAACAACACCATTTAATGCTAGCCCAACACTTTTGTTTTTACTCTTGTTCTTTCACAAGATTATAATTAATACATCAATATAGAAATATGACTGCATTGTCAGAATGGAGTTTTATTCTATCTTTGGCTATCCTTTGCTATAAACTAGAATCATAAGGTTTGATATTGGTATTATATTGTGTAATATTAACATAAAACATGATATGATGCTGTATTGAGAGTAGCAACAGGGTTGAATTTGAACAAGCTTTTTTTCATCTTGTAGGAAAAAATCACCTTGCCCAAGGCTGGGTCCTGGACAAACATTGTTATAAGACAAATAATTATGATTGAAGCAAAACAGTGTTATTTTGCGATGACTGACTTCTGCTTTGGGCTCACACAATGAATGCTCTAAATTACTGTTATCACACAGATAATCTGTTCACATTCTTTTCACAAGTCTGCTCTAACCCCAAAACGCAGAGGTTGAAGGGATGCATTTATATTGTTAATGAGCAACTGAGTGCACAAGTTCCGCATGTCCGGGTCAGTGGAAAAAGGTCCTTTCCCCATTGCTGGAGGGAGAGGAGCTGTCCTTTATGATTTCCATTCATATTGTCCCGCTGTTTCTGAAGGAAGAATTTTGAAAAAGTCATTGAGATTCCATTCATTCCACTGCACTGAATTTGATGAGGACGTCACATAAAGAATGCGTGTTCCTTGTGTGTTTCTTGGCCTTTGTATCCAGCCCTGGGAAACAGCAGACACGTGTGACAAATCAGGACAGAGTGCTGAAGCAGCCTAGGGGTCGTTCTCTTCATTGTGTTAGATGTAACATTTAGAGTGATACAACATTAACAACAATGCCAGTTTTAGATTTAGGCATTTCTTAAATTATTCACCTGACCTTGTTAATGGTTAAATGGGATTATTAAAGGTCACCAGAGTAAGAAACATACAGTAAAACAAGAGTATAACAACAGTTATGAAAAAGGCCCTATACCAATTCATGTACCTCTGAACAAGAAGGCCTCCCATCATACATGGTGTAAAGAATTTGCAGTTGAAGGTTTAATCAATTTCAAGGAGAACAATTTACTTTTTCCCATGTTCAATGTCGGTGTCATTGCATTGAAAAAGGACCATGGACAATAGCTCTCAAAAGTAGATACAAGCAAAAAGCTATAGCCTCTCTATGATCTCAGGGGAAATATTGTACAGAGGAGGGTGTGGTAGTATCCATCATTGTGATGAAATACATAATTATTCCTCATCGTTTCCGTAATCCCTTCTCCAGATTTGACCACCTAGATTACTTTGAGGCTCTGTCACTCCTCCAGTTTATATGTATTGTAGCTGTGTTGTCACCTACTCTGTGGCACGGGGCGACTGTAGATGATTCATGGATAAGGTTACAAAGTATTTACACAAAGAAGTTGAAAACAATCGATCCAGCGCGGAGCACTGTCATAGCCCAAAGGGATGTGCTTCCCCTGAAAGAATGCACAATCCCCCTGGCCAGGGTTCAATTGAGACGCAGATTGTGTCTGATTGATCAATGAGAACCACTGCTGAGCCATCAATCTAACAAGACTGGAATAGGGAAAAGAGGACATTAACATGTATAAGCCAGCGTGTCCCGCCAATGCCCTCTACCCAATGTCTGAGAAGCAGCTATACCACAGGGACATAACAGCTACAAAATAGCAGTTATTCTGTAAGTGTGAGGCCCCTGGACAAGTGTTATGTGGTAGGTGTAATGTGAGAACAACATGGGGCTGTCAACATCTTGGCTACAATTCTGATCTTGCCTGACAATACAGTGTCACATTCAGTGTGAGGCTCTGCTTGTGATATTGAAACTCAGGTTATGCAGGACTCCTATCATTCTTGCAGGTGCCACTTCAGTGGGATTTGTGCAGTAGTGGCTTTAGGTATGGGCTACATGGGCAGGCGCCAAGGGCGGCGTCTTGCCGGGGGTGGCACGGGGCACCCGGTCAAAAAACATTCTGAATGGTGACATTTGCACGATCGGTTTATTCTATCTCTTATTTGCACGTCACATCAATGATATCATGTCACCGTGTGGGACGGTGGGTCAATTAACCTTGTCGGAGTGGGCGCCCTGATTCTAGTTTGTGAGCTAGGCAGGCTACTGCCTGGGAAGGTCTCCCACTCAGAAGTACGAGATGGGGAGGGTGCCGGGGGTAGTTTGACCTCAGGTCTCACCACTGGAAGCCCGGGGTAGGGGGAGCGGAGGAATCTATCAAATAGCGCACCTCTAACTTTGTACAGTACTAATGCAATTAGTAAAATCAGTCACACTACGAAATGCTACTAAATCATTCACAATTCATTCATAATACTTTGAATATATAGTTTCACAGACCTATTGTTTCATTGTTTTCCGGTTTGTGCAAAATAGTTTGAAAATAATATAAAACCAGTCTGCACACCACCAACGTGAATTGGTTTAGTCTTGACTCTTGGTTGACAGAGTTGGGGGATGGGTAATGTATTGATGCTCGAGTGCAAAATACACACAAACGGATAAGAAAAGGTCTAAGCCATCAGGTTAGAAAAAAGAGGAAAGAACAAGAGGAGAAATGCACAAAAAAATAGGTATGCTTCTACTTAAAAGATAATATGCTGATATTTTGTATCTTTTGTGATATATTGAGTCTTTTGTGGTGTCTCATGCTTAGGGCAGCAGGTAGCCTAGTGGTTATAGCATTGGGCCAGTAACTGAAAAGTTGCAGGATCGAATCCCAGAGCTGACAAGGTAATAAATTAATAGTGTAATAATTTGAATCTCTTTTGTATTTATATCCTAAAAAATATATATATTTGTCTTTCTTACTTCTTGATATTGATATTTATGAGTCTTATTTTTGTATATATATTAATCATAATATATGATCATAACATTTAAAACTATATATATATATATATATATAGACGCATACAAGCAAGAACCGCCACTGGATTTGTGCCTGCATGAAAATAAGAGATGAAGAATGAAAACACTTCCCATTTATTCTCGAATGGATATTCAATCATCCCATTGAATTATATACATTCTATTTTGATAGAGTAGAAGGTCTTAAGACTAAGCAGTTGATACAAAATCTTTCAGTTGTCTCATTAATGTATGCACTTTCATGCTCTTGGCCATGGCCAGATATAGTCCTCATTTGTATAAATTATACAAAGAATGGTTATAGATCAAATTGATATAGGAAAACTTCTGGTGTGTTTGAAACTGAGGAGCATTTCATGCTAGATCAGCTTTAAAATAGTTTGTTGAAATATACTATACCTGATTCAGCAATTTACACATTGAAATTGCTTTAGTTCCAAATTTTATGCTGTAACAGAATATTTATCCAACCGCTGGGTTTAAGAGACTTTGACAAAATGTTAAAGAAAACAGGAAAGGGATAGCATGGATGTCCCTGTTTGTCCCTTTGGCAGTCACTGTAGCGCCAGGCCCAAAACTTAGTGTCAGTTGATATGTTAAACCCAATTGGAGCTTTCAGTCATCCTCATAAGGCCAGACAGAGGGAGGTTGAGAGGAACTTTCTTAGCTTACATTTTAGTAATTTAGTAGATGCTCTTATCCAGAGCAACTTACAGTAGTGAGTGCATACACTTTCATACTGGTCCCCCGTGGGAATCAAACCCACAACCCTGGCATTGCAAGCACCATGCTCTACCAACTGAGCTACACAGGACAACAGTCTGGTGACAGAAACTGAAGAATCTCCATTATGTTGAGAAAGAAAACAACTTTCTCTGCAGTGCATTAGCAGTTCAAGTAATCCTTGCCTTACCGCCACCAGAGTTCTGTTATTGTGATAAATACATCTAGATTAGTCACTGTATTGTCTATTCACAAAAGATGAGGCAAGGTTATGTTAGGTTTCTTGAAGCCTTGCAGAGCAATTTTGTCATCTAAGTAAACAAAACTCCTCAACAGCTCTCAATCTGTGTTTATGATAAGTGGATAGATCTATGTTCACACTTGGCTTAACAAGATCAGGGAATGAGTTTAGTGGATGCTCAGTTGGCTGTGAAGAAATCTTTGATATCCCGACTTTGATTTTAACAACATGCGGAAACAACAGCACAATGTATTTGATTGGCCGCTTTAGGAATTTTCAGATAAGAAAATACTACTTTGCTACATTATGGTGAGTTGTTTGGGTGATCGATAGTGTGCACCAAATTAATTCAAATAAATCTAGGAGGCGTGAGAGGTGGTGTGGGGGTGGGGTAATCCTAAAAACAGTTAGGCGGCCACCCTATCGAGTTCCTCCCCCATAGCTCTCAAAGGAGCCTGGGTCCATAAAACCACTGGGCCTGCCCCTCATCTCAGTGTCCATCAACTTATTGATCCAGAGACCTCATCAAGCAGTGTATCTGAATCCAACAGGGTGGCAAGGATTGACTTTGCAAATCCCTACCCCATTCTAACTTTCCTTTTGATCTGAGCCCAGGCCTCGTCTGTTCTCTGTTCTACATCTTGTTCACTGTCTTCGGGGGAGCAGCTCTTGGCTTGGGGTGTTGTTCTCTATGTAGGTAAAGACAGGTGGACATGTTCAACCGTACCATCAAGTATATGCCTTACATCATCGCTTAGGCTAGCTACATTTCAGTGGTAGGGGGTATATGCTATTTCAGTGGTAGGGGGTATATGGCTGTGATATTGCATGAAATATTCCATGTAAATTTAAGACTGATTGATCACATCATATGTATATTGCACATGGCCTGACAACACTAGCTAGAATTTAGCAATATCCTAGTCAAATGGACAAGCACAGTTAATCACTGGGATATTTTATCTATGCACTTTTGCACCGTTGCATCATAGATGCCAAAGAACAAAAGGACCAAATAATAAAACATCACAATCATCAGAATAATTATGGTAATTGCAATAGTTGTGTTGTCGGCGTGAATTCTGGTATTACCGAAAGTAGCATAATGCCATTTAGAACACTCTGATAGCAACCCTATGATGACAAGGACAGATAACGAAGACAGCCAGGGCCTGTCTGCTACAAGCAGAGCACAAACCCAAATGAAAGGGAAACTGCTCTGTGAAGATGATTTAAAAGATGATCTCTGTTCTCTTTCCTCTCCCACAGGAGGAAAATCAAAGTCAATAAGGCGGCACAGTGTCAGGATGCACATCGGAACGGGATCCCATTGGGGTACAATCAAAGAGTGGTAGCACATGGGAACTGTTTATCTGCATGCAAAGACTGGTACTGTAGCACACATGAAACTGTTCATCCGCATCAATAGAATTCCGTGTCAAATAAAGTGTAGAGAATGCCTGGAATTGGTTCCTTCATGAACCTTTAATCTTAATCTGTACATTCCACTGTTTACAGGCTAGACGCATTACATGCCATCTCCTCTTCGACATCGTGTCTCAGATTTCAGGCTTATTTTTCTTTATTTCTGAAGTTTTTACCCATGAAGTATTTGTATTACAATTGATATGTATGTTGACAAAATGCTTTTAATTCCAGCAATTTTTCCTATCAAAGTCCTCCAACATAAAGAAATCTTTGAAAAGAAAGGACGTTTTAAAAAGCTTGCAAAGCCCTGACATAACTATTTGAACAAGGATAGAAAATAAAACAGGCAACATTGTGACGTTCTAGGATCCAGTGTGTGAGGGGGTGCTAGTAAAAAGCCAAAGCTTTTCTCAAGGTCAGCGGTCTTAAAAGGAAAGAACTGGGTCGCTCAAAGGGCAGTTTAGCCCATGGCTGGACACACTCGCTAAAGTGTGTCAACTTCTGCAGCATCAAAGTCAGCAAAGAGGAATTGAGCGTTATTCTTCACTTAATATCCGACGGCTAGATGTGAGATTTAACCTAAACTGGGGGATAATCTCAGACTTCGGTTAGACCTAGATTCGATCCGGATCGTGGAAGATCCTCACTATAGCGCAATAAAAAAAACGTAAAGGCAATGTTCGCGGAGACTGCATTTACATTTACACTGCATATGTCAGCTCAATCGGAAATGACCTTAACATTTCAGTCGCACTATAACAAGGATCATTCGTGGTTCGGATTGAATCTAGCCTTTTAGTCTTTGAGACTAAATGAGTCTTGCAGAGAATCTAGAATCGAAGCAATGTTTTTCCTCATGCAACATGCGGGCATTCAACGTAACTTGAAGTTGAAGCTCTTCTTCAGTCAGACTCTGCTAGCACTACAAAGGAAAGGTGCACTGGTGCTGCTATATGCCTCTCCAGCATGGAGCACTGCACCGCCATTACGGCTCAGGAGCTTGGTTCATTGACCTCATGGGGTCAATTAGGTTTGCCGCTAGGAGACTGCCTCGGGTCTGCAAGAGCGCAAGTCGGCATGGTGATCGATAGCATGGATGCTTATCAGCCGCAGAGTGTGTTTCAGACACTTAATTGCAATTGATCTCCTTTGCTGTACCATTAATTGTAAATCCTCTCCCAATCACCGCGTCCGCACTGCACAGATTGTACTCTAAAACTAAAACTTAATTCATCAGTGAGTTCCGCATTGGTTTCCGATAAGACGGCAGTAGACAGTGCTGGACACCACAAGACCTTAATGACGGAGTTTTAGCCAGGGGTGTTTAGATACTCTTTGCTGGTTGAAAGAACAGTTGAAAGGTCAAGGTTGCAAGCCAAAGTGGAGCTCCTTAGTCATGGTGGTCAATAGGCTTAGGGCTGTCAAGATCTGCACGCTAAGCAGAGGAGAACACATTTCAACATTGATTTAATATGAAAATTAAGAATCAATGATTTGATTCCACTGTTGCATTATCATTTAGAGTGCATAATGGGTCTAGGCACATTATATATAAACATATATATATATATATATATATATATATATATATATATACCAATGATGTAGACAAAGAGAAAAAGTATATGCATATACAGTACACACATACACAAAACACGCATTTACAAAAGCAAAATAGTAGCAGATACAATCTGAACAAAGCAACTTGAACGGCGGGCATATAATTATACACATCTTCATATATATAACATGTGTGCATGAATCCTACACATACAACGGAAGAAATGTATGACCCTGTATTTATTTTCAATAGGACAATATTTCTATTGAGGCACAGTGTTCACAGTATAAAGGTGAATGGTGCATAATGTTGATAAAGAGACAGGGCACTTCATTTTCGATTAGCCACCCCCGCCCTTGCTCACTCGCTCTAATATATTTAATGCAATGTCAATTTGACTACGTACCGAGCAACCTCCTTTCAAAAAAACTCTGCTTTCCTAAGCCTTTTTTCTTCCTCTGTTTTGTGTGTGTGCTTTTCCCTGGGAAATAGAAAAACCTGCCCTGAGTTATACAAGCATATACCTAATCACATTACAGTGGCAGTGGAATGTGCAACAATAAGGCCCTGAGCCATAATGTAGTTCCCTTCCTTTAGAAACAGAGCATACATATCTAAACAGAGTTTTAGCAGCCCAGTGAGCCTCACCCAAAGGATCAACTCCACTAGGAATCCCTTGAAACAAATTGGATATTAAATAAGCTAGGCAGGGGATAAAAATGTCAGCGGTAATAATGCTCTTCATTTTGACCGTGATCTTATTTATTAGGAGAGGAGGTTGATGGAGCCAGAGCAGTCCCACCGAGTTGACACAAGGGTTTCTCCCAGGAAGAAGGAGAGCGGGAGAGAGACTGGAGCTGTGAGATTGATCCGTCAGCAGATCCGTGGGAATGCCGACTTTGTCACCCTGCCCCGTTGAGGACAAACTCTAGTGCAATATAATGTAACTGCAACGCAGGCGCTTTCCATAGGACGGGCACACTCACACACTCCTACAGTACACTTACACATGGCTGAGGACTTGAGGAGAGAGGTTAGTCTGTACACAGGCCAGAAGGCAAGATGTTCCTGTGACCTGGGGTAAATAGAGGTCACACACACTGGAGCCTCAGGAGGCTTACCCTTCGTATACACTAGCACGCGGGGCCGTGTGGTGAAACACCGCTTCCCATTCATTGTCAATGGAAGGAAAGTGGTGAGAAGCAGAGAGGGCGGGGAACCTCTGGGTGGTGCGAAGGTGGCGTGGGAGGTGGTGAAAAAGTTGAACATTTCCCAACTTTATGCAAATCACCAGCGACGACCGCTGGGCGATGACCAATCATATCGAGTGGTTCCCATGATGAATTTGACGCTATTTTACCCAAGGCTGGAGACTTTCTTCAGCAAAGACGGCTTACAAGAATACTGCAAATAGAAGTAATTATAACGTCATAACGAACCATGCAAAAAAAATTACAGTTGAGAGAAATATGTTTAGTTAACGTAGAGACAAACGATATTTGCCATGCAAGGCAGCTGAAGTTATGTAGCTAGCTAACTATTTTCTTGCTTATTGTGCAGTGGAGGATAACAAAAAAAACTGTATGCCTATGGATGTGTAGCTAGCTATGTAGCCGATCTGTGTATGGCCCTTAAAATGCTTGGTATAAATAATAGTTCAGAACCTAGCTATGAACCTCCGCTTCCATAACCAGTTGTATCAACTTCAAAACAGTCTGAATGACATTAATGAAGCCTGTGGATTGAGTAGAATATTATATCACTTTGTGCCAAGGATGCAAGTCGTGTATACATTTAGCTATTACCAAGCTTAAGATCCCCACATTGTAGCCTGTACATAGAATGTATTCACTGATCATGTACTTTACCTTGGCAAATAAAGGTGCAGTTCAGGTATGAATGTCTGTGAGACATTCTTTTTCAGTCATATCCAATACCAGGTGTATCAAACTCCAGTCTTTGAATGATGCTGTGTCTGCATGTATGTATTACAATTATATACTTCAACAGTGTTTACCAATCCTGATCCTGGGATATCAATGGTTACACATTGCAACTATGCAATACACTGGATACATGGTTTAACTAGTAAAACGCTGATTTGTAATTCATACACAGAAACAGAATATCAAAAACTGTACACTACACTTCCTATGCATCATGAAAAATATTAATAATACAAGTTCAATCTATACTTCAATGCACATCTGGTGTCCATTGAAAGAGAAGGTGGAAAGAGAGGTGTGAGAGAGTGTAGAAGACAGAAAGGGAAAGAGGTAAGAACAGAGGAGCAGGGAAGACAGCATATGTGACCGACCGTCTCCATTCGGTCTTAATAAGTAGCAAAATTTGAAATTGTGTTTTTTACATTCGATAAAAGTAGAGATTCCGAGCTAGAAAATGGTATATCATACACTACAGTTGAGAAACAATGGAAAAGTAATTCCGCTTTGAAAGTTGATAAATTTCTAACCTCACTTTTGAGAAAATAGCCTTTCAATGTTTTGGTACATACTGTAGAGCTCTTCTTTGTCTACACCCATTCAGCATCGTTCACACCCTCTTAAGCTTTATCCCCATCCATCTCTTTAAGGGTTGATCAGAGAGTTCTGTCTTAACAACAGCAGTCAAGCACGCAAGCTAACTGGCTAACGTTGGCTAGCTCCTTCCAGACACAAATGAGAAAACAGCTCACTCTGACAATTTAACACGCCCTAGCAGAGCTGGTTAGGCTGTTTTTATGTTACCCAGAGCGTTGGTGGCTTTAACTGTGTCGCTGGCAACAATTTACTATTTTTTGCCAACGTTTACTGACACCAGCCATACTCAACGGATGTTGAGCGTTCGTAAATTCGTAAGTTATTCTGCGGTCTTGCACACTCAGACGAGATTGCTCTGAAATCAGAGTAGATAGCCAGAGCGAATTTACCAGCTACATCTATTAAAAGTTGTCACTGTGATATCATTAATATGCCATTGAAATGGTTACTTGCATTGTGGAGTCTTTTGTTAAGACATGTAGCTAGCTAACTAAACAATGAACTATAATCCCAACTCATGACGTTACTACCCTGCATGAATCTGCAGGTAGCTAACAAACCAGCTAGCGAACATTAGGCTATTTGACCAAGAAGGTGAGTGATGAAGTGCTGCATCAGATGACCTGTCCTCCACAATCACCCATTTGAGATGGTTTGGAATGAGTTGAACCGCTGAGTGAAGGAAAAGCAGCTAACAAGCGCTCAGCATATTTAGGAACTCCTTTAAGACTGTTGGAAAAGCATGGAAAAGCACGTTTGTTGAGAGAATGCCAAGAGTGTGCAAAGCTGTCATCAAGGCAAAGGGTGGCTGCTTTGAAGAATCTCAAATATAAAATATTTTACATCACCAGGTCATTGTGGATTACTGAAGTATAATATATCTTATAACATATCGTGATAACATTGAATAGATAGATGCATGTGCACCCATATGTGCGTGTGTAGCATGTGACAACAGCAGGATCATATCAAGGATAGCATCACAAATAAAATAAAAAAATACCACTTGAAGCTTGATGATGAGTTGATCATTTGAATCAGCTGTGCAGTGCTAAGGCAAAAACAGAAATGAGTCCCCAGGACCAGGATTGAGAACCACTGCTCATCATTGGTATCTCTTCATCTGTAGACATGCTTTCACCTGCTTTCCAACCTCTCTTTTAAGAAAACTGTGAAAAATGTAACTCAAATAACCAAATTCAACCTAGCTCATTTCCAATTTATACAAAATTGTTTGACTACAGAGGTAGCAAAACTGTACTTCAATGCTATGGTAGTCCCCCGCTTAAAATACTGTTTGACTTGTTGGGCCCAAGCTTGCTGTACAATATTAAAACCCATTCAATGTCTACAAATAGGCTCTCAAATTGATTGAAAAAAAGCCCAAGAGCTACCATCATTGTTACATCCTCAGCAAGTATGAGCTCCTGAGTTGGGAAAATCCTGTGCACTACACAGACGTATGTCTTGTATTCAAGATCCTAAATGGCCTGGCTCCCCATCCACTTAGTACTTTTGTTGCACAGAAAACCAAAACCCATGGCAGCAGATCCACAAGGTCTGCCATGAGAGGTGTGGAAACACTTTGTTGCTTTTATGTATTTTGTTTTGTTGCTTTTTGTGCTATTGCTCTGTCTGCGTGCTGTGTGTTGCTTGTCCTATGTTGCTCTGCATGTGCTCACTGCTCATTGTTTGTGTGTATTGTTATTGTAATTGTTTTTAATAACCTACCCTGGGACTTCGTGTCACACCCTGATCTGTTTCACCTGTCTTGTGATCTTCTCCACCCCCTCCAGGTGTCACTTATTATCCCTGGTGTATATATCCCTGTGTTTCCTGTCTCTCTGTGCCAGTTTGTCTTGTATGTTTTTCAAGTCATCCAGCGGTTTTCCTGTACTCCTGCTTCTGTTTCCTTTTTGCTAGTCCTCCCGGGTTTTGACCCTTGCCTGTTTACTGGACTCCGTACCCGCCTGCCTTACCATTCAGCCTGCCCTGACCTCGAGCCTGCCTGCCACTCTGTACCTCCTGGACTCTGAACTGGTTTAGACGTTTTGCCTGTCCACGACCATTCTCTTGCCTACCCCTTTTGTATTGCTAAATAAATATCAAGACTCAAACCATCTGCCTCCCGTTTCCGCATCTGGGTCTCACCTTGTGCCCTTATACTGCGGTTGAAAATTAGCCGGCTGGCTAAAACAGGCACCTGTAAAACTAAATTGAAACTCAAACTCAAACTCAAAATAATACCATTTAAAGTCCCAACTGAGAGGAACGGGGAGAGTAGTAGGAGGAAGGAAGATCAGGTCAAGCCAAAGGTGATTTAAAACTGACCAAACATAAGACAGACATGAAGGGAGCATGACAAATCCTATTTCCCCTCAGGAGACATGACAAAAAGACTTGGCATGGATCCTCAGATCCTCAAAAAGTTCTACAGCTGCACCATCGAGAGCATCACCGCTGCACCATCTGGTTACATCACCGCCTGGTATGGCAACTGCTCGGCCTCCGATCGCAAGGCGATACAGAGGGTAGTGCGTACGGCCCAGTGCATCACTGGGACCAAGCTTCCTGCCTCTATACCAGGCGGTCAGGACCTCTATACCAGGCGGTGTTAAGTAGGAGAGTATCTTAGCATTAAAGTACAGTTTTGCTACCTATGTAGTCAAACAATTTCGTATGAATAGGAAATTAGCTGGGTTGAATTTGGTTATTTGAGTTACCTTTTTCACCTGCTTTATAGAGAGGTTCGAATCACGTATGGTACTTAAAATGAGATACCACCTGGAGCTTCTCCCCTGACACATAGACGTCTGGCTCAATAGCATTAGTTGCCCTCTTTGCGAAGAACATGAGCAGTGAGTTACTGTAGTGAGTTATTGTGCAGCTTGTTTGCTCTTTGCGTGCACATATACTGTATCACTATCATCTGTATGCATTTGAACTTCAGACCAAGTACAGACAGAAGGCATGTCATTAATGTACAAGCTGAACAAGATGGGTCCCAGTATTGACCCTTGGGGCATGCCCACATCATAACTGAGAGTGGGTGACCACTCATTGCTCACTCTGACACACTGGGTTCTGCCTTCTAGGTATGAATTCATCCTTCTCAAGGTATCGGGGCACAAATGTGAATTTGGACAGTTTTGTGATGAGAACCTCAGGGTTAACAGTATCAAAAGCTTTCCTTATGTCTGGAAATTCAGCCCCAACAACGCCCCCTTTGTCCATCTTGGACTTTTTTCCAGAAGAAAGCAGTTGGCCGTTTCTGTAGAGTGTTTTGCTCTGAAGCCAAATTACATGGAGTGTAATGTGAAGGGGCTTTTGTTGAGGTGGGCAATCAGTTGCTCTGCTATACACTTTTCAGCAACCTTTGACACCACAGGTAGTATATTAATTGGCCTGTAGTTACTCATGTCAGCAGAGTCACCTGATTTAAAGATGGTTATTATTATGGCCGACTTCCAGACCCTTGGAAACACACCCTGACCAATATATTTGTTGGTGACCTTAGTAATAGGGCCAATGACTCTTTGTTGTTTTGAAGAAAGGTAGAGTCCAGCCCATACACATCTTTGGCTTTAGACTTCTTAATGAGCTAATCACCTTGTTCACCTCTGACTTAGAAAACTCCCAATGATGAAGACAGTATGAGTGTGTCATGCCTCGACTTCATCAATCTGAAGACTGTTATTTATCTATTTAACTATGTTTAATTGTTACCCGATTAAATTAATCATGTAACAATTAACTCATTTGTATCTGGGGCACCACGAGAGCGGTTCTGTAAAGAGTTACTTTCTCAGAATGAAACGCTAAAAGGTCTTTACCTATCACATCAATGAACAGTCAACTTAACCTCATATCATATTATCATTGTGAACAGTCGTAACCTCCTTGCATCTGCAAAAACCAGAGCCTTACTTACTGTTCAGTACTACACAAATTGGTTTAATGATTTATTTACTAGCTAATTAAATGGGAACACAGGATAAACATTGTTAGCCACCGAAGACTAGGGTTAAGTTGAATAGCATTTGGGGGAAACTCAAGTAATACTCATCTGTTTTTGCACTGTTAAGTCAGCTATGTACTTCTGTAGTCGATGTGCTCATTAGGGCCGTTCCTATTTTGGGCTACTAATTTGTTCATTTGGTAGTAGCATTATGGTGTTGACTAAGGATTTTGTCCATGCTCCTGAAGAATTGCTTATGTAGTTTATGAAGGAACAGTTTTTGAAGTTGCGTGAATATTATCATGTTGAGATTAGTGACAAATGTCTCAAGGATAGTGAGGTCAATTCTGTCAGTTAATTTGCTTTCAGCTGCTATTTTGAAGTCAGAATGTAGTGAACCTAGTCCAGCTGTATTGGCTGTACCAATTGTCTAGTGCATTTGAGCAGAAAAGGAGTTACTTTTATTACAGATAAATCATGACTATGATCTGGAAAGGTTGAAATAGCAAAAAATAACTTGATTTGGAAAGGTTGAAGCAGGATACAGAAGAAGTTAAAGTGCGGGTGCAACATCCGCGGTTAGAACTTGTCAGAGAAGGCAAGCCTTCAGGTGGATTTTCGTTTGAGAATGACGACACAAGCTCCCCAATGAGATACTCTTCCCTTGGTCATTATCTGCCTTTTGATGTTGCTGGTAATCTCTGGTTGTTGCCTAAATTTACTGAAAAGGATCCTGATCTATTGTTATTTGAACGTGTAGCAGACTCCCGGGCTTGGCCTGATGCAGACCGTGCTTTGATGCTACAGTGTTTTGACCGGTAAAGCTCAGGAGGTTAACTCATCTCTTAGCTCTACGTGTAGTGATGATTACGTAAAGGTTAAAACTGTTGTCATGCATGTTTACGAGTTGGCCCCTGAAGCGTATTGACAGTGTTTCAGAACGTTGAAGAAAGGTGAAAAACAGTCCCATGTTGAGTTCACGGCATTTGTTAACTCAATTACTACTGCGTCAGTAGTCGCTAGTTTTGAAAATTTGTGCAACCTGGTTGTCCTCAAACAATATTAAAGAATCTGACCCTGATCATCTTTCTACCTATATAAATGAACAAAATACAGATTGCCTCTGAAGCTGCTGTTTTGGCAGATGAGTACGTACTGACCCACAACGGCAGTTTTGGAGGGTCCCGTGTGCAAGATTGGGGGCAGAGGATCAGTTCAAGTGGATTTCGTTCAGCAAATTCCTTTGGTTCTTGTAACGACACATTTCCATCTAGATCCAAACGTGGTTCATGTGAACAGAATGATGTAAGTAAAATCTGTAATTATTGTCAAGGTAAAGGCCACTGGAAGAACGAATGTCTTGTCCTTGGTAAAAAGGTCAGCAGATTGGCCAGCACAAATGTAAAACCTGTTGTGTTAGCTGGGCCTGTTCCTCATGTAATCCTTTTGTGCAAGCTCAAGACTTGTACGGATTATTTGCCTTTTGTCAGAGGGTTATGTTTCCCTATTGGGAAGTGATGTGCAAGTGCCAATAAAGATTATGTGCCTCTGAACTGTTTGTTTTGGCGTCAGTTCTGCCTTTTTCTCTGGAGACACATATAGAAACCAGTGTCCTGATTCTAAGGACAGGTTTTTTTTTTTTAATTTTTTTTTTAGAATTTTTACCCCTTTTTCTCCCCAATTTCGTAGTATCCAATTGTTGTAGTAGCTACTATCTTGTCTCATCACTACAACTCCCGTACGGGCTCGGGAGAAACGAAGGTTGAAAGTCATGCGTCCTCCGATACACAACCAACCAAGCCGCTGCTTCTTTAACACAGTGCACATTTAACCCGGAAGCCAGCCGCACCAATGCGCCGGAGGAAACACCGTGCACCTGGCCACCTTGGTTAGCGTACACTGCGCCCAGCCCGCCACAGGAGTCGCTGGTGCGCGATGAGACACCCCTACCGACAAAGCCCTCCCTAGCCCTCCCTAACCCGGGCGACGCTAGGCCAATTGTGCGTCGCCCCACGGACCTCCCGGTCGCGGCCGGTTACGACAGAGCCTGGGCGCGAACCCAGGGACTCTGATGGCACAGTTGGCGCTGCAGTACAGCGCCCTTAACCACTGCGCCACCCGGGAGGCCTAGGACAGGTTTGAACACATTGTCTTTACCCTTGCACAAAGTCGAACTTATTATATCTGACCTAGTGCAAGGTGAGGTTTCCCTTGGAGTGCGTCCCTTTCTGCCCGTTGACGGTGTCAATGTGTTTTGGGTAACAACTTAGCCGGTAATCGTGTCTGGGATGATGCATCTGCAACCGATGTCAAGTGGCTAGCTAGTTGGCGGTGGTGCGCGCTAATAGTGTTTCAGTCGGTGACGTCACTCGCTCTGAGACCTTGAAGTAGTGGTTCCCCTTGCAAGGGCCGCGGCTTTTGTGGAGCGATGGGTAACGATGCTTTGTGGGTGACTGTTGTCTGTGTGCAGAGGGTCCCTGGTTCGAGCCCGGCGAGGGTACGGACTAATGTTATACTGTTACACATCTCCTCTGGTGGTTTCTCATACCTCATCCCATGTAGGGATTATCGATGAAAACGTACAGAGATTCTCTGAGGTATTCTCTGCATGCGATGTGACTCATGCTGTGAGCTGTGCTGACACTACGGTCATAACGGAATTTACACAACACATAGCCGAACAGTTTGATAATCCATTAAATTATTTATGTTTGCCTATAGTAGTGATCTTGTGATGGATCACTCTTTATTTTTACAGTTTTTTGTACCTCAGTATGTCTACTTGCACATCTATCACTCCAGCGTTACTGCTAAATTGAAATTATTTTGCCACTGCGACCTATTTATTGCCTTACCTCCCTAATCTTACTACATTTGCACACACTGTCCATAATTTGCAAATAAATTCATTAAAAATCCTACAATGTGATTTTCTGGATTTTTTTTTTCATTTTGTCTGTCATAGTTGAAGTGTACCTATGATGAAAATTACATCTTTTTAAGTGGGAGAAGTTGCACAATTGGTGGCTGACTAAATACTTTTTTGCGCCGCTGTATATGGACAGAATTAATTGAACAAAAGGACCAATTGTGATGTTTATGGGACATATTGGAGTGCCAACAAAAGAAGATCGTCAAAGTTAAGGCATGTTTTATATTTTATTTATGCGTTTTGTGTACCGCCAGCAGGGTTGAAATATGCTACCCTCTTTGTTTACTGTTGTGCTATCATCAGATAATAGCTTCTTATCTGATGGGTAAAAGCCTTTTTAAAATCTGACATGTTGGCTGGATTCACAACGAGTGTAGCTTTAATTGAGTATCTTACATGTGTGATTGAAACTATTAAAGTAATGAAAGTTCGATTTTTATGTCATTTTTAAAAATTTGCCGCGCTGTATTTTCCCTGGCTTTTGCCCAAGTGGGACGCAACCGTCCCCTATACCATAAGAAGTTAACCTTACTTTCCTGCACACCATGCTTTGCTCAAATCGCAGGATTATGCGCTGGTGTTTGTTCCTGCAGGTGTTCCATTTGGATGTATGACATGTAAAAGGTGTGGATAATGTGGAGGCTGATACGCTTTCCCATGCATTTAGTCGATCTTCAGACACCTTTGTTGCGTTTGTTTTTCTTCTCCTTTGGTGGTCTGTGCAGGGTTTATTTTGTCCTTCCTGTTGCTCTGCTTTCCTGTCGCTTGGTCTCCATTTTTCTTAGCGTTGCTTCCAGGTACCGTGGTTGCGGAGGTTGGATATGGTCAGGCGATTTGATTGGCTTGGCGTCATGGTCATCTGGTGAGCCCCTTACCTTTATGGTTGGTATAGTATTTTGTCTGAACCTTTATGGTTTTTGATCAGTTTTTGTGTGGTTGTGGGTTTTGTTTTCAGGTCCTTGTTAGTCCCCGATGTTATTGGTAGGAGGTGTTACACCCGCCTCACTCTCCCTGACTATTCTCTGTGTTTGTGCTTTTATTTGCAGATTGGGGACAGGTGGAGCTGATTAAGTCGTTAAGGTGACAAGTTGCACCTGGGTTTGGGATCAACTAGGAGATAAAAGTCCCGGGTGCCCAGTCCTGGCTCTCTCCACAAGCACCGTTTTGTGATCTGCTTGATTATGTTTTTGATTAGGTGCACCTTTCAACACTTACATGCATTTCACCTTAACAAGTATCAATGTCATTCCGCTACGGAGCTGTTTTCAGCATATTACGTCTCCAGTCAATTACCGGTGCAGAGTGTATGTTGTCACAACCTGGCTCTTAAATGGTGACAAGGGAGTCCACACATTGGCAGTTAATCCTTGCGTCTCCATTACACCACTCACATGCCTACTTTCACACTTCACAGGTTACCACAAGCATTTCACTACACTCGCATTAACATCTGCTAACCATGTGTATGTGACAAATAAAATTTGATTTTGGTTAGTTTTCCTTTGTAGTTTTATAGTTAATATTTTTGTAACTCCTTAACATAGGTACATTCAGAAACTACTCTCACCTACTGTAACCATTTACTTTGCACACGCTTGCCGCCCGCTTTGAGTAAGAAATCGTGAATGTTTTTAAGTAAAATGCTTGGGTTCGCCGGGGGTGTCTCGGTGAACAGGGCAGCCTTGGAAAGAGGGATGGGCCTTTTTGCGGCACGCTTGTAAGGCTCTGACTTTTCTACCAAAAAGTATTCTATTGTTGTCCGGTATCCGGTGACTTGTGTAGTCCTGAACAGAACTACAGATTTGACTTTCCTTCCATTCACTCTTGAAGAGGTTTCTTTGAAGATATGCTAGCCAGCCTTATCGATGGTTTGAGCAGAGTAACAGGATGGTCCTACTTAAATTAGCTTTTGAAGATGCTTCACTTAGGACAGCTAATCAGCCAGTGATTGTCCGGGAGGTGAGTTTATCGTCTCAACCTCGTGTTGAGATTCAAAGATCAAACCACTTTAACACTTTAAACGTGCAGCTTCATGTGTTTCTGGTCTGTTTTTTTAACCCATTATTTATACAGATTGCTTGAAAGGGGCGGTTCTGGCCGGTTAGCTCACTGACCTCACTTTGGGGTGGGGACTACTCACTGTGCAACGTTTATGGAAAACAATTCTCTTATCTTCTCATCACATCCTTCTTTTAACAAAAACACATTTTTCATATTACATGCACAATGCATAGTATTGAAACTTTGTATATGTAGTAGGTATACTTTCCAAGTTACAGTATTTCCTTTAACATTTTTAATGACATCACAAAATAACATTAGCGTTCTATAGAACCCTTTGACTATTCCCCACATTCTATGTTAGAAATATTGTTCCAGAATTTGCTTTCGAACATGTCAGTTTCAGCTTTTTTTTCTTCTTTTAACTAGGCAAGCCTCTTGGATATAGGGGGCGCTATTTGAATTTTTGGATGAAAAACGTTCCCGTTTTAAACAAGATATTTTGTCACGAAAAGATGCTCGACTATGCATATAATTGACAGCTTTGGAAAGAAAACACTCTGACGTTTCCAAAACTGCAAAGATATTGTCTGTGAGTGCCACAGAACTGATGTTACAGGTGAAACCCAGATAAAAATCCAATCAGGAAGTGCCGCATTTTTTTAAACCGCCTCATGCCAATGACTCCTTATATGGCTGTGAATGAGCTACGAATGAGCTTACGTTTTCCACGCATTCCCCAAGGTGTCTACAGCATTGTGATGTCTTTTTAGGCATTTCCATTGGAGAATGGCTGTAAGGGACCATATATAGCGAGTGGTCACATGGTGTCTCCCGGAGAAAATCTTGCGTAAAATACTGAGGTAGCCATTTTTCCAATCGTTTCTTATGAGAAACCAATTGCCTCGACGGATATATTATCGAATACATATGTTAAAAACACCTTGAGGATGGATCCTAAACAACGTTTGCCGTGTTTCTGTCGATATTGTAGAGCAAATTTTGAAAAAAGTTTGCCGTTATAGTTGAAGTATTTTTCGGTCGATTTCTCAGCCAAGCATGATGAACAAATGGTAGCTTTTTCGCCTACAAAAATATTCTTTTTGGAAAAAAGGAACATTTGCTATCTAACTGGGAGTCTCCTGAGTGAAAGCATCTGAAGTTCTTCAAAGGTAAATGATTTAATTTGGTTGCTTTTCTTATTTTCGTGAAAATGTTGCCTGCTGCCAGCAGAGCCTAGCATAGCATTATGCCATGATAAACTTACACAAATGCTTGTCTAGCGTTGGCTGTAATGCATATTTTGAAAATCTGAGATGACAGTGTTGTTAACAAAAGGCTAAGCTTGTGTTTGAATATATTTATTTCATTTCATTTGCGATTTTCAAGAATAGGAAAAGTTGCGTTATGGTAATGCACTTGAGGCTATGATTACGCTCCCGGATATGGGATTACTAGTCGCAAGAAGTTATAAGAACCAATTCTTATTTACAATGACGGCCTACCGGGGAACAGTGGGTTAACACTGTGTTGTTCAGGGGCAGAATGACAGATTTACCTTGTCAGATCTGGGATTCGATCCAGCAACCTTTCAGTTACTGGCCCAACGCTCTAACCACTAGTCATGATGCCCCACTAGGCTACTTGTTGAAACAAAGAATTTCCCTTTGAATCTTGAGAGCACAGACCTGAAACTTCTCCCTTGACTTACAACAGGGTGTGAGTTGTTAACCCCCACTGGTTCTTCCTTCCCCCTCTATGGTGAGTGGGTTTGATTGAAGTTATTAATTGCAAATCTGATCTCACCTATTCTCGTGGACAGTCTTGATAAGTGTCATTCATTGGCGCTGAGCCAAAGAAACCAGTGGAGGTGTTCGGTCAATACCATGAGTCAACAAAGTAAGAATTGAAGGCTGTTGCTATTTCGACTGCATTCTGTTACACTGTCATTCACATTGATTTATAGTCTTTTTGCAGTGTTACTATGGTCTTAACCTGTAACTTTTTTTTAGATTTTTTAGATATAATTTTAATGGTAGGTTTATTTGAACAGTGAGAGACAGAATAACAACAAAATAACCCAGGAAAATGCATGTCAAAAATGTTATAAATTGATTTGCATTTTAATGAGGGAAATAAGTATTTGACCCCTCTGCAAAACATGACTTAGTACTTGGTGGCAAACCCTTCTTGGCAGTCACAGAGGTCAGATGTTTCTTGTAGTTGGCCACCAGGTTTGCACACATCTCAGGATGGATTTTGTCCCACTCCTCTCTGCAGATCTTCTCCAAGTCATTAAAGTTTCGAGGCTGACGTTTGGCAACTCGAACCTTCAGCTCCCTCCACAGATTTTCTATGGGATTAAGGTCTGGAGACTGGCTAGGCCACTCCAGGACCTTAATGTGCTTCTTCTTGAGCCACTCCTTTGTTGCCTTGGCCGTGTGTTTTGGGTCTTTGTCATGATGGAATACCCATCCACGACCCATTTTCAATGCCCTGGCTGAGGGATGGAGGTTCTCACCCAAGATTTGATGGTACATGGCCCCGTCCATCGTCCCTTTGATGCGGTGAAGAAGTCCTGCCCCCTTAGCAGAAAAACACCCCCTAAGCATAATGTTTCTACATCCATGTTTGACGGTGGGGATAGTGTTCTTAGGGTCATAGGCAGCATTCCTTCTCCTCCAAACACGGCGAGTTGAGTTGATGCCAAAGAGCTCCATTTTGGTCTCATCTGACCACAACACTTTCACCCAGTTGTCCTCTGAATCATTCAGATGTTCATTGGCAAACTTCAGACAGGCATGTATATGTGCTTTCTTGAGCAGGGGGACCTTGCGGGCGCTGCAGGATTTCAGTCCTTCACTGCGTAATGTGTTACCTATTGTTTTCTTGGTGACTATGGTCCCAGCTGCCTTGAGATCATTGACAAGATCCTCCCGTGTAGTTATGGGCTGATTCCTCACCGTTCTCATGATCATTGCAACTCCACGAGGTGAGATCTTGCATGGAGCCCCAGGCCGAGGGAGATTGACAGTTATTTTGTGCTTCTTCTATTTGCGAATAATCGCACCAACTGTTGTCACCTTCTCACCAAGCTGTTTGGCGATGGTCTTGTAGCCCATTCCAGTCTTGTGTAGGTCTACAATCTTGTCCCTGACATCTTTGGAGAGCTCTTTGGTCTTGGCCCTGGTGGAGAGTTTGGAATCTGATTGATTGATTGCTTCTATGAACAGGTGTATTTTATACAGGTAACAAACTGAGATTAGGAGCACTCCCTTTAAGAGTGTGCTCCAAATCTCAACTCGTTACCTATATAAATGACACCTGGGAGCCAGAAATATTTCTGATTGAAAGGGGGTCAAATACTTATTTCCTTCTGTCACGCCCTGACCTTAGAGATCCTTTTTATGTCTCTATTTTGGTTTGCTCAGGGCGTGAGTTGGGGTGGGCATTCTATGTTTTGTGTTCTATGTTTTCTATTTCTGTGTGTTTGGCCGGGTGTGGTTCTCAATCAGAGGCAGCTGTCTATTGTTGTCTCTGTTTGAGAACCAAACTTAGGTAGCCTTGTCTTACCCGTGTTTTGTGGGTAGTTGTTTTCTGTTTTTGTGTCTGCACCAGACAGAACTGTTTCGGTTTCGTTCGTTCTCTTTGTTGTTTTTGTTATTCAGTTTTCAGTTCTATTATTAAATCATGAACACTTACAACGCTGCACTTTGGTCCACTTCTTCAAACAGCCGTTACACCCTCATTAAAATGCAAATCAATTTATAACATTTTTGACATGCGTTTTTCTGGATTGTTTTGTTGTTATTCTGTCTCTCACTGTTCAAATCAACCTACCATTAAAATTATAGACTGATAATTTATTTGTCCGTGGGCAAACGTACAAAATCAGCAGGGGATCAAATACTTTTTTCCCTCACTGTATGCCTGTATTTGTTTCACCTTATTTCTCAACATGGTAAACCTACATCTGGCATGCTCTATTTTTAACCTTAGGGCAGTATTTAGAGCATGATCTCTTTCATCAGTTTCCAGAATTCTCCATTTAGCCAAGGAAAAGTGCTTCTTGACCAGGTTTGTTTTTGATTTTCTTTAGGAAGTGTTAGGTTCTAAATATCAGATGAAAACACTGAAAGCTCCAAACAAGTTTATTCACCCATTGGGTTGATACAGCGGCATAAGACAGACATGGTTCCACCAGTGGTAGGATACATTCCCCAATTTGGGGTGGAATCTCCTCTAACATATCTTTGTTGCTAGGCAGGAAATTGACACTGGCAATAAACTGTTCCTTCTCCCTTAACTTGACCTGACCTAACCTCAATCCCCTTCCTCACTTATTCACAGCTCTCCACCCTTATCAGTGACTGCCAACATGTGACCGTCTTCCCTGCACTCCGTACATTCCAAGCTTAACTGCATCCACCATATACACTCCTCCTACTTATAACCATTAACTTCTGGTGTAAACCCTAGACTATGGCACCCTCATGTCTCTAGAATGACAAAAATTATTCAAAGTTTAGAAATCAGAAGCAATTGTTTTGTAGTCTGTATTGGGAATTTAAAAAAAAACCTGACTATCAACTTTGACATTTTGTATAGGACAAGAGATCATTCTAGTTAATTCCCTTAATTGTGTTTTCAAAATCATTTAATTCCCTCTTAGGTATTCTGAGCTGATCAGGCTTTCTAACAGTAGAGGTTAAACCTGTTCTTGGAAAGCTTTCTGACTAGATTATGATCAGACAGCCCAGTATCCACATTGAAGGATTTAGTCACTCTGGTTTATTACTGAACACAATATCAATCTGTGTTTTAGAACAAGTCACCCTGGTTGGCCCTTTAACTAGCTGTGTAAGGTCAACGGTATTAGTGATCCATTTGAGGGTTTTACTACAATACTTGTCTTCAACATTTGTTAATATCTCCCATTTTAAGATGTGCTCTTTCCCAAAATCACATTCCCTAAGCATGTTACAAAATTGATCAAAAATCACTTTGGTGGAAGATGGTCTATACATTCCAATAAGGGTCAAATACATTTGGGGAGACAGTGTAACATTTAGGCCCAAACATTCTAGTTCATTATCACATGACCACTGAATTACTTTACATATGTTCTTTAATGTAAATCATCAGACCCCCTCCTTCAATCCTGTCTAACCTGAAAACATTGCAGCCAGACACAAACAATCAAAGCAGTAGCTGGAGAGTTTTTATGAATCCATATCTCTGAAAGGCAGAGGAAGTCACGGTTGGAGTCTGTGAGAAGATGTTGAATTTGATCACTTTTTGGAATGACATTGAGAATGTTCAAGTGAGTCTTTTAGATTTAGGTGGTGGGACCCAGGTGATCTGAGAATGATTGACACATTGAAAAAAAGAAAAAAAAACATTTTGTTGTGTTCTGATGGCTGGGTTAAGGCTATTTTGTTTCATTTTGCTTAGGAGCAGTTCGCTAGTGCAGCCTAAATGTATCCAGTGTCCTCCACCTCGTGCGTGTACGTGTCAGGGTTGGGGTCAATTTGAATTGAACTCAATTCAGGAAGTGATTGGAATAAAAAGTGGTAAATAGAAAAAAGATATGTATTTGACTGATTTCAACTCAAATTGACCGAGTGAGATTAAGAGAGAGGTAAAAATATAAAACCTTAACCTCACTGAGTGTAGTGAATGAGAGTGAAGGGAGCACGATACTGCTCTGGATTGTACTGGATTGTTTATCAGTATTGGATCGTCATCTCAATACAGTGCCATGCTATATAATTGTCCATGCTGAAAATCTACTGAAAGCAGTTCTTTTCTTAAGGTCAATGCAAGCAGTCATATGTGTAGCTATTTGAGATGAACAGCGAGGATACAATAGTGTTTTGGTGGACAGGGTTGTGGGAGTCTACATGCAATGTCGTACATAATCACAACACTGTCTTGAAATGTTACGTTGAGCTATTTTTTTTCAGTTTTTGCACACAGATAAACCACGCACTAGATACAGTTTGCATCCTCTTAAATGTTGTGAAAAAAATATAATTAGACACTGGGAGTAAGTCACATTTTATCTTATTTTTTGAACATGCTAAGGGGTGATGCGTTTGGGCAAAGGGCCTAGGCCATCACAGTCCATTTGTAATCATTTCCCTCACCATTGGCAAGAAATCTATTTCCAGGTTGTCAGAGAAAATGGAGCTTAATTAAAAAGAACACAGTTATCCACCTCATTAAAGCTGGGAACTCAGGCAAGTCAACCGAGGCATTTCATTATTTAACTAGCTTTTCAAAGCAACAAAGTACTGACAAAGTGAGTCTCTCCTCTTCTTGCTCTCCTATCACAAGGACATAGCACTTCTCAAATGTATTATTGCACAAAACATTCCTTGTGTGATTTTTTTCCAAATGTATCGCCATAAAGTAAATACAGGAAGAACATATGGCATGAGTAGGATGGTATTGTAAAGATGTCGAAAATAGCAATCCATTGAGGTTGGAAATCAAGTCAATTTTGACCTTTAATTACCTCTAAAAGTCTAAGCCACTGGGAGGGGGGGGAATGAACTCTTTAGTCATATCCCGGTTTACCTATTTGTTTATGTCCTTGCCTGCACCTAACGACTTGTCTTTTTTAAATTATATTGTTTTTTAAACTATATGAACAAAAAATATAACATTTTACTTAACATGGCAAGTATGGAGTGGGTGGGGGCGTTCTACTAAGCTAACACATGGAATTGTTTTAACAAGGATCCTTTAGCTATTTGATTTAGAATTGTACGACCCCTGTAGGTACAGTATCAGTCAAAAGGTTGGACACATCTACTCATTCAAGGGTTTTTCTTCATTTTTACAATTTTCTACATTGTAGAATAATAGTGAAGATATCAAAACTATGAAATAAACATATGGAATCATGTAGAAATTCAAAAAAGTGTTAAACAAATCAAAATATATTTGAGATTATTCAAAGTAGCCACCCTTTGCCTTTGACAGCTTTCCACACTCTTGGCATTACCTCAACCAGCTTCATGAGGAATGCTTTTCCAACAGTCTTGAAGGAGTTCCCACATATGCTGAGCACTTGCTGGCTGCTTTTCCTTCACTCTGCTGTCCAACTCATGCCAAACCATCTCAATTGGGTTGAGGTCTGGTGATTGGGGAGGCCAAGTAATCTGATGCAGCACTCCATTACTCTCCTTCTTGGTCAAATAGACCTTACACAGCCTGGAGGTGTGTTGGTTCATTGTCCTGTTGACAAACAAATCATAGTCCCACAAAGCGCAAACCAGATGGGATGGCGTATCGCTCCAGAATGCTGTGGTAGCCATGCTGGTTAAGTGAGCCTTGAATTCTAAATAAATAACTGACATTGTCACCAGCAAAGCAACCCCACACCATCACACCTCCTCCTCCATGCTTCACGGTGGGAACTACACATGCAGAGATCATCCGTTCACTTACTCTGCATCTCACAAAGACACGGCGGATGGAACCAAAAATCTCAAATTTGGACTCATCAGACAAAAGGACAGATTTCCACCGGTCTGATGTCTATTGCTCGTGTTTCTTGGCCCAAGCAATTCTCTTCTTATTGGTGCTCTTTCGTAGTGGTTTCTTTGCAATAATTCAACCATGAAGGCCTGATTCACACAGTCTCTTCTGAGCAGTTGATGTTTAGATGTGTCTGTTACTTGAACTCTGTGAAGCATGTATTTGGGCCGCAATTTCTGAGGCTGGTAACTCTAATGAACTTATCCTCTGCAGCAGAGGTAACTCTGGGTCTTCCTTTCTTGTGGCGGTCCTCGTGTGAGCCAGTTTCATCATAGCGCTTGATGGTTTTTGTGACTGCACTTGAAGAAACGAATTGACTGACCTTCATGTCTTAAAGTAATGATGGACTGTCATTTCTCTTTGCTTGTTTGAGCTGTTTTAGTCATAATATGGACTTGGTCTTTTACCAAATCGGGCTATCTTCTGTATACACCCCTACCTTTTCACAGCACAACTGATTGGCTTGAAATGCAATTGAAATGCATTCCAGGTGACTTCATCATGAAGCTGGTTGAGAGAATGAGAATAGTGTGCCAAGCTGTCATCAAGGCAAAGGGTGGCTACTTTGAAGAATCTTGAATATTACATATATTTTGATTTGTTGAATGCTTTTTTGGTTACTACATGACTCCATATGTGTTATTTCATTGTTTTGAGGTCTTCCCTATTATTCTGCTATGTAGAAGATAGTAAAAATAAAGAAAACTCTTGAATAAGTAGATGACACCAAACTTTTGACTGGTACTGTATGTATTTACCCCAAAAACATATGGGGGATTGGAAATTATGGAAGCTACAATACGATCTATCTGCGATATTAAAGCAACATCAACTTATTTTGTACTGGACACAGAGGCATAAAAATGGTATCCACAAGTTCATCTAACTCTGGGTAAGTAGATAAAGGGTATCATTGCCAAAATCCTGAAGTATCCCTTTAACCCCTTTTTTTGGGATGCACAAAACTACCTTCATGCTACCATAAACTTTTCAAACCAGTAACAGATTTCCTTCAGATGAGTCCCGTGACACTTGTGGAGTTGACCATCGTGTTCGTGAGTCTCATCTTTCCATAGAGTAGTTATATTAGTTTATTTGCCAAACCGTTCTGACACTACAGACATTTCCTTGCGATGACCGATTTTCGGAATGTCTGATGGTCTGACAAACACTGCTTTAGTTCGACCACTGACATGTGGTGCATTGAGACACAGCTCATGCAACAAAAAAACATATGTCAATAGACTCTTAACGATTGCAAATTCAACCTGGACCACAGAGGATCTGTGTTATGGCACGATTGACATTTAAAGGTAATTTCCGATTGAACCGACATGCAGCGTTTACCATGAAGGCGATCTCCGCGAATGGAACATTTCCTTTACAAATGCTGCATAGCTGAGAAGGGGTGATCAGATTGAATCTAGCTCTTTTCCTCCATTTGAACTTCCTGTTACAACGCCAACGCCTGCACACAAAATACATGAGCGTTTTTGTTAACATAATACATCCGAGTGATCTGAGGCCTTGCTTGTTAACAATTACGTCAATGGTGCGCTGTGCCCCTCTAACGTGTCATATTCACGATGCATAATTGCGCTCACACAATGAGCACACACCAGATAGAGGCTCCTTATTGATTAAAGGGTGTTTTCACACCTGGCCTTTTCAGTCTGTGACTCTCCCTGCCATGGTTCTCGGGGTTTGCAATCCATTCTTGGGGGAAGATTAATCTTCACACCTCAGTGAGAGGTTAAAGCGGCACGGTCTCCTCAGCCCTGTCAATGACCTCCCACTGCTTGACGGAAACTCAGCTCACGACATCTGACAGAAGCTTTCGAGTCAGGAAATCGTTTCCCCCTTCCATCTTAGAAGAATTTATAGGAGCTGCTGAAATGAGTGAGGTGATCTAGTGTGTGGAGGCTTTTTTCCTAATTCCGAGAATTAGGATCTGGTAAAAGAGCAGCCTTGATAGTCCAGCATACATTAAGCTCCGTATTTAAGATGTTCCCTCTCTGAACCCGACCTGGTGTCGCTGTAAGTATACACTTGGTCTGTGTAAGTGGCACAGCAGCTGTGCACGGCCTCGTTGTCGTCCAAATGTGGGTCATCAGTGCTTGGTGTTATTTTCTTAATCTCAACTCTATTAAAGAGAGACAGGCTCCAGACAAGACAGAGCTCTACATCACCCAGTGGGGTGCCTGCCTGTCTGCAATAGCCACAGGGTTCAGTCCCAGTGATTTATACCACAATACCAATGGCTGTGATGGTAATATACCACAGGTAATTGAAAAAGAAAATTGAACTAGGTCAACAGAAACAGAGACAGAGTCATTCGGTGTTACACGGAGGCTCTTAAAACTACTGTATAAGATCATCCACTACAGCCGCCCATTCCTTACAACATCTCACAGACTTCTAATATCTGGCACTGAATAATTGTCCCCATATTTCATTTAGACTTAATACGCCCTGGAATGGATGTGCGAGGTACTGTGATACAAACAGGACTGATAAGATGTAGTGTAAAGATAGGCAGCTAGCTTATCTATTGAGTGCTTCTCAGTAGCTGCTTAAAGGGGTCTTTAGGTGAACTGACATGAGGGTGACATGAGGATCCCAATACACAGGACTATGTGGTCATTGACATAGTTCATCCGAACGATAACAGGGTGGATTTCTGTCATCACCGGCGTCATAAAGAATACGTTGACCAATGATCATTGGCACATCCACGTTTTAATGACTGAGTCTATGTCTTCCTTGTCAATGACCTTTGAGGCTCAATCCAATATTAGGCATGGTTTAAAATGCCATCCAAAATGTTATTTGGCAAACTGGGGGACTAAGCCATTATTAATCTGAACTGATTCTAATGACAATGCAATTAACAGATAACAAAATGCATTATTTGAAATTTACTGCGACACCTTTTCAACTTTCAACTTGTTTACCAGAAAAAAATACAAAATTGAACAAATACAAATACAAATAAGACCTGATAAACTGTATCAGATCGGACCATAAACAGAGTATAAAAGAACATTAAAAAAGATTTAACCCTAAAAGCGCAACATTAGTTATTTTTCCCCCCAAATTCAGAATGACTGACACTGTCTGTCAAGCAATATCTTTTTATTCATCTTTTGTAATGCAAGTGAATATTTTAATTCCCCCAAATAATAATATATTTAAAAATGTATAGTCGAATTTATGTTTATAAATATGTGTTTTGTTCGTATTTATTTTCATGTTTTTTTTTACAGTTATTTGGTCAATTTCATCCATAGCAACTTGTCATGAACGTGTTTCTGTCATTCATTTCTGTGAAACTCAGGGTGAGAAATTGTCCAATGAACTTACTCTGGCACTAACTATGGGCTATCAACAGTTCCCATTGCATCTGAAAGATGACTCTCAACTTGGTATAGAGACATTGACTGGAAGCTAAGTATGTTTTTACAATGTTTTGTTCTTTTTTTTTGTTATAGTGGCTAGTGCCAAATCTGGATTGGCTGCATATTTATATATTTTCAGTGTACAAATTTGTGTCAAATTTGGGTCTTTTATCAGTTTAGCCTCACACCAATAGTATACAAAATATATATTATTCTTATTTCCTCCATATTACCTCAGGCGTTATCATTTTTTGTCAGTAACTAGCAGCTTGACAAAGTCCTACAATTTCAGAAGGATCCCTTGTTGGAGCTTTTAGGGTTAAAAACCTGCTGTTTTATGGGATGGACCCATATTCTACTTATGCTATTTATTCATCGTTTATGAGTCAATTTACATTTGATTTCATTGTAAGTCCCTCTGTATATTGACAGGCTATCAAATCTAAAGTACTGCTGCTTTTGAAAGCTGTCATGTTATGTACAGTCTCTGTGTTTGCATTGCGTAATCTAGATTCAGCCCACTTGAAGTACAGTAAAGTAGGTACAGCGTGTAGCTCCTTGACAGAATTCAGCTGATGTTCATGTATAAACAGGAAGTCAAATACACAATCTACCAAAAAGTCCTCCAACTCAGGAGGAAATTGGTTCTTCAGAAATGGGTTCTTGACACGGTTTGATGCTCTGTTAGACGTATCAGGGTGTTACATGTGAAATGGGAAGTTGTCTAGATCGAGAACATCTTAATGATGAAGCATTTGTCTGTAAATAGTAATATGCTAATTATTGTTATCTTACATAAGACTCATGCTCAGCTAGAAATAATGAAATAAATGGGATTGTACTCCGGGAGCACGTCTGCTCTTCATCACTCCATTCTCTATGCCCACGTGAGGGAGAATAGTTGTGTTTGACAGAACTGAGCCAAAATAAGAACATTGTTTCCTTCATGCAGGAGGACACAGGCTTATTAGTGAGTTTAGCTCAGTCAAATAAAAGTGCTCAAGAGCACAGCTGCCATGACGGAAAATATAATATGCACTGCTTTCAATCACACAATTATTGCTTCTCATGCGGATGATGGAAATGGGAAAATGTTCTTATAACAGCTGAGTCGCCAGCCTTATTCAGAAGCGTGTTGCATATATTCATGATCTGGCCAACAAGATGGAAATGTCTCCCCCTGATTCCTTGGATCCACTGTGTTTAGTATTGAGCTGCATTAATACGGGTGATTGACAAAGACAGTTTTGTCTGAGGGGGGAATAGAGTGGAGACAAAAGTGACACACATGACCGAGAGAGAGAGAGAGAAAGAGAGAGAGAGAAAGAGAGAGAGAGAGAGAGAGGGCCATCCAGGTAAAAAGCCTAATTCAGATTTGTTCCCCCAAATCTCTCGCCCCCCTACTTTGTCCTGCTTCACGCTGGATGATGCTAAAATGTTTGGGCAGGAGGAGATGCATGTGGGAGCAGGATAGCCCAAAGGATGTTAGACACTGTCCCACAGTCCTGTCTCCTGGCTGACGTGTTGCATAATGTCTGTCTCCTTTCTGCATGGCAGGAAAATAAAGCAGCAGCATTCATCCACGGCATTCTGTGTCTATCTGAGATTTCGTACCACATCCTCAAATGACAACAGTCACATGAATTGTCATGGAATGTACCTGGATTGAAGGGAAGGGTACAGTACGGTGGGTAAACAATATTTAAACTATTAGCATGGTAAGTTTGTTCAACAAGGCTAACTAATGTATTTGATGTATTGTGTATTTGAGTTTACATTTATGTGCAGTATTGAGCAGGGCTCTCGAACCCTGTTCCTGGAGAGCTACCGTCCTGTAGGTTTTCACTCCTACCCTAATCTAACGCACCTGGTTATATTAATTATCTAGTTTATAAGCTGAATCAGGGGGTTGGACCGAAAACCTACAGGAGAGTAGCTCTCCAAGAACAGAGTTAGAGAGCTCTGGTATAGAGGAACTGAAAAGGGGCAAACGAGGTCTCATTCTATTCCATTCTGAAGTAGTGAAAACCTGAACTCAGATCAGAAAGCATCACACCCTGGCCGACTGCTACCCCCTACGGAATACAGTCCAATAGAGCCAGTCCTCGACTTCAGAGAAAAGTTGCCTCAGAGAAACTCACTCCAGGGCGTGCAGCCCTGGGCATCCAGATCTCTGGGGCCTACCACATGAGGATTACAATGGGGAGCGGTTTCGGTTTCATCTCTCTCTGCTATTTATTAACGACAGCAGCATTTAAATTCACAATCATCTGTACAGAGCAGTGAAGATAATCTGATATGACCACATTAATCTGATATGAACACATAGTATTATTGTATGCCCTATTATGCCTGTTTAGGATAAGCAGGAGGAGGGGGTACATTGAAAGAAGTGCCACAAAAAAAATGGTTGTGACACAAAGATAACAGTAGCATAATATGAGAAACTAATCTTCAACTGGTGTTAAGTCTAAAATTTACAATTTCAACAGAGAGAATTATTGATAGTATGAGCATATGAGCATCGCAAAGAAGCCAAGGCATTTTTGGAACAGCATGAGGGGGATCTTTAAATACACAGCATGGGTATTTCAAGGGGGAACTAGCGTCTTTGATCAGCGTTGACACAGCATTTTGTGTGTGGGTTTTTCATCCCCCTCCAGGATTCTGCTGTGTCTGGATAAACAAATGTCAGTTTGTATCAACATGTTCCCTTACCTTTACTTCTGATGTGCACTCCTCTGCTGCTGTCCATGGAGAATATCTCCATCAGGTGACAAAAAGTTTAACCTTTGTCAGGTTGGAGTTTTAGAATTTTCCCTTGTGCTGTGTGCAACTTGCGGTGGATGGGAACAATGTTTCAGAAAAACTGACAGAAAGAAAAGCACTCTTCTGTTTGTATTTCAATCATTCCAGCACTCTCAGATATTTCAACTGAATTTGATTGAGATTGAATGGCACACTGGAACAAATGGAATAGTCCCAAAAGTGCAACCCCCTCCAACAGATCTGCTCTCTTAATATGACCTGTTTTTTTGTCAGAGCAGGAAAATAATCCTGCAGCAACAGGAAATTTCAGTTATTTTGTGGATTATAATTCATAGCAATTTTTGTAGGGCTTGATACATTTTTCGATAGGGCAAATCAAGTCTGACATTTTTAAGTGTAAATTCCAAACTTTAGATTACTTTTTAAAACTCAAATACACTACAATTTTGGATAGCCTGCTGCGCAGGAAAATTCTCTGTGACAACAGAGTGATCATTAAGATCCTACATCTGTTGTGAAAAACAAGACCTCAGATTAGAAAGCATCACACCCTTGCCGACTGCTACTGACTGTGGAATAAAGAGTCCAACAGAGTCAGTCCTCAATTTCACATCAAAAAGGCGCCTCAGAGAAACTCACTACAAGGCACGCAGCCCTGGGCACCCAGATCTCTGGGGCCTACCACATGGGGAGTACAGTGGGGAGCGTTTTTTGTTTAATCTCTCTCTCTCTCTCTCTCTCTGTCTCTGTCTCTGTCTCTCTCTCTCTCTCTCTCTCTCTCTCTCTCTCTCTCTCTCTGCTATTTATTAATGACAGCAGCTTTTTAATTCACAATCTTTTGTACAGACTAGTGAAGATAATCTGACATGAACACATAGTATTATAGTATGCCCTATTATGCCTGTTTCGGATAGGCAGAGGAGGGGGTACATTGAAAGAAGCGCCAGAAAAAAATGGTTGCGATACAAAGGTAACATCAGTGTAATATGAGAAACTAATCTTCAACTGGTGTTAGGTCTCAAATTCACAATCTCAACAGAGAGAATTATTGATAGCATAAGCACATGAGCATTGCAAAGAAGCCAAGGCATTTTTGGAACAGCATGAGGGGGATCTTTAAATACACAGCATGGGTATTTCAAGGGGGAACTAGTGTCTTTGATCAGCATTGACACAGCGTTTTGTGTGTGGGTTTTTGCTCCCCCTCCAGGATTCTGCTGTGTCTGGATAAACAAATGTCAGTTTGTATCAACTTGTTCCCTTACCTTTACTTCTAATATGCACTCCTCTGCTGCTATCCATGGAGTATGTCTCCATCAGGTGACAAAAAGGTTAGCATTTGTCAGGTGGAGTGTTAGGATTTTTGCTTGTGTTGTGTGCAACTTGCGATGGATGGGAACAATCTTTCAGGAAAGCTGACAGATAGAAAAGTACCCTTCTCTTTGTATTTCAATCATTCCGGTACTTTCAAATATTTCAACTGTGTTTGATTGAGCTTGAATCGCGCAATGGAACAAATGGTCCCAAATGGTCCCAAAAGTGCAAACTCCTCCTACAGATCTGCTTTCTTAAAATGATCGGTTTTGTCAATGTAGGAAAATAATCCTGCAGCAACAGGAAATGTGAATTATTAAATGGATTACACTGTAATTAAGGGACATTTTTTGCATAACTTCATACATTTTTCATTTGAGAAAATCAAGTCTGAAATTTTAAAGTGGAAATTCCAAACTTTAGATATCTTTCTAAATCTTAAATACACTATAATGTTGTATTTCTTGCAACAACAAAGTTATCATATTAAGATAGCAGATCTGTGTCTGGCACTCCCGGCTCCAATGTAAAGAAGCCAACTTAACCAATGGCTTAATCAGCATTATTATGTGAGTTGGGTGGATTTCAAAAGGACAAGAATTTGAGCTATTTGAACCCAGGTCTATCAGCAATCCTAAATATTTTGTATTAGGTACAACTTTTAGAACGAGGGCAGAGACAGAGGCACAAACAGTGTACTTTATCAAAATTGATGTTTTGCAAAGGCTCAACTCTCAAAATAATTTGCATGGAGAACCTATCATCATTTACTATTGTGTTCTAACACTTCTTCTTGTTTGCCTTCGGTTATGAAGCCTAATAATCCCCAGGTCAATTTAACAGAATCTGCTCGCCTTAAGGGCAGAAATATTTTGCATCTAAATACAGTGTTACAGGGTTGGAGTTGTATGCAGAAACATGAAAAAGGTCTATGTTTAGTGCCTCGTTATTGATCAAAGTTGACAGCTACACACAAGTTGGGTAAAGATAAACATTAGGATGATGTATTTTTGTTGCATTATTTACTATGGCTGGCCTGGTAAGGCGACAGTCCCTGCAGTAATTTCTTCAGATACATTACATCACATTCTGTTTTCATTTATTTCTTTTTGAATGTTTATTCATTAAAAATAAATGTTTTGTCATACCCGTGGTATACGGTCTGATATACCATGGCTGTCAGCCAATCAGCATTCAGGGCTAGAACCACCCGGTTTATAATTATTGTTATATAACGTTTTATTTAAGGTCAAATAAGCTGCTTGTAATTTCGATTCAGTTTGTGAATGATATTTCATTATTTAGACTAGAACATAATGCATATTTTTATTTTATTTTTGTCTTGTGCTCTGGTAGCAATACACACTGTGTGTACAAAACATTATGAACACCTGCTCATAGACTGACCAATGAATCCAGGTGAAAGCTATGATCCCTTAATTAAGGATTGGACCCTCTTTTTTCAATTTCAGCCTAAAATGACATACCCAAATCTAACTGCCTGTAGCTCAGGACCTGAAGCAAGGATATGCACATTCTTGATACCACACAGCAGTGGTTAAAACTGTAGAAACCAGTTCCTACATTTGTATATAAAAATGTACATTTATCAAACAAAACTATGCTCCATTTTATCTCCGTGACCCTCAGGATGACAAATCAGAGCACAATTAATGAATGTAAGTACATTATTTACCTTCAGAGGTGAATGTATCCAACCAGTTGCCATGATAAAAGTGTTTTGTTGTTGTGTAATCTCCTCAAACAATAGCATGTTATTTTTTCACTGTAATAGCTACTGTAAATTGGACACTGCAGTCAGATTAACAATCATTTAAGTTTTCTGCCCATATAAGACATGTCTTTGTCCCGGAAAGTTGGCTGTTGTTTACAATGTCATTCTAGTCACATTAGCGCACATTAGCAACAACCATCCCGGTTTAGGGACACCGATACCGTAGAGGTTAAATCCAAAAACAACCTACATACGGACAGTACCAAAACATATGGAATGATTCTGTCTCTTTGCAGCAAAATCTGCAGAGCTGGGAAGATGGTACCCCCCCCATATATATAACATTCTATTAGTTGCAAGAATTTTGTAAAAAAAAGAAAAGAAAAATGTGTTTTGAATCTGGCGTCGTTTTGCTATCAGGTCCTAAATGTGCCATGGAATCAGTACGTCGAACATCTCTTCCCAACTTTTTTGTGAACTATATGGCACAGCTGTCAAGTTTTTGGTCCTTAAATGAAACTGGTATACCTTTTTTATTTATCACAATATCACAACAATCTTTAACCAATTAGGGTCTTTAACGTAGGGCCGACAGACAAGTTCTCTACTTTTGACTCCTTCCCCTTTTGTAATGTTCGTCGTCTTCCTCTGATGAGGAGTAAGATAGATCGGACCAATTTGCAGCATGGTAAGTGTCCATACTTTAATAAGAAAAACTGAACACTACAAAATACAAAACAAACAACATGAAACAAACAAACCAGTCCCGTGTGGCACAAACACAAACACGGAAAATAAACACCCACAACTCAAAAGTGAAACCCAGGCTACCTAAGTATGATTCTCAATCAGGGACAACGATTGACAGCTGCCTCTGATTGAGAACCATACTAGGCCGAACACAGAAATCCCAAATTATAGAAAAACGAACATAGACAACCCAGCCATCTCACGCCCTGAACATACTAAAACAAAGATATAATAACAGAACTAAGGTCAGAACGTGACAGTACCCCCCGCAAAAGGTGCGGACTCCGGCCACAAAACCTAAACCTATAGGGGAGGGTCTGGGTGGGTGTCTGTCCTCAGTGGCGGCTCTGGCGCGGGACGTGGACCCCACTCCACCATAGTTCTTCTTAGCCTCTCTCTTTGACTCCGTGTCCTCTTAAGAGCGGCGACCCTCGCCGCTGACCTCGGACTGGGGACCCTCGCCACGGGTCCCGAATGGATGGGAGATTCTGGCAGCGCCGGACAGGCGGGAGACTCCGGCAGCTCCGGAGTGAAGGGCGATTCTGGCATCGCCGGCGTGACAGGTGGCTCTGGCAGCTCCTGGCTGACTGACGGCTCTGGCAGCTCCTGGCTGACTGACAGCTCTGGAAGCTCCTGGCTGACTGATGGCTCAGGACAGACTGGCGGCTCTGGCAGCTCAGGACAGAATGGCGGCTCTGGCAGTTTATGACAGACTGGTGGCTCTGGCAGCTCAGGACAGACTGGCGGCTCTGGCAGCTCAGGACAGACGGGAGACTCTGGCAGCGCTGGAGAGGAGGAGGGCCCTGGCAGCGCGGGGCAGGCGGGAGCACCTGTAGGAAGGAGACAGAGAGACAGCCTGGTGCGGGGGGCTGCCACCGGAGGGCTGGTACGCGGAGGTGGAATCGATAGACTGGACCGTGAAGGCGTACAGGAGGTCTCGAGCACTGAGCCTGCCCAACCTTACCTGGTTGAATGCTCCCCGTAGCTAGACCAGTGCGGCGAGGTGGAATAGCCCGCACTGGGCTGTGCTGGCGAACCGGGAACACCATGTGTAAGGCACACGCACCGGGGACACCGTGCGCCTCACGGCATAACACGGTGCCTGCCCGGTCCCTCTCTCTCTCCGGTAAGCACGGGAAGTTGGCTCTCGGGCTTCCAGCCGCGCTGCCATGCTGCCTCTTCATACCGCCGCCTCTCCGCTTTCGTTGCCTCCAGCTCAGCCTTGGGGCGGCAATATTCTCCAGCCTGTGTCCATGGTCCCTTGCCGTCCAGAATCTCCTCCCATGTCCAGGAGTCCTGTGTTTTTAGCCGCTGCTGCTGCTGCCCACGCTGCTTGGTCCTTGGTTGGTGGGTGTTTCTGTAATGTTCGTCGTCTTCCTCTGAGGAGGAGTAAGATAGATCGAACCAATTTGCACCGTGGTAATAAGAAAAACTGAACACTACAAAATACAAAACAAACAACGTGAAACAAACGAACCACTCCCGTGTGGCACAAACACAAACACGGAAAATAAACACCACAACTCAAAAGTGAAACCCAGGCTACCTAAGTATGATTCTCAATCAGGGACATCGATTGACAGCTGCCTCTGATTGAGAATGTCACGACTTCTTCCGAAGTCGTTGCCTCTCCTTGTTCGCGTGGTGCTCGGCGGTCGACGTCACCGGTCTTCTAGCCATCATTGATCCATTTTTAATTTTCCAATGTTTTTGTCTTGTCTTCCCACACACCTTAATTCAATCCCATTCATTACCTGCTGTGTATTTAACCCTCTGTTTCCCCTCATGTCTTTGTCAGAGATTGTTTTATGTCAAGTGTTGTTTTATGTTGTATAGGTGCGCGACGGGTCCTCGTACCCATGTTCGTTTATGTATGTACGTATTTAGTGTTTGGACATATATTAAATGACTCCATTTACACTCCATTTGACTCTCCTGCGCCTGACTTCCCTGCCACCTATAAACACAACTCTGACAGAGAACCATACTAGGCCGAACACAGAAATCCCAAATTATAGAAAAACGAACATAGACAACCCACCCAACTCACGCCCTTGACCATACTAAAACAAAGATATAATAACAGAACTAAGGTCAGAACATGACAACTTTCCTCTTCTACATGTCCATCAGGCTGGACAACATGCTGTCTACTCGTGGACATCTAGATCGGGGACTGATTGTTCCATCCTCCCGCACCCTCTCTCCTGAACCTATGGAATTGGGAGGGATGGTGCGCAGGGAGACCGGTGCCGGGTTGGTTCCTCTGGGAATAGAGAAGGCAGGCAGGGCACTCTGGCATCACCCCAGGTGAGTAGGCACCATTCTCATCCAGAGGAACCAACCCGGCACCGACCAGTAGTGTGCCCTCAGCGACCATAGATGGTGCTCGAGCGGGAACCCCCTCCAGTCTCCCTGCGCACCATCCCTCCCAATTCCATAGGTTAGGGATAGAGGGTGCGGGAGGATGGAACAACCAGACCCCGATCTAGACGTCCTGAGTGTCCAGCTGGTCGTCTGTACGTTCTGTCTGCTGTCCGCGACCGATTGATCTATTGGGCTCACACGTCACGCTCCTCTTGTCATCCTGGGATAGGTCGGACAATGCACTGTCTTGATGGGAGATACTGGTGGCCCACTTTAGCTAAGGATGTGAGGATTTATGTTTCCTCCTGCTCGGTGTGCGCCCAGTGCAAGGCTCCTAGACAGCTGCCCAGAGGTAAGCTACAAACTTTACCCGATCGACAACGGCCATGGTCGCACCTGTCGGTGGATTTTCTGACTGATCTTCCACCTTCACAGGGTTACACTACGATCCTGGTTGTTGTGGAACGGTTTTCAAAGTCCTGTCGTCTTCTCCCTTTGCCCGGTCTCCCTACGGCCTTACAAACTCCAGAGGCCCTGTTTACACACGTTTTCCGGCACTATGGGGTGCCTGAGGATATAGTGTCTGATCGGGGTCCCCAGTTCACATCAAGGGTCTGGAAGGTGTTCATGGAACGTCTGGGGGTCTCGAGAGTTAACCAGGATGTGGGTAGGTTTCTGCGGTCTTATTGCCAGGACCGGCTGGGGGAGTGGGCGAAGTTCATGCCCTGGGCAGAGATGGCCCAGAACTCGCTACGTCACTCCTCCACTAACTTTACTCCCTTTCAATGTGTATTAGGGTATCAGCCGGTTCTGGCTCCTTGGCATCAGAGTCAGGCCGAGGCTCCTGCGGTGGACAATTGGTTTCGGCACGCTGAGGAAACCTGGGAGGCAGCCCACGTCCACCTTCAGCGCGCCAGAAAATTGGAGCAGACCGTCGCCGCAGTGAGGCCCCGGTGTTCGCACCAGGGGACAGGGTCTGGGTCTCGACCCGAAACCTGCCCCTCCGTCTGCTCTGCCGGAAGCTGGGTCTGCGGTTTGTGGGGCTGTTTAAAGTCCTGAGGAGAGTGAACGAGGTATGTTATAGGCTACAACTGCCCAATAATTACCGTATTAACCCCTCGTTCCATGTGTCTCTCCTCAGGCCGGTGGTGGCTGGCCCGCTCCAGGAGGCTGAAGTGCGTGATGTTCCTCCGCCTCCTCTAGACATCGAGGGGGTCCCGGCGTACTCTGTTCGATCCATTTTGGATTCGAGACGTCAGGCGAGGGAACTTCAGTACCTCGTGGACTGGGAGGGGTACGGGCAGGAGGAGAGATGCTAGGTTCCAGTGGAGGACGTCCTAGATCCTTCCATGTTAAAGGAATTTCACCATACCATCTCCACCCGGATCGCCCTGCACCTCGCCCTCCGGGTCGTCCCCGGGTCCGGTGTTGACGCGCTGCTGGAGCCGCGTGTCAGGTAGGGTACTGTCACGACTTCTGCCGAAGTCGTTGCCTCTCCTTGTTCGGGCGGTGCTCGGCGGTCGACGTCACCGGTCTTCTAGCCATCATTGATCCATTTTTAATTTTCCATTGGTTTTGTCTTGTCTTCCCACACACCTGGTTTCAATCCCATTCATTACCTGTTGTGTATTTAACTCTCTGTTTCCCCTTATGTCTTTGTCAGAGATTGTTTTATGTCAAGTGTTGTTTTATGTTGTATACAGTAGGTGCGCGACGGGTCCTCGTACCCATGTTCGTTTATGTATGTACGTATTTAGTGTTTGGACATATATTAAATGACTCCATTTACACTCCATTTGACTCTCCTGCGCCTGACTTCCCTGCCACCTATAAACACAACTCTGACAGAGAACCATACTAGGCCGAACACAGAAATCCCAAATAGAAAAACGAACATAGACAACCCACCCAACTCACGCCCTTGACCATACTAAAACAAAGATATAATAACAGAACTAAGGTCAGAACATGACAACTTTCCTCTTCTATTTTTGCAGTAATGCTGCAGTTGATTGGTTGTAATTTTAGGTAGAGCAGACATTTACATATTCCTTTGTTAGTTGCATGTGTGACATAACTCCACCAGTCTTATTTATTATATAATTTACAAAGAGTATACCTTTTTAAATGTTTTTATTCTATGGCTTGTTTTAAAAATAGCAATATTTGGGAAATTATTTCCTTTTCAAATAAATGAAAGTGCAAGGTTGTAATCTGAATGAAGGGAAAAAGGCCATTATTGAACATGGAGTGAAACATTCTTATTCATTTGCTAGAGAAACCGTTTGCATTTTAAGTATAACTTTTGTATGACTGAAGCCTTTAGTGAGAGCTCTAATGCTTTACTATTTAATAATTTCTGCCATCTGAATTCATATTCATTTCATAAATAGGCTCGTTTAATTTTGTCTGGCTTGCCGTTCCAAATAAAATATAATATTTTTGTTCTCATATCATTTAAATAACTGTTTGCTAGGTGTAGGCAAGACCATAAGCAAATAGGTAGACTGGGATATGACTAAAGAGTTAATCAGGGTGGTTCTTCCACAAATAGGCAGATATTTTCCTGTCATTGGTAGCAAGATCTTATCTATTTTTGCTAACTTTTCTATTGATGTATACCGCGTATTTTCACATCACCATCAGACCATTTTATTGGTAATCTACACGGTAATGTAAAAGGTGTATCTTTTAGTGATCCTATACGTAATATAGTAAGATAACTTCATTGCATGCAGATCAGAAAGCAGCACCCGAGGCAAAGTGGTGGCCAAGCTAATTGGTCCTGCCAAACTGCCTAGCTTCATTTGTGCCCTCATCCCCTAATCTGACCATGGGGTGGATTTCTGTTTCTGACACATTGTCCCCTGCATCAAAGACCAGACACCCACAATGATGAGTGAATTGGAGGATTGGCTTATCAACAATACTCCCAATTTAAATTCAATATGCCATCTCACCAGAAAGCTATGCATATATAGGACTGGTTGCACTAGGGCTGTTGTGGGTTAGCTTGATTCACTATGAGCTAGTTAACTTGTTACATTTTTTGGGTGGGTTCCTGAGGCTGTACTTGTTTATTCTGAGGCGGTCGCACACACCAAGCTTGGTTCTCTCTGATTGGCTTCTACAGGAACATTTGGAGATAAAGTATTGGATTTCTCTCAAGCGTCTGGAGGACCTGTGGCTATGTTGAGAGGAGAGTTCGGTGCTTTGGGCAGTGAATTAAGAGGTGTGTTTAACAGTTCAGAAGTTGGATTGAGATGTGTTAGAAAGTGAAGAAATCGAGTCAAATCACTGATTGGAAAATGTTTAGTAGCATGTAGAGGGCTGTTCTTTCATGCTTGTGCAGCTTTATTGGTTCCACGTCAACGCGGAGTGTCAGGACCCTCTGTCTTAATATGCAAGAAACATAATAAATAATAATAAACAGTGATAAATTACAAACAGAGACAGTCATAATTTCACATTTAAATGTAAAAGTACAATATTGTGTGTTTTATGAACCGCGGTGAATTCGCAATGACCAAATGGGCTACTGATACATTTCAACCCTCAGCTGAAAAATCACATCATTTCCTAATTCCCTTGTGATGGAAAGCACCTCTTTTAGACCACTGAAAACCTATAGATTTGAATGCAAGCCTTTACTCACAGACACTTTAGTCTGTATGTTTTACCTTTACCCCTGCGATTCCAATACCCGATAGAGGTAACATACGATGTCGGAGCAGCATTGTACATTTCAATTGGAAAATGATGATTTAATTATGATAATTTTGTTTTTGCCTAGTGAGTTCGCCATCCCCATGGAGCATAATAATTAATCCATTACAAACAACACCTGCTAGTCAATATGGCGACACCTCTGAGCTAAAGAACACAATAGAACACCATTGCGTTACACCGCATCCACCATGTGCATAACTTGTAGTCTTTGAGGAATGATTACACTTCCTTGATTGATTTTCTCTGGATGAATCACCATTGCTGTGGATCAACCTTGAGCCTCACTTCGTGGTCAGATGCAGTGGGGTGGCAGAGGTGGCAGAGGTTCATTTCTGATGCATGTTTAAATCCTACATATGATCCTGAGAACTCTGTCATGATCCTAGGTGATGCAATTACTATTCTCATTTCTTCCATATGAACTTCGTAAAGTAGGCTTTCACTTCACACAGTCAATGACACATCAAACTGTTATTTCTTCCTGCTATATTGATCATACTTGTTTTATTGTACTTTTTTGACAGAACATGTACAGTACCCTAGGAACCTTAGAATCTCTACTCATTCTTGTCATACCATGTTTCAATTTCTCTACTAACAATAGAACATCATTTTGTAAAGACAAACTAACTGTACAGTTTGTTGATGTAAAGGACAGCGCGCTGCTTGCTTAGCGAGCACCACTTCCTTCTGATTCGACTCACACTGAGGCTCAAACCCAGTACCTCTGCCTTGCTGGCACCAGTGACCGCCCTTCCTGAAGCATTTTACCGGCCAGCGTCACGTGAAAAGCTAGCTATTTGGTGGCGCAAGTGGGAACACTTCAGGCTGGGGAGTAAGTTTCACACATAATGCACTGTACCCATGTGCTTCATGACAACTGTGATTTTTTTTCTAATCAACCCTTTGCTTCACCTGTTATATTGAGCTCCTTACAGATCTCTGTATCTAAACAACACACATCTTCCTCCGTAACATGCCATTTCAAACATCTGTCGCTTTATTAGCCTGACATTTACACAGTATTAGTTGTTGTTCAGAGCTGTTGATTGTGTTTCATTTTCTGATCTCACATTATTAAATTCTTTCTCCATCCTCTCTCAGTGCCGGCTGGAAATGACTTCAGACATTTCATTGCAGGGATTGTCGATATGTGATATTTCATTTGAAGAGGCCCATAAATCTGGTAGAATGTGAGACAAATCCATATGAAGTTCAAAGTTTAAAAGTTAAAGTGTGTGAACAGGAGAACCCATATTTCTAAAGGTGACTCATTTGTCTTATACACAAAATATTGTTTTTTTGTTGGTAGAAGTGAGAGGTTCAGACAAAGTAAACACTGTACACCTTTAGACTTTTCATAATAACTTATCATAAGAAGGATACTTTTTTAAAGTTATATTAAATGGCTGCCAACCAAGAGTCCATTATATGGTGATCTGATGGGTAAGCAAGATACTGTCAGGGCTTCAGTGTGTGGGTGGAGAGTACATCATGCCCTTGTAACCATAGCTATTAAGTTAAGGCAAAAACACATGTAGGTTGAGTTAGCAAATTAATCATTTCTCCACATGAATAATGAACTCCCTTTACTTTAGAAATTCAATGATAGTGCTCAGGTCATGTTTGCTGGGAAGGTCAAATGCTGAAGTTGTGTGTGAGGGTGGTAAGGTTAGCTAGAATCACAGTAAGAAGCCTACTGAGATCATTTTTAGGAGTGAACTGCATAGTTTAGATCAGTAGGTCCTAACCTTGCATGTGTATCCATAATCAGTTTTCCGAACTCTCTGGCGTGACACACACACACACACACACACACACACACACACACACACACACACACACACACACACACAAACATACTGTATATATCAAGGTTTAATATTAGTTAGGCTCACAGCTAAAAGCTGAATTGCAGTATACAGACTAAAGGTAGTTGAAGAAGAGGAAAAAACGGACAGTGAAGTCTGTAGTCTTGATAGCTTCGGATGGTGCCTGCTCTTAGTGAAGGCCTTTTTCATTCTGCTGGCAGCAGAGTTGGATGGTACTAAGGACCAACCAGTATTTGCAAAGAGGAGGAAATAAAACTAGTGAAAGGAAACTGAGGTGAGTCTGTGTCTTGCTTGATGAGTATCAGGTGAATGAGGTTTAAACAAATAAAACAAGTCCTTCTTAAAAACATATGATACTATGAGGTTACAAGGAAACATCCATGTGCCAAGTCTTACTTTTTCCATTTCTCCTTTAAGGTCCCTCCCTATAAGATCCCTTTGCTTTAATTCTGCAGCTAGGTGACAAGCCAGTGGTCCTCTGCCATGGTGGGCAATGTAAATGCCCAGCATAGGGTAATTGCTCCAGTATTGGAGGGCCGGGACAGAATTGGAATGAGTCTTGGAGGACGGCACCACATTGATTGAGAAGTGGGGAGGCTAGGGGAGGCGAGAGGCTGGCCGCCTCCATGGGAGCACAGATAAGGAGGATGCAGACAAAAAGGTCTGGGGAGACCCGGGCCTCTATTAGAGTTGTGTGGGCAATGCCACAGCGGTTAGGGGTACATGAGCGGCAGTTGCCTGTTTAATGAGTGAGCACTGTGCACTGGCAGTAGGACTGAAGGAGGGAGAGAGCGTGTGAGACAGGCCTGGAGAGGTATGCAGCTTTGGCCTTGGCATGGGCAGCTGTTTCCTGCTCGCGTCAGGCCGAGCGCATTTTCATCAACGCTTAATGATTGCATGCAGGGGCTGTGCTAGTCTGCGTTAGTGACTCACCACAGGTGTTTGTATCAATGTTCTACTGTACAGCTTGGCTTTGCGAAAATGCCGGAAGACTCATACTCGCTTCAGCCTTTTCAACCAACGCAATTCAAAAGAGATTCTAATTGTTGAGTGATTGATTCAACAGTCTTTTGAACGCCATGTGCAATTCTGTACCACAATTACTGATTATTCAAGATGTACTTCACACACATGTTTAAAGTGTTGTTTTTCTCTCTGAGAAACCTAGTTTGCTATGCCCTTCAGTTTATGTTCCTTACCAACACAAAACAGGTAACTTTTAGTCTGTCATAGTGTTGTCATGACACCAGAATTTTGACTTTGATACCAATACGAGGTTTAGATCACAATACTCAATATCAAAACGATACCAAAACGATATCACGGCCAATAAAGAAGGCGTATTAGCCAAAGTCACAGAATGGCACTTGATCCATTAATGCATTAATGAATCAATTATACAATCTACATAGCAACATAATAGTAATAATTTATTTGAATGGTAAATCTCTATTGCTAAGCTGTATAAATCAAGATGTAGCCTAGTCTTGCCTATTCACAATACAGGAGAATGCCTTTTCAATAGGAGTGGGTGCATCCATTGATTTATTGAGTTTTTATGGCTGATTTAATTGGGCTACAGATGACAAACAGTCTGTTTCCCTTACATTTGGAATTTACTTTTATTGTACTGATCAACAACATTTGCATAGAAGCAGCAATCTCTTTAATAAAAGTGTGCACTGTCTCTAACACAGTAATGATATCATTCACAGTAATGACGTAATTCACAAGCTTTGCATAAGGCACCGTTTCCCAAACTAGGTCCACTGGGACTCGAAGGAGTGCATTTTTTGTTTTTTTCCCCTGACACAACACAGCTGATTCAAAGCTGGATGATTAATTGATTATTGGAATCAGCTGTGTAGTGCTTAGTCAAAAAACAAAACATGCACCCCTTGAGGTCCCGAGGACTGCGCTTGGGAAACCCTGGCATAAGGAATAAGTTGGTTCGGTGAAGAAGGAGACATGAGGCAAGGATACTTTTCTTCAGTATCTCTGCGGGAGGGAGATGATTAAGTGAATGAATAAAGTTGTGAAAATCAGCATATTTCGCCTAATGGTCACAAATAAAGTACAAGGGTAGTGAATTGATGTTAGCTTTACCTGTAAGCTAGAAAGGAAAGTTAGCCTACCAATGGAGGCTGAAGAATACATTAGAGGAAAAACAAAAATAAATTAAGGAACTTATTCAAAAAAATTAAGCGAACTGAATGGAATATGGGGAAAAATGCACCAAATAATCTTTTCATCTTCAACACGGAAATGCTAACAAAAATAATTTACTGAAATTTTTTACAAATTACGGAGTCACCCATGATTCACCAAACGATATTTTGAAAGAGGAAGCAAAGTACTTTAAGCATATGTTTTTGTTTCAGTCTCCTCCATCTCTGTCACGCCCTGGTCTTTATATTTTGTGTTTTCTTTATTTATTTGTTCAGGCCAGGGTGTGACATGGGTTTATTTATGTGGTGTGTTTTGTCTTGGGGTTTTCGTAGGTATTGGGATTGTGGTTTAGTGGGGTTCTCTAGCAAAGTCTATGGCTGTCTGGAGTGGTTCTCAATCAGAGGCAGGTGTTTATCGTTGTCTCTGATTGGGAACCATATTTAGGCAGCCATATTCTTTGAGTGTTTCGTGGGTGATTGTTCCTGTCTCTGTGTTAGTTTGCACCAGTATAGGCTGTTTTGGTTTTCATGTTACGTTTATTGTTTTTGTATTGTTCGTGTTTATTCAGTTATTAAACATGTATCAAAATTACCACGCTGCATTTTGGTCCGACTCTCCTTCACCGCAAGAAAACCGTAACAATCTCCACTAACTGAAGTTAATTCTAAGGATTTTTTTCTATTAATAATGTAAAATTACAGCTGTACAGGAAGACTCATGTAAAGGCCAAATTACAGGGTAGGAATTTCTTAATGCAATTAAAAGCCTTTAAGGCCAGGAAAACTCCAGGGCTGGATAGCATACCAGTTGAGGTACACCAAACAATTTTGGATGTAATCAGAGGACTGTTATTTGCATGTTTTAACTTTTTATGGCTGCAGGGGCAGTATTGAGTAGCTTGGATGAAAAGGTGCCCATTGTAAACGGCCAGCTCCTCAGTCGCTAATATATGCATATTATTATTGGTATTGGATAGAAAACACTCTAAAGTTTCCAAAACTGTCAAAATATTGTCTGTGAGTATAACAGAACTGATATTGCAGGCGAAACCCTGAGGAAAATCAAAACAGGAAGTGGCTTCTATTTTGAAAACTCCATGTTCCATAGCCTCCCTTTGCTGGATTTAAAGGGATATTAACCAGATTCCTTTTCCTATCGCTTCCTCAAGGTGTGAACATTCTTCAGACATAGTTTCAGGCTTTTATTTTGAAAAATGAGCCAGAACAATAACATCGCGTCAAGTGGTCACATGAGTTTTGCTCGCGCAACAGAATTTGGATAGGTATTGCTTTTCCCTCTCCTACTGTGAAAGACATTTGCGGTTGATATGTTATCGATTATATATTTTAAAAACAACCTGAGGATTGATTATAAAAAACGTTTGACATGTTTCTGTGGACATTATGGAAACTATTTGGAATTTTCATCTGCGTTGTCGTGACCGCTCTTTCCTGTGGATTTCTGAACATAACGTGACAAACAAACGGAGGTATTTTGGATATAAAAATCATCTTTATGGAACAAACGGAACATTTGTTGTGTAACTGGGAGTCTCGTGAGTGAAAACATCCGAAGATCATCAAAGGTAAACAATTAATTTGATGGCTTTTCTGATTTTCGTGACCAAGCTTCCTGACGAGTGTACTTAATGTTTCGTCGTGCGATCGATAAACTTACACAAACGCTTGGTCTGATTTCAGGGCCTCCCAGGTGGCACAGTGGTCTAAGGCACTGTATTGCAGTGCTACCAGAGATTCTGGTTTCGAGCCCAGGCTCTGCCACGACCGGGAGGACATCAAAAGTGATGCACAATTGGCCCAGCGTTGTCCGGTTAGGGAGGGTTTAGCCGGCAGGGATATCCTTGTCTCATTGCGCACTAGCGACTCCTTTGGCTGGCCAGGTACAGTGCACACTGACCAGGTATTTCCACCATTGGTGCAGCTGGCTTCCAGGTTGGATGTGCGTTGTGTGGTTGTGTTTCGGAGGATGCACAACCACAGTCTGTACAAGAGCTGCAGCTCCACCATGAAAAAGGGGGTAAAAAAAAGGTTGTCTCATTATTACTGAAACAGGACCCAAGTGGGAACACTAAAATAACACATCCTAGATCTGAATGAAATATATACTTTTTTCTTTACATACTTGAATGTGCTGACAACAAAATCAGACAAAAATTATCAATGGAAATCAAATTTATCAACCCATGGAGGTCTTGATTTGGAGTCACACTCAAAATGAAAGTGGAAAACCCCACTACAGGCTGATCCAATTTTGATGTAATGTCCTTAAAACAAGTCAAAATGAGGCTCAGTAGTGTGTGTGGCCTCCACGTGCCTGTATGACCTCCCTACAACACCTGGGCATGCTCCTGATGAGGTGGCGGATGGTCTCCTGAGGGATCTCCTCCCAGACCTGGACTAAAGCATCCACCAACTCCTGGACAGTCTGTGGTGCAAGTCTGTTGGTGGATGGAGCGAGACATGATGTCCCAGATGTGCTCAATTGGATTCAGGTCTGGGGAACGGGTGGGCCAGTCCATAGCATCAATGCCTTCCTCTTGCAGGAACTGCTGACACACTCCAGCCACATGAGGTCTAGCATTGTCTTGCATTAGGAAGAACCCAGGGCCAACCGCACCAGCATATGGTCTCACAAGGGGTCTGAGGATCTCATCTCAGTACCTAATGGCAGTCAGGCTACCTCTGGCGAGCACATGGAGGGCTGTGCGGCCCCCCAAAGAAATGCCACCCCATACCATGACTGACACACCGCCAAACCGTCATGCTGGAGGATGTTGCAGGCAGCAGAACGTTCTCCATGGCGTCTCTAGACTCTGTCACGTCTGTCACATGTGCTCAGTGTGAACCTGCTTTCATCTGTGAAGAGCACAGGGCACCAGTGGCGAATTTGCCAATCTTGGTGTTCTCTGGCAAATGCCAAACGCCCTGCACGGTGTTGGGCTGTAAGCACAACCCCCACCTGTGGATGTTGGGCCCTCATACCACCCTCATGGAGTCTGTTTCTGACCGTTTGAGCAGACACATGCACATTTGTGGCCTGCTGGAGGTCATTTTGCAGGGCTCTGGCAGTGCTCCTCCTGCTCCTCCTTACACAAAGGCGGAGGTAGCGGTCCTGCTGCTGGGATGTTGCCCTCCTACGGCCTCCTCCACGTCTCCTGATGTACTGGCCTCTCTCCTGGTAGCGCCTCCATGCTCTGGACACTACGCTGACAGACACAGCAAACCTTCTTGCCAAAGCTCGCCATCCTGGATGAGCTGCACTACCTGAGCCACTTGTGTGGGTTGTAGACTCCGTCTCATGCTACCACTAGAGTGAAAGCACCGCCAGCATTCAAAAGTGACCAAAACATCAGCCAGGAAGCATAGGAACTGAGAAGTGATCTGTAGTCACCACCTGCAGAACCACTCCTTTATTGGGGGTGTCTTGCTAATTGCATATAATTTCCACCTGTTGTCTATTCCATTTGCACAACAGCATGTGAAATGTATTGTCAATCAGTGTTGCTTCCTAAGTGGACAGTTTAATTTCACAGAAGAGTGATTGACTTGGAGTTACATTGTGTTGTTTAAGTGTTCCCTTTATTTTTTTGAGCAGTGTATAAGACGGATGTAGAAGCCTAAGTGTTGTTGTCTATTAGTTTACTCCAATGAAGGGATGGGTGGTAGGGTTGGGGGAAAATAATGAAGGAAAATATATTACAAAATATTATTTTTTTTATATTTACCCCCCAAAAATTATGGGGTATTGGGAATGATGCAGATAATTACATTGATGGAAACCACAAACTATCTGCAATATTAAAGCGGAACTAATTGATGTATTTGATACCATTCCACCTATTCTGCTCCAGCCATTACCATGAGACTGTTCTCCTCAATCAACTTCTTATGGCTGGGGGCAGTATTGAGTAGCTTGGATGTATAAGGTGCTCAGAGTAAACTGCCTGCTACTCAGTTCCAGTTGCTAATATATGCATATCATTAGCATATTGGGATAGAAAACTCTGAAGTTTCTAAAACTGTTTGAATGATGTCTGTGAGTATAACAGAACTCATATGGCAGGCAAAAAACTGAGATAAAGTCCAACCAGGAAGTGGGAAATTTGAGGTTGGCCGTTTTCAACTCATTCCCTATTGAAGATACAGTGGGATATTGGTCTTGTTGCACTTCCTAAGGCTTCCACTAGATGTCAACAGTCTTTAGAAACTTGTTTGAGGCTTCTACTGTAAAGGAGGGGCTCATAAGGGCTCTTTGAGTCAGTGGTCTGGCAGAGTGCCACAAACTCGTGACGCTCGTTCACGTGAGAGGTAGCTCGCGTTCCATTGCTTTTCTAGAGACAAAGGAATTCTCCGGTTGGAACATTATTGAAGATTTATGTTAAAAACATCCTAAAGGTTGATTCTATACATTGTTTGACATGTTTCTACGGACTGTAACAGAACTTTTGACATGTCGTCTGCTCCTGGTGAACGCGCTTCATGACTTTGGATTTGTTTACAAAACGCGCTAACAAAGCAGCTATTTGGACATAAATGATGGACATTATCGAACAAAACAAACATTTATTGTGGAACTGCGATTCCTGGGAGTGCATTCTGATGAAGATTTTCCAAGGTAAGTGAATATTTATAATGTTATTTCTGACTTCTGTTGACTGCACAATATGGCGGATATCTTTTTGGCTTGTTTGGTCTCTGAGCGCCGTACTCAGATTATTACATGGTTTGCTTTTTCCGTAAAGCATTTTTCAAATCTGACACAGCGGCTGCATTAAGGAGAAGAGTATCTAAAGTTCCATGCATAACACTTGTATTTTCATCAACATTTATTATGAGAATTTCTGTAAATTGATGTGGCTCTCTGCAAAATCATCAGATTTTTTTGGAACTACTGAACATAACGCGCCAATGTATACTGAGATGTTATTGTGTAACATGAAGTTCTATGAGTGTCATCTGATGAAGATCATCAAAGGGTAGTGATTCATTCTATCGCTATTTCTGATTTTAGCGACTCCTCTATTTGGCTTGAAAAATGGCTGTGTTTTTCTGTGACTTGGCTCTGACCTAACATAATCGTTTGTGGTGCTTTCGCCGTAAAGCCTATTTGAAATCGGACACTGTGGTGGGATTAACAAGAAGTGTGTCTTTAAAATGGTGTGAAATTCTTCTATGTTTGAGGAATTTTAATTATGGGATTTCTGTTGTTTTGAATTTGGCGCCCTGCACTTTCACTGGCTGTTGTCATATCAATCCCGTTAGCGGGATCTCAGCCATAAGAAGATTTAAGGTGTCACCAACCTCCTGTGATGTTCTTTTATTGTAAAGTGTTCTAGCCTGTATGGACATTGTTTTGTTCGAACAATAATTAACACTTTCAACATTTCTACATGCCGTGTAGCATTATTCAAGTATGTTAACTGTGTAGCATGAGTGTGCTACCGTGATGCAGCCCAGACGCCCAGTGCAGTGGTTCCACAGGACAGGCTAGAGAGCTAGCCAGGACAGGTTAGAGAGCTAGCTCTAGCAACTTCTTCTCAAGCTCTCACGGCACACCTTATATCTCACACATATTTACTTATTTTATTTGTCTAATTAGTTCATTGTATAGTCAATGCATTAACTTTTCAACTGTGCTCCAAATCATTTTGAAATCGGAGCGTCTGCACCTGCAATTTAATAACATCACGAATGGAACCTCCATTATTGTCCTGTCTTGCCACAGCACTGTGAACAGCAGCACATTGAAGCATATGATTGGTCTAGTTATGTAAGGGATCAAGGGGATTGGATGCATGTTTTAAAGAAACACCCCTCAAGATTAGATTGGAGCTGAATGTAGAGAGAAAATGTTCTCTGCTGAGTTTATAAAACTGGTCAAGATTAGATTGGAGCTGAATGTAGAGAGAAAATGTTCTCTGCTGAGTTTATAAAACTCTAAAAAGAGTATCACGGTAGTGTTTTATATACAATGTTGTCAACAAAATTAGGTTGCTGTTACTCCAGTCTCAATCGCAGAATGCAGCATTTTGACAGCATGTACTAACGTAAATTTAATCCACACTTGCATGCATTAGTCCCCTCATTTGGTGATTGGCATTTAGACTGTGAAAAGGCAGCAGACAGACCTACAGTATGTTTTAGCAGGGATGTTTTATAGGGCGACCTGATTCGTAACTATGAAAATAACATTGTCAAACAGAACCCAAAACGTATTTTATTATTCCACTTCTTCCCAATTTTGCCAGTGCAATCACATATTTGAAATCTGATATGGCTGCTTGTGCCTTTGAAAATTAATGATATGAGGCTATGTACAGTAGCCATACATGGACAGTTTTGAATAAGTCATACAAATAAGTATTGGATATTAAATGCTCTAGGAATCAAATATATTTTTTTACATTTTAGTAATGTGCACATACTAGGCAGAGATGGTAGAGGGGACTCACAAGTCATAAATGCATCATATTTTGTCTATGTAGAGCAAGTACTGTAGGCGTAAACCACCGGAATATTGATATTCATTAGATGTTTTTTAAGGTTAGGAGATTTTTAGAAATTAATTGTTATAACAAGAACCTTATAAAACACCCAGCACTTCGGGGAGGCCTACCATCCTGGAGAGCAAGCAGGATTTTCTTCAAGCTCTATTTTAAAGAGATAGTTCACCCAAATTACAAAATGTTTGTGTCCTTACCTTGAAAGAAGTCTATGGACAAGGAGACTGCAATCTATGATTTGGTTACCCACTGCCATCATCCATTAATATCACAATTTTACTTTAAATTTCATTCCCTGAAAAATCTCAAAGTAACAACGTCGGCGAATTTTGTGTTCATTTAATGTTCAAAGCATCCTGAATACACCTGACCTGTGGTTTTAATTTTTTAAATGTTCACCCTGGTCATAGGCCTAAGCCATGTCAAAATACATAGAATTTCAGGAAATTTGCTTTAAAACCGTACCATTTTCCATCTAGGAGTTGTGCCAAGGGGCAATGAAATTCACAAAGAAAATCTCACTCCAAGCTTTCTTCAAAAGTTGGCAGCCCTGCTAATTGGAGCAAGCAAGAGAAATGTACGATGGCTCGCGCAATAAGGGGATACCGGCTGCGCTGATAGACGGACTTGATCCTCAATCAGTATATGACATGAGACACATTTGATAGAATTTCCCGAAAGTAACAAAAATGTGAGTAACCAAACTGTTTTCATGTTCTAGTATGGAAAAAGTACCAAAGTTTCAGTATACCATGCAACACTTGTTCATCATCATACCATCCATGTCAGATGTTACAGGGAGCAATAAGCAATTACTCCCCCCAAGTACAGTAAAGTAGACTACACTGCAGTACAATAGAGTAAGGATGTTTATTACAGAGAGCTAGCAGCAGCGGAGATGCTCAGCTTGGGATGGCACCAGAGGGAAACTTAACATTTAAAGATATCTCTGGCCTGCCAGTACTGAGAGACAGCAAACTATTAGGATGATATATATATTTTCCTCCAAACGTTGCACAGATAAAGCTGATTAAGATCCTCTTTTAATGCAGTACTGCACAGCGAGTGGAGCGCCTCTCTCACCCCAAAGACCCCAGGATAATGGAAGGGGAAGAAGAAGACAGTGGGTGAACTCTGGACCCTGATGCAGAACCATGGAGCTGGAGCTCGCCACTGAAGCACAACCTGTGATCTGCTCAGGTTGCCATGGCAGGAAGACGAGGTCAGGCGCGCCACCGTCCTGAAGGATTCCTGCTCTGCTTTGTTCTCTCTGGCTCAGTCTCAAATGCCTCCCCCCATTCAAAAGTAGAGCAATTTAAAGGGAATAGGGTGCCATTTGGGAGACAACCTCTAATTCACTTTGTGGTTGTAAATGAATACTCTCTGGAGCCAACTTGTATATCAACTTCGATGTAGGCTACAGTCGGTAATTTTACTCTTTGTTTAACTTTTTGGAACATGATCAACTTTCCATAAAATGTTTAACTGGATCATAGTAAGTACCTTTGTGGAGAAAGGAAAATCCAATATTACATCCAATGACCAGTCCTGCTGAGACCGAGGCTGTCCTAATATGGATACTGTATACATCCCTTCCATGTTCAGTCCTCAGGGTGATCATGAGGACAATAGCTCTGATACAGTTTGTGTCTACACCCGAAATAATTATTTAGATTAGGTTGTAAGCAGCCAAAATACCCCAATATGAATGAAATATGCTACCAATGCTGTGTCCTATAAAAACAGGGGAAAACTAACAGCATTTTTCATCAATCCAATGTACTCTTCACTGTGCACGCAGCAACAAGCCTCCCCTGGCTCTCAGATAAAACATGGGCTCTGTCACACAGGGTTGTGCCCAGCCCCGGCAGGGGAGCCCTAATGATTGCAATAAAAAACTAATGCAAATGATTACCTTGGGGTTCCCCCTTGTGTTGAGACTGTCGCTCAGCCCCTGGCTGCAAAGATGGATCACTGCCATGTATACAGTCTCTGGCTAAACACACACAGGGTAACATAATAATACATATCTTCAGTTGTTCTCCATGGTGCATTTCTTGAAGGCCACAGTGTGATAGAAACATCTACCAGACCAGTCGACTGTACAGAATATGGTCTGATGATCTTTTATATGGATTTGATGGGGTTTCATTGAAATGCATCTGGAGTAGCCTAATGAATATTGCACACTGTTTTCATTTGCAGAGCCAACCATATGCATACGATTATACTGTGTACTCTTTCATCATTTTGATTTGGTCTTGACCTTTAATTAGGTACAGTGTTAACGAAGCGTAGAATATCTAATGAGGTATAGGTATGCCATGTCATAAAGCTTCGCAGATCCATACCATATGGTGCACCTGAATAATTATGAGGCAGGTCAGCAAAGCACGTTAGAAAATCATAGTACAGAAGTAAAACATGCTAGTTAACATCCGTTGGGCCTTATTTCCAGTCTGTAAAACAACCCTTATGTGAGTGTCATGACAACATTGTTATCTTAGTGCACTCATGAAAGGCAACATTACCTACATTGGAGCAGTATGTGTGCAGTGTTCATATTAGGACAGACGCATTGAAAATGAGAGGCACCATCCTTCTCAACCTTTTACTGCAGTGGGCTAAATCAGGGTTACACGGAGTGTTTCTTGGTAGTCCCAAACAAATCTAATTTTGAACAAAAGTATCCACCTCACCCACATGGTTATGGGATATTTCAAAAAGAAGACACATGTAACATGTCAGATATAGAGTGTAAATGTGTTCCAGTTTGAGTTTGCGTCCCGATATTACACCTTATTTACATCACAGAAACATGAAGTATAAGAAAACCGTTTGACATAGAAACATAGAAACATAGAAACATAGAAACATAGACACAGATTTTCTGCGTCTGTTTTTTAAAAACAATGTTTATGAATTATGAAATTAAGACAAACATTCCACCCATGAGGCCATAGGTCGTTTTACTGCAGGAAAGGGATCTAAACATACCCTTGTAAAACAGACCATCCTACCGATCCTCGACTTCGGCGATGTCATTTACAAAATAGCCTCCAATACCCTACTCAATAAATTGGATGCAGTCTATCGCAGTGCCATCCGTTTTGTCACCAAAGCCCCATATACTACCCACCACTGCGACCTGTACGCTCTCGTTGGCTGGCCCTCGCTTCATACTCGTCGCCAAACCCACTGGCTCCAGGTCATCTACAAGACCCTGCTAGATAAAGTCCCCCTTATCTCAGCTCGCTGGTCAACATAGCAGCACCCAACTGTAGCATGCGCTCCAGCAGGTATATCTCTCTGGTCACCCCCAAAACCAATTCTTCCTTTGGCTGCCTCTCCTTCCAGTTCTCTGCTGTCAATGACTGGAATGAACTACAAAAATCTCTGAAACTGGAAACACTTATCTCCCTCACTAGCTTTAAGCACCAGCTGTCAGAGCAGCTCAAAGATTACTGCACCTGTACATAGCCCATCTATAATTTAGCACAAACAACTACCTCTTCCCCTACTGTATTTATTTATTTATTTTGCTCCTTTGTACCCCATTATTTCTATTTCTACTTTGCACATTCTTCCTCTGCAAATCTACCATTCCAGTGTTTTACTTGCTATATTGTATTTCCCTCGCCATCATGGCCTTTTTTTTGCCTTTACCTCCCTTATTTCACCTCATTTGCTCACATTGTATATAGACTTATTTTTCTACTGTATTATTAACTGTATGTTTGTTTTACTCCATGTGTAACGCTGTGTTGTTGTATGTGTCGAACTGCTTTGCTTTATCTTGGCCAGGTCGCAATTGTAAATGAGAATTTGTTCTCAACTTGCCTACCTGGTTAAATAAAGGTGAAATAAAAACATAAATAAAACATCTATGTGGAGTATTTAGGTCATTATGAATTTGGCTATTATAGCAACACTTAAATTAACCAAGAAAGCAGATGAATATTTATAAAATAGAAGGCCATTTATTACCTCTAAACTCATTCCACTATCACAATGACCCCCTCATTAGTTTTGCTTCTAGTTTTTGGACGTTGGTGGGGGAAAGGTGTCAGCTCATTCTCATGTGGGCTCGTAGATAAATAGCCTTTCAATACACTGTCAGACTTCAAGCAATCTTCTTGTCAAGCTTGATCCCAGAAACCTCCCAGTATTGAGGTTTCTCTGGCCTTTTGAATCTAAGGTTATTTCATGATTCGCTATGTTCTATCCATTGTCCTTTATCCTTTATTTTATTTTACTCTAAGCCACAACATCATGAAATGCTCACTACGTAGCTAAAAATCCTAACAGCACCCACTCTAAATGAGTTTTACGGAATAAATCATTTAGATTATTTGTGTTGTCATTCAGTGGTTGTGTGTATACATGTATAGCCATAGGCAGTTCATAAACATTAAATTAGGCAGTCTTTTGCCAGGAGCTGCTTTTCTCCACTAAAATATTCTGTTGTGTTTTTCATTGATTTGTTACAAAGTAACATCCATCTATCAAAGCATGACTGATTTATTAAGTATCTTAGATGTGAACCACTTGTACACTGGAGAATTCCATTAATATACTTTCATAAATGTGAATTAAACTGAAAAAAATATATACATAAATACTCCATTTGCCTACCTCTACTTTTGGAAAATCTAAATGTGATCACGTCCAAGTAGACACAGTATTCTTCATTCTTTTTAGCAAAATGAGAGAATTATGATGAAACATACTATTGCTGCAAAAACACCATTGGTTCCACAGAGGCAAGATTTAGGTGGACTCAACTAAAGCGTCAGCTGTAATTACTTTTCTAATAATCTGAATCTAAATAATGTATTCAGGGACAGATTTGGATGGTAGATATGGTGCTGATGAGGATCTATGACTAAAGACCAGATGTGCCAAACCACCTCTGTGAGATTCACGGCATGATGGGATGATTAACGATTACTACTGATGCCTCATGCATTAGGCGGCTCAGAGAGCGTCTTGTCTTATCTGAAACCCTCTCTCTTACAGACTGAGATAAAAACAGGCATGGACTCAACTTTTGTGGAGAGAGTTGGAGTCCAGACTCAGACTCCATGGCCTCATTAGGCTGAAAAGATTTGGCATGGTCCCTCAGATCCTCAAAAAGTTCTACAGCTGCACCATTGAGAGCATCTTGACTGGCTGCATCATTGCTTGGTATGGCAAATGCAAGGCACTACAGAGGGTGATGAATACGGCCCAGTACATCATTGGTGCCGAGCTCCTTGCCAGAGGACCTCTATACCAGGCGGTGTCAGAGGAAGGCCCAAAAAATTGTTAAAGACTCCAGCCTCCCAAGACATAGACTGTTCTCTCTGCTACTGCACGGCAAGCTGTACCAGTGCACCAGGTCTGGAACCAACAGGATCCTGAACAGCTTCTACCCCTAAGCCTGCTAGACAAGACTGATAAATAGCTCATCAAATGGTTACCCGGACTACCTCCATTAATCCTTTTTTGCACTCTAGCATGGTCTCTATGCACATACACTGGACTCTATCCACACACTCACACATACTTACACTGACACCCCAACACATATACACACACACACACACACACACACACACACACACACACACACACACACACACACACACACACTATATACACCCACACACACACAACATGCGTACACATGCATACTGTGCCACACACACACACTTTGACACTCACCACAGACTCTGCTGCTACTAGTCCACATACGCTGCTACTACAGCTCAGTCTCTTATCTATCCTGTTGCCTAGTCACTTTACCCCTATCTATATGTGCATAGCTACCTCAATTACCTCACACCACTGCACACTGACTCGGTGCTGGTACTCCCTGTTTATAGCCATGTTATTTTTTTACTCATTATTCTTATTCGCTGTGTATTTATTCCTTGTGTTACCTATTTTTTTTCTTTAACTCTGCATTGTTGGAAAAGGACCCATAAGTAAACATTTCACTGTTAGTCTACACCTATTGTTTACGAAGCATGTGACAAGTAAAATTGTATCTAATTGTAATTGTGTTGTATGGGTGTTAAGGTTGTACAGCGCACTCAACATAATGTGTGAAGTGCTTTTAACAAATATTGTTAATAAAGTACTTCTGTTTCCAGTACATTTTAGTGATAGTCCATGCGGATATAACCTAGCTTAAATTAGGTATAATTAATATAAATTATTTTAGCACCGTAGGTGTCGAAGAAGCGTCTAAAAAGAAATCAGACTGCCAAAAAAACGAATTAACTTCACCTCACTTAAGAGTAAACAAATAAGGCGGCATCGGTTGCTCTGGGACTAAATGAAGTGAGAGGGTTGTTAGCCTAGCCACATGAACTGATAGGGATATTTACATCTCTGACTTTGCTGCAACCTCACTTTCAATTAGTTTTCCACTCTCACAGAACCTTTTATAATTGCACTGATTAAGCCTGTAGATTTACCGGTAAAGTTACTAAGGCCCTTATTAAGGTGTGAAGGAAGAAAAAAAACATGATCCGTTCAAGGGTTGCCTCTAAAAGTGTTAAATTCTCAGAATAATCAGTCAGTTTTTTCACAGAGGTCACAGAAGGACTTGTTTGCTGATATTACCAGCTCAGATGCATAGTTTACTATAATAATCGCACAAATAAATAGTCCACAGGTAGGCCCTTGAAATAGCCTTAGGAAACGGTATTGTCACGTGTGCTCCCTCTCCGGCCTCTAGGTCACCAGGTTGCTCGTTATGGCGCACACCTGTCACCATAGTTACGCACATAATGGCACTCACCTGGACTCCATCACCTCCTTGATTACCTGCCCTATATATGTCACTACTTTTGGCTCCTTCCCCATGCGGCGTCGTTTCTGTTTCTGTTTCGTGTCTGTGCGTTGTTTGTGTTTTGTATTATGTTCCATTTATTCATTAAAACACTCACTCGCTGAACTTTCTTCCCGACTCTCAGCGCACATCGTTTACACTTATCGTGATGATCAATACCATATCCCTTAATCAAGTCTTTGAGAATGTTCAGATTTCTATGGAGTTGAGAAAACTAGACTTTAAACTCTAAATAGTTCCTTAGTTACAAACATTTCTGAACACAATATGCAGATGAGTTCCCCACTTCAAGATGGCTTCCCTCTTCCTGACACAGCCCCTTCCCCATCTAACTCCAACCAGGAAGTGACTATGGGTGTGGCTAGTAGGTGACTGGGGTTGAACCCACATCTCAAGGAACGTTGTGGGTTACAGTACAATAACTACTGTCAGATTAAGAGATTAATGCCCAAAACCCCCCAAATGTGACATGTCACTTTTTTCTTCAATCTGGGTTTGTAAATTGAAGATATAATCTATTAAATACTTCTGGACTGCACGAGCACCATACAAATATGAAATAGAATGTTGTCCAGGCTTGAAGTAGATTCAGGTGAGTACTTTTGGAATGCTGCGCCATTGACTGCACCAGATGGCAGTGTGTGAGTGGGTTTCTTTTGACATTGAAGCACCGGATTACAGTCATATCGTTTTGAACCTAGAAGACCTATAGATGGACATAGGAAAGAAGGAGTTGTAAAGTCTAGTTGGTCAGAAAAGTATGGTAAGTTACAGAGTGAGTGTCTTTGATAACTGCTTAGTTGGTTAGCTAGCTAGCTGCATTTTACACTTAACTTAATTGCAAAAGGGTTTCCTAATGATCAATTAGCCTTATATAATGATAAACTTGGATTAGTTTACACAACGTGCCATAGGAACCCAGTATTGATGGTTGTGGGCCTCTGTACGCATATGTAGATATTCCATAAAAAAATCTGTCGTTTCCAGCTACAATAGTCATTTACAACATCAACAATATTTGTATTGTATTTCTGACAAAAAAAATGTGTTTTTTTTCAAAAACAAGGACATTTCTAAGTGACCCCAAACTTTTGAACGGTAGTGTATATATAGAATGTGCGACTCTCTATTTATTTATTTGTATAGCTTACAGTTTATTTGCCGTTAGTCAGCACCTCTTCACTAAATAGTTTTTCTCTGGGTGTGCGCCAGCTCATGCTTTTTATTAGGGTTTCCACTAGTTACTACAGCCACAAGGTCAAAACGTAAAAAAATAATGGAAACACATTTTATTTTAAAGTTAGGTATATGGTTATTAGTGTGGTTAGGATTTTAAGAAGAGTAATAGAAAACAGGCGGAATTGTAGAAACAGGCGGAATTTACACGCTGTGTTAAATAGAGCCATACCCTGTGATTCTACCTAGAACCCTCTATGAAGGGTTCTACCAATAACCATTTTATAATCTAAAGGATCTTCCTACAACCATCTGTGAAGGGTTCTACAGAGAACTCTTTAATCTTTGGAGGGCTCTTCCTAGTACCCTCTATGAATGGTTCCACCAGCCTTATTATACTTTAAAATGTAATTATTTATGACAATACATTACATATATCATAAGGCCTTTATTTGAGAGCCTAATTATACCCTAAAATAGTGGTGTAAGGAATCTCCTGGTTTACAAGCCACATCAAGCCTGCAAGTCACATTATGCTGGCTTGCAAGCGATGTGTAATTCCTATTGGAATCACGCCAGAGTTAGGATATCCAGCAAGTGGAATTGTTAATCACCTGCAACCTGCATTCAGAATGACTGCCAAGGTAGGGAAGATTTAATACTGACACTACCTTAATTATCTAAACTGGAACAACCATCTCAGTAACGGGTGCAATAAATCCAATTACTAACAGATTGGATTCGTTTAGAAAACTGTATGTTATTTATCAAGCAATGTACATGCAAAAAACACAGATAATTACAGTAAAGCAAACCATTTCTGAAAATCTCCCTGCAATAGAGCATGCTGGGAGATATGACATCTGGTTCTATGTAGAACCCTTCTTGTCTTCCAATGAATCATTCTTGCCTTCCAAAGAATCGTCAAATAACCATTTCTTCCAAAAACGGTTCTTATGGTGTTAAAGGTTCTAGGTAGATCGCTTTGCCTTGCAAAGAACCCTTTTTTCCTAAGAGTGTATGACTTTTCCAGCAGGAGCATGTAGCACTCAGTGTCAGTACGTTATGAGATCTATTTTTCCTTTATGTTACATTATACTGTACCATTTCAAGAGCTAATAATACACTCATGTACCATAAAGGTCTACTCCTGAGTAACTCTCTGCCTAAGAGCGTTAGGCAGGAGGCCCTGGGACAGTGGTAGGTCAGGGGTGAGGGCTCGCTCTTTCAAGCACACTCTCTACCTCTATCCATCTCTCTCCAAGTGCTACAGAGACAGACTGGTCCAAGGACCGTACAGAGCCTTCTGACCAACTACCTGTGATCTCTCCAGAGCACAGAGAAGTAAGCTACACTCAGTATACTATCTAAACCTCTTTCGCTATGGCAGTCTGCCTGTGTGACAACATAGCATATTATCCACGGCCACTGGTTGGATTGGATTTACTGTACTGACTCCTAAAGTCATGCTCCCTCCTCCCTGTAAAAGTCTCCCAGACTTTGATCAAAACTGTGTGTGTCCGCCCCCCTTTCCTCTGGGTATCCGCAGACTTTCAATGGCCGTATTTTGGGGATGACCAAATGCAATAAAAAAATATTGAAAGATTACTAAACAATAACTTTTTCATAGCATGTTTGTCATGTTGGTCTTCAAATTCTTACTAACGTCTGTGATAACTTAAACATCAAGACAAATACACACTCAAATAAATGCAAGTCTCATGTCCAGAGTAATAATACATGTTTATTCATGTATATCGTACAGGTGTCGCAACTAAAATATATGTCCCAGACAAGATTAAAGAATGGGACAAAGTGATTATAAGGGGGTGCTTGCGAGACAGAGAGACTGTTGCTGTACTCCCAGGTAAGGCCCTTGCTTCTGGAACCACTGAAGACCCAGTATTCAGTCAGGAAGCTTGAAGATGTGTCACCATCCAAGCCCATGTCACAGCTTGCAGTGGCCTGAGGGAGATGATAATAAATACATTATGTACCTTTCATCACCAAACCCATGTTCACTGCACATGTTGCTGAACAATTCAACCCTTTTGTTAGTCATTGATATATAGAAATTCACATACTAATATTCCGTTCATAAACATGGACTAATACTTTTAGGGTCCTATGGTGAAAGACTGCTGTGCAAGTTATTAGGTAACAGCTTTCTTCCCGTATTCACAAAGTGTCTTCAGAGTAGGAATCTAGGATCAGCTGCCCCTTGTCAATTTAATCTTTCGTTTTGATATAAAAGGCAAAGCTGATCCTAAATCTGTCACGATCGTTTGTAGAGAAGGACCAAGGCGCAGCGGATGTTGAGTTCCACATAATTTATTAGAAAGTGAAACTTAGCAAAACAAAACAATAAACTAACAACGAACTGTGACTACAGAGGTGTGACGTGCACTAACTCAAAACAATATCCCACAACCCACAGGTGAAAAAAAGGCTACCTAAATATGATCCCCAATTAGAGACAACGATTACGAGCTGACTCTAATTGGGAGTCATACAAAATCACCAACATAGAAAAACAAAACTAGAACCCCACATATAAATAATAAACTAGACTAACCCCCCAGTCACGCCCTGACCTACTCCACCATAGAAAATAAGGACTCTCTATGGTGACAAAATCAGTACTCCTACTCTGAGATGCTTTGTGAATATGGGTGTCACGACTTCCACTGAAGTCGGTCCCTCTCCTTGTTCGGGCGGCATTCGGAGGTCGACGTCACCGGTCTTCTAGCCATCGCCAATCCACCTTTCCTTTTCCATTTGTTTTGTCTTTGTTTTCTACACACCTGGTTTCATTCCCCAATTACATGTTCATGTATTTAACCCTCTGTTTCCCCCATGTTTTGTGCGTGATTGTTTCTATGTTCAGTCGGTACGTTATGGCTGGTTTTCGACGGGTGCTGTTTACACCCGTGTGTAATTAATCACTGTTTATTGTTGGTCAAGTGTATGTTTTCCTTGTGCCTTTATTTTGAGTATAGTACGTTGCTCACTCATTCTGCTCTCCTGTGCCTGACTTTATGCACCAGCTACACCCACCTTCTGACAATGGGCCCTGGTCTGTCTGCATGTTGCTTTTCTAGCGATCTAACTCCTTCTTCATCTGAAATGAAACAACACCAAAAACATGAAAAATATTTTGCCTAGTCGGTCAGTAACTTAGTTAACTAATGTAAATGTACACAAGCCTATTTAGCCAAGTAATACCAAAACAACACAGCATATTTGCAGTGAAATCAAAAGGGACATTTTTCTTGCCGACTTTCTCAGTCCCCAGTGCATAGTTTGACAAAAAGTGTTCACAATAGTCAGTATTATAGCTAGCAAATATATAGTTGTTATTTAAGGTGGTGAACTCAGACTAATGGTGGGAGTTAAGTAACTTTAGCTAACTTTCCTTCAGCAGTTTCAAGCTAGCCAGCTTGCTAATGGCAGTTTTATAAACTTAATCAGATGGATAGCTTAGCAAATATAGCTATTCGTTTTCCCCTCGCATGTAAAGCTGCCTGATACAGCTTGCCAGTTGCTAGTAAAGTATCATGAATAAGTCAGAAGCCAGCTAGCAATGCCAAGTTCATGTCTTTTACCAACACAAATCATGTACACGTATAAAAGAGACAATTATCTTCAAGCAGATGATTTTTGTTTTATTCTAGGACTTCAGGCCGAGTAGTAATCGCTACTTGTTTGTAGAACTGGCTTCTTCACCAGATGTTGTCCCCAGTCAGCTCCAGAATCTACACCTGAACAAATGTCACAGGAAAAATCACAGGCTGCGTCATGCATTCCAAATTATGATTTTTTAGCATCCCGGGAGAAAAAAAATATTTTATTTTTATTTTTTTACAAGTGGTGTATATTGTATTTATATTGGCAAATTTTACTTGCAACATGTCCTTTAAAAGATTAAGATTACTGTATTGGTCAATTGCAGACAAGGTCCCACCGAAATGTTACTTTTTTTAAATTAACCCAACCCCTCCGAAAGGCACACATACATACACATACAGGTTTTGGAGAGGAGCGGGGTGTTGCCACGACAAGCTGTTGTTTTGGGAGGTACAGCAAGGGCACAATGGCAGGCAATGGTGTCTAAGATTTAATACCAGCAACCCTGTGGTTGCCGGCTCACTTCCCGACAGATTTCTCCAGTTGTTCCCGTCGGACCCGGGGATTGCTTCCTCGCCTCTCTAACCACTAAACTACCTGCAGTAGTTTGCATGGCTCCCCATCTGAGAGATCTTGGTTTGGTTTCCTGTGAATGTGGAGAGATGGGCAATAGATTATGCCATGTAGTCCAGATATTGGTATACTGACGTCTCACTGCGTATGCACAGGAAAAGACATAGAAGGTAGAGACCATTACTAACTTGACCTAAGTGATTTTATGGTGGCACTTGGTTGGTGTATTTTTAAAGTACTTTTTTTACAGTTTGTATAGCGCGATAAACAACACTTTAAAAAAAGACATGTAGTGATCAACTATGTCCTTAGATCATGTGAACGTGTGATGTAAATATGTTTGTGTGAATATGTGTGTTTATATGTGCATTTCACTTCAACAACAAAGGCAGATGCGTAGATTGCCACTTACGATTCTGATTTAATTAGCTGCCACTCTTGGGAGTGGCTGTAAGGTAGCTGCTCCTACATGCTACACAACTCATTATGGATGAATTAATGAAGGGGGACGTGCGGTTGGCACCATCCGCCTGGCACCAACATTATGTATTATTATTATTATTTAGTGCAAGAACAAATCAAGTTGCTGGGCCTGGTGGTGTATATCAGGGACAGCAACTAAGCGACATATATTGATTCTACTGTATGATCCAAATGTATCACCTCATATATCACCTACCTCCAGCTTATAACCTCTAACCACAAAACTCTCCCGTCACCGGTTCATCCCAGCATTTTTCTGGATTGAAGTAGAATTATAAATAAACTGTAATCTTTCATTTCAGATTTTCTTTTCTGCTTTGTTCCTAGTACTCTAACGATCATCCCTGGGATTTGTCATTTCTGATCATCGTAAGCATCATATAGACTCATCTGCTACTGTTCAGATCATAGTTGTGGGTAACGAAGGGCATATATTTATTACATTTGAGCAACTTTGTATCGCACCCAACTTGATTTGGCACTTTAACCACAGATTGCCTAAGTATGTGATATCATCATCGGACAAGTGAGCAAGATCAAAGTGAATGGAGTTGTAAAGATGATTGTTATCTCTGGTGATATGTCATTCATATACATGTGTATATATAGCGCTTTTCATTACAATCAAGAATCTCAAAGTTGCTTTGAAAAGAGAAACACATTTAGGGATCTGGCAGTTCATGGGTGATGGTTTTCCACAGCTTCAGATTTCTGAATGAAGGGGAAAATGAGAGACAGTCGATTTCCTCACTTCTCTTCTTATCAGATGAACAGAGAGACTGTGTGGCAGTGATTTTGGATCTCTCACCTGCCCATTAAGCTAGTGAGCGTTGCCATCCCGCTTTGCTAGCTTTTCATCTTTCACCCATGACAGAAATTACATGATTCAATGGTCTCGTGGAAGAACTGATGGACAACTGGCTCTAAAAATGTTATAAACACGGTGTTTTATATAGTGAGCATTCATATTTCACTGGCAAATACAGACATGGTTAATGAATTTCAATAGTGCATTTGACCTTCCAGATGCTTCCTGTCCTCCAAGAAATTGATGCTGGAGGCTGTCTTTACCATACAGCCTACACAGGGAACCTGACAGATATTCCAAAGCAAACCACATTTTCACCATCACTCCATTTATTGAGGTGTGTGTGTGTGTGTGTGTGTGTGTGTGTGTGTGTGTGTGTGTGTGTGTGTGTGTGTGTGTGGGGGGGGGGGGGGCGGGCGTGCGTGCGGGCGTGCGTGCGTGCGTTACTCAGGGACATTGAGACACAGCAAATCAACTTATGTTCATTCTTTAACTCAATGTCAGTTTTGAATTTGAATTACGTAGCATAGCTCATGTTTTATTTACTTATTTAAATGAAATGCCAAGACAGCTAACGGTGACAATGAGTACTGTGGAGGACTGACATTTTGGATAATATCCCCATTATAAACTGTAAAATAAAAAAATAAAAAAAATAAAAAACCAGTTCGGAGGATTGACTTCCAGACAAAGTTTGAATTTGGTTTCCATCTTCTCTAATGAAAGATTAGAACTCAATATTGTTATGGGGCTTTTCATTGAGTATTGACCTTTTAGAATGATGGATGTTTTTGACAACTGTAATAAAACCTTCTACATGCATGGAAATGCATGCCGGAAGCCTAGACATTTCACTAAATGAAACCGCCTCCAAATCTTTTTGTGTCACATTCCAGAATACCTTGCAAATAGTTCTTAGTCTTAAAAAGGAAATTACATTTAGTAATTCATGAAAATCCTGTCTCAGTACTTTTCAGCCTGGTTACAGTGTTGTTGCTGTCTAATACTGTAAACGTCTGAATCATATGTACAGTATTTCCTCTGAAATTCTTTTAATCCATAACTGATTATTGTTAAACATGTTTACCATGAACCAATACATAAGATTTGAGATTTGAATACAGTATACAATTAGTGACTGGTTGTGTTTTATTTTGATGAATGATTGCATAGCTATTGGAAATATAGCCTACATACAGCACTTTACTATTTCAAACCCTTGCAAGACAAGGATGAGTAAAGTTGTACATGACACGTGTATAAACTTTACTCATGAATACACACGAGTATCCAAATGAGAGAAGAGTTGCTACTTGAATTAGCGTCAACCTTTTCCAACTGGGAATCTACTGCCCTCTAGCGAAATATATAAACAATCACAATTCCACATGATTGGACACTGCATTTATACCTTTATTTATGACAAGCAGAGGAGGCTGGTGAGGAGAGAACGTCTCATAATAATGGATGGAATAGAGTAAATGGAACGGTATCAAACACATGATAAATCAGGTGTTTGGTGTGTTTGATACCATTCCATTCATTCCTTTCCAGACATTACTATGAGCCCGTCCTCCCCATGTAAAGTGCCACCAGTGATGACAACTCAGCCTCTTTGACTCTGGCTTCCACGGCTAATGACAACATAACAGCCCATTGATTTTGTTTGTCCCAAAGAGTCACAAGTGAATACACGACATTTGCATTATTATCTTATTATACAAAGGTGAACCAAGAGTTCACACTATACATTAGTATAATTTGCAAACGTTGAGGTGGGAATAACCACAAAAGATTTCACATCCACCCGGCAATTTCATTGATATTTAAGTTTCACCCGAATCCTATATTTACTATATCATTCACTACACATCATATTAAGCACATTAATTGTTTCACGTTGCCACCCATCCAAATATATACTGAACAAAAATATAAACACAACATGCAACAATTTCAAAGTTTTTACTGAATTACAGTTCATATAAGAAAGTCTGTCAATTGAAAAAAATGAATTAGGCCCTAATCTATGGACTTCTTATGACTGGGCATATAGATCTGCATCTGTTGGTCACAGATACCTTAAAAAAAAAAGTAGGGTCGTGGACCAGAAAACCAGTCAGTATCTGGTGTGACCACCATTTGCATCATTCAGCGCAACACATCTCCTTCCCATAGAGTTAATCAGGCTGTTGACTGTAGCCTCTGAAATGTTGTCCCACTCCTCTTCAATGGCTGCGCAAAATTGATGGATATTGGCAGGAACTGGAACACGCTGTTGTACACGCCGACCCAGAACATCACAAACATGCTCAATGGGTGACATGTCTGGTGAATATGCAGGTCATGGAAGAACGGGGACATTTTCAGCTTCCAGGAATTGTGTACAGATCCTTGCAACATTTTTTATTTATTTATTTAACTAGGCAAGACATTTAAGAACAAATTCTTATTTACAATGACGGCCTAGGAACAGTGGGTTAACTGCTTTGTTCAGGAGCAGAGCGACAGATTTTTACCTTGTCAGCTCGGGGATTCAGTCTTGCAACCTTTTGGTTACTGGCCTATACTTTAACCACTAACCACTGTCGCCCCAAACATGGGGCTGTGCATAATCATGCTGAAACATGAGGTGGTGGCAGCAGATGAATGGCATAACAATGGGTCTCAGGATCTCGTCAATGCAATTGTGTTAGTTTTCCGTACTTTATGCCTGCCCATACCATGACCCCACCGCCACTATGGGGCACTCTGTTCACAACGTTGACATCAGCAAACCACTCACCCACACAAAGCCATACACGTGGCCTGCGGTTGTGAGGCCGGGTTCGATGTACTGCCAAGTACCAAAAGACAAAAGACTATCATCAGATGTATTTTATTTGACAGTAGTAAATACTTTAGGCCACTAGATGGCCTACTTCTACAAGACTTAGAAGCACAAGGCTAAGAAAAAAACTTGAGCATCACTCATGTAATGCATCAGCAACATTTACACCAGAACAATGGTGCTCTTCCTCATATCACATCCCATAAATGAATACAACTGTTCCACAATAACGAAGTCCTCTGGTGTGTTTTAGCATTTATCCTCCTCACCCTGTCAATCAAAAGGCCTCCCTTTAGCAATTATGTAATTTTGCTTCCTTTATTATTTATTTGCTTCTGGAATAAATATTTGCTCATTGTCCTGAAAGATTTGATTGGGCATTTTTTAATTAGCTCTCCCAAGCAGACGCTTAAATGTCATTGTGTTCAATGGAAATTGCATTAGTGTCACTCCCAAAATGGATTCTATGGTCCCTGACTGTGATGGAGGACCAATGGTGGCTGGCATCATTATGCCTGATTATGAGGGCAAATATGCCCTGCACTTAATTGCTATGACATTTTTGTCAATTCAGTTTGATTGGATGGTGCACGTTTGTCCACTCGGTGTCAAAGCAAACTTTAATGCCCCTTCAATTTCACTGGATATACAGTATGTGTGTGCAGATACAGTCAGTATTGGCATCCTTGATAAAGATGAGAAAAAAAGACTGTATAAAATAAATAATACAAATACTGAGCTATATTGTGTACAATTGTTGTATTACCTCTAAGTCCCGCAACATAATCTCAAAGCGTTTAGTTGAGCAACCACTGTATGTGGATTTTGATGTGTGCTTGGGGTTATTGCCTTGCTGGAAGATCCACTTGAGGCCAAGTTTCAGCCTTCAGGTTTCCGGCTAAAATGTCATGATGCCGTTTACCTTAACAAGAGCCCCAGGACCAGTGGATGCAAAATAGCTTCACAACATCCAAGATCCACAACCATATTATACAGTAGGTACAGGGTCCTTTTCTGCTTACGCATCCATGTTTCCCTACTTTCATGTCATCCACCAAATGTAAACACCTGAAGTCTGCTAAAAGACATTGTCACTTAGATTGGAACCAGTGCCATGGTCAGATGACATGACCACTCACACCAGCTGTGAGTTGGGCATCGGAATAAGGGTGGAGAAGCTACGTTGATGCCGTTGCAGAGAGATGGTTTCGGAGAAGGATACAAATATACTTTGCATGATGATGAACATATTTACGCCACTGGGAGTCCGGCCTCGTAATGTCTGACATTTACAATCTTCGTCTGAAAAAGCAAATTAGCTTACCTAAGTGGTTCCATGGCCCGTTTTACACAATTCACAAACAATCAGTATATCTGCTCAAGATGAACATCCAAGTAAACTGGAAATACTTCGCTGAAAAATGGCTACAATTATGTTACATTTTACACAACCTTCATAAGCAGTGGTGGAAAAAGTACCCAATTGTCATACTTGAGTAAAAGTAAAGATACCTTAATAGAATTTTTAAAATATTTGTTATTTATTTCACCTTTATTTAACCAGGTAGGCTAGTTGAGAACAAGTTCTCATTTACAACTGCGACCTGGCCAAGAGAAAGCATAGCAGTGTGAACAGCCAGCAACACAGAGTTACACATGGAGTAAACAATAAACAAGTCAATAACACAGTAGAAAAAAATAAAATAAAAAAAAGAAATGAGTCTATTGTGCAAAAGGCATGAGGAGGTAGGCGAATAATTACAATTTTAGCAGATTTATACTGGAGTGATAAATTATCAGATGGTCATGTGCAGGTAGAGATACTGGTGTGCAAAAGAGCAGAAAAGTAAATAAATAAAAACAGTATGGGGATGAGGTAGGTAAATTGGGTGGGCTATTTACCGATGGACTATGTACAGCTGCAGCGATCGGTTAGCTGCTCAGATAGCAGATGTTTAAAGTTGGTGAGGGAGATAAATGTCTCCAACTTCAACGATTTTTGCAATTCGTTCCAGTCACAGGCAGCAGAGAACTGGAAGGAAAGGCGGCCAAATGAGGTGTTGGCTTTAGGGATGATCAGTGAGATACACCTGCTGGAGCGCGTGCTACGGGTGGATGTTACCATCGTGACCAGTGAACTGAGATAAGGCGGAGCTTTACCTAGCATGGACTTGTAGATGACCTGGAGCCAGTGGGTCTGGCGACAAATACGTAGCGAGGGCCAGTCGACTAGAGCATACAGGTCGCAGTGGTGGGTGGTATAAGGTGCTTTAGTAACAAAGCGGATGGCACTGTGATAAACTGCATCCAGTTTGCTGAGTAGAGTATTGGAAGCCATTTTGTAGATGACATCGCCGAAGTCAAGGATTGGTAGGATAGTCAGTTTTACTAGGGTAAGTTTGGCGGCGTGAGTGAAGGAGGCTTTGTTCCGAAATAGAAAGCCAATTCTAGATTTGATTTTGGATTGGAGATGTTTGATATGAGTCTGGAAGGAGAGTTTACAGTCTAGCCAGACACCTAGGTACTTATAGATGTCCACATATTCTAGGGTGGTGATGTTAGTCGGGCGTCCGGGTGCAGGCAGCGAACGGTTGAAAACCATGCATTTGGTTTTACCAGCGTTTAAGAGCAGTTGGAGGCCACGGAAGGAGTGTTGTATGGCGTTGAAGCTCGTTTGGAGGTTAGATAGCACAGTGTCCAAGGAAGGGCCAGAAGTATACATAATGGTGTCGTCTGTGTAGAGGTGCATCAGGGAATCGCCCGCAGCAAGAGCAACATGACTCAAGTAAAAGTGAAAGTCACCCAGTAAAATACTACTGGAGTAAAAGTCTAAAAGTATTTGCTTTTAAATATACTTAAGTATCAAAAGTAAATGTAATTGCTAAAATATACTTTAGTATCAAAAGTAAAAGTACAAATCATTTCACATTCATTATACTAAGCAAACCAGACGCCATGATTTTCTTGTTTTTGACATTTATGGATAGCCAGGGGCACACACTAACACTCAACTAAGTATTTATGTTTAGTGAGTCAGTAGGGATAAGAGGCAGTAGGAATGACCAGGGATGTTCTCTTGATAAGTGTGAATTGGACCATTTTCCTGTCCTGCTAAGCATTCAAAATATAATGAGTACTTTTGGGTGTCAGGGAAAATGTATTCTTTAGGAATGTAGTGGAGTAAAAGTAAAAGTTGTCAAAAATATAAATAGTAAAGTAAAGTACAGATACCCCAAAAAACGACTTAAGTACTTTAAAGTATTTGTAGTTAAGTACTTTACACCACTGTTCCAAAGTAGCAGCCACTCTATACGTCTGTATGGTTCAGGGTTACAGCATCTAACTGTATAGGCAAAGATGTTTATTACTCCAAAAATGCAAAAAATTATAATAACCTAAATATCAAGTAAAAAATACATAAATGTCATATGTTTTCAGTGGTATACATGTTTTGCCATTACTCAAGCAAAAACCTACTCAACTGATGCAGTTACAATGTGATGATACCTCATAAGAAAAATAACAATAGCTTACAAATTCCTTCTGTTTTCTATTGGACAACATCAAGACTCTGTAAACCATTAAATAACACAATCAATTTGTTTGTCATTCTACAGTATACTCTCTGTCACAGCACAGTATGTCACAGCTCTTCCCATTAAATATGACGTTGATTACAAAGTGCAATCATAGAACCCAGGGAGTGAATTTAATGATAGCCTGTTAGGTTGAGGAGTGTGAGGAACACATCCCATGCATTAGTGCACATTCTCTTACTTGAGGTTAGCGGATTGTATGTTTTTCTGTGGTGTCGTCGCTGTATCACGTGGAGTCGTCTCAGTTGGGTACATTCATAATACTATTCATGAATGTGGTATATGCAGCACACTGTAATACATCAGGCAAACAAGTTGAAATTGCTGGGAGCATGCAAGCAGCTCGGTGGCGGTTTAGAGAGAGGAAGCTGATTTTAGTTGGTTGTGTCTGGTTTTCTGGTCTCCACAGCGATTAACGAGTGCTGGAGATGGAGGCACAGCCTACAGTGAGTTATTGGCTGTTTGTTATTCTCAATTGAGGGGACAAATTTGAGTATTACAGGGCAATTAGCTGGGTGTGTATGGCGCTCTGCATTGCAAGTGAAAGAACGCCTAAGCGAGGCCATTCGTTAGACGTCCCTATAGACCAATAAGTCTCACACACACTGTCCTAGAAATGCTGGGTTTGTTTGGAGGGGTTAGTTCACTAAAAATAGACATTTAAATATGCCAAATATGCACTTGCTTGTCTGGGTCGATCCACAATAGCCTAGGTAAATGGAAAATCATGAATCGTAAATTTGTATTTGTCGTAAAATAACCAAAGATGAAGCAATTTGAATGAGATACTGTACTTCTGTATCTTGTTATAGGGGACGTACAAGAAATCACTCTATATACTACGTACGATGAGTACATGATTGAGAGGTTATGCAATGATGAGGCAGAAGTCACGCATTTGCATTTTTTAAATTTTTTTTATTTATCATCGATTAAGACCTCACATTAATTAAAGGCTGTTTCTAATGGGTTGTATCATAGAGAACGCCAGGAAATATAATGAGATTACCTTGACTTTGAGAAGTACTTTGAGACGATGCCCACATTGGAAATGAAGACATGCCTCCACCGGCGGAATAATTGACAGGGATGAAGACGGATGGAGTCTATCCTGGTGTACCAACGTTCCGGCCTTACATCCGTTCCAGACCAGCCATCCTACAGCTGTGCCCTCTGCAAAGCATGGAGGGATTAAATTAGCTTTAAATGGCTTTTTATAAGATCCTGCTTTTGCCAGAATCTGGTTAGGAACTATAGGAAGTGAAGGTTTGGCAAACGCTTGGTGGCAGGATATGCCAACGGGCAGTGTTTTGGAGTGAGTTGCTAACATCTAAACTCAGTCTTAACATACTAAAACTCTTTTTTTGTTTTTTTAATCAGGAAGAGAAACACCTTGATTGTGATTTAACAAGCCATTGTGGTGTATTGATTATGTCTGGGATTAATATGATGGAGTGCCATTATGAATTGTGCCATAAAAGTTATGACAGAAGGTTAGAAATAAAAATTGAATGAAGTCATTCTAGTTCTGAGGTTCGCTCGCTCAGTTCTGAAAGCAACCGAGAGTTCATATAAAAAAGGCCTTGGATATTTGACTCTATTTTTAGTTCAATCACAAGGTTCTTACAGGAAATGCACGAGGACAAAAAATGTATGTATGGTTGCTTTGTTGTTGTTGTTTTCGGGTGGGTAAGGAAGATGCACAGCTGTAACAGGTGGTCACAGAAATATGAATTAATAAATACGTTAATAGGCAAGCTGTAGAAGCAAACCCATCGCCTTCTGGGTGTGATTAGAGTAATGGTTTAATGAGCTGTTAATGCGCACAGGTGTGTGTGTGTGTGTGTGTGTGTGTGTGTGTGTGTGTGTGTGTGTGTGTGTGTGTGTGTGTCTGCAAGTGTATATTAACATTTGCGTGTATGCGTGCCTTCATGTGTTTATTACCATATTTATTACCCTTTTAAACCTTTTTTATATTTAAACAGGGTGATGTCAAAATATATGTCAAAAACATTTGTTTTTGGTGGAGGTGACAGACATTTCTCCCTCTACTACATGTGTTGAGAGATTAATCGCTTTTACAAATGTGCCTCTGGGGAGCAGATTAGTGTTTTTCATCATGAATCGTGTTCTGGAGGCAGCTCTGCAGAGTGGTCACTAGCTGGCACAGCCACAAAGTAAAACAATCTGATGTTAAGCCTAACTCGAACCGTAACCCTTACATTAACCACACTGTCAAACCTAATGCCTAACCCTAAGATCAAAAAGCTCATTTTTGTTTTCATGAATTTTTAAACCATAGACAATTTTGACTTTGCAGCTGGCCCATTTAGCGGAAATCGCTCTGTTCTGCCTCAAGGACAAGACTCATCCCAATAAACGTCAACCTGCTCCTAGGGATTTGGTTTCTATGGAGAAGAGGAGCCAAGGGGCTTTTTTCTTTGGCTTTCATTTGTAGCACAGCAGGCCAGATCCCATTCCAGGTGATTGAGAAGCGGTAAGCTGGATCATTACGCCGCACACTCCTCCCTGTTTCAAGTTTCAAGTTTTATTAGTTGTATGTGTGGGATTCGCATGATATACATCCTCCAACAAAATGCTTACTTGCAGGTTCCTTCCTGTCAGGGGAGAGCGGGGTAAATGTTGCAATTTTTTACATTCAGCATCACTCCATCAAGGGAAATATAGTATTCTTTCTAACAAAGCTTTCTACATATATCTTAGGACATTGTGTATGCCTGGAAATAATCGGAATTCATGGAAACATTACAGTTTTGAAAACATAGATTGCCCCCAAAAAGTGTTCTCTTGGCACAACGTCCCCCAAATGAAATATTACCACTACCTTTTCATAACCATGTTTATCTTTATTTCCCAAACACAAGTCAACACAATCACAATCACTTTTTTGTCTTTTAAGAATTTTAAGAATCGTTTAACACAGGCTTAACACCTAACAAACACTTTGTACTGTTGTTACCTCATATCTCAGCGATAATGCCTTGCATCACCGCCTGTGAAGAAAACATTAGCTTAACTTGCCATTAGCTCAACCATTGGCTCAACTTACCAAGAGACAAACATGTTGACTATATTAGCCCACACAGCTACAAGGATGTACATTCATGCTAGGTTTAGGACCTCATATTGAAGCTAATAGAGACCCCAAGTGATTTATAGAACAATCTTAAAATGATCTACTTTGACCTCTAGCGCAATAAATTCACTTAATACATTTTTCAGGTGGTTTCTTCCTTCACAGACTCAGTGAAAGTATGACCACTTACTAAATATTTGGTCAAATGAATTGTGTGTATTGTTTCCTAGAAACAATGGAGGCTCAACTTACCCCTTTGGCTAAACTTACCCCACTCTTCCCTACAGGAGCTACTACTGCACTGCCTGGTACTCACCAGAAGATGGCCTCCATGTCCTCACCAGTTACGTGCCTTAGAAAGTGTACATTTCTTCTCTCAACCTTTCCTGGGCTCTTATACAGCTATATATTGCACTCATATACTGATATGGCTCGACTACATCCACAGTAAAGTATCTGTCAGAATCAATGACTTGGTTAGCAGTAGAAGTCCAAATGTTCACCAACATAGTGAAAGATTCGACCTCAGTTACCTCAGGGTATTGCTGTGTAAACGCTCCAAGAAATGTCAAATTGATGCTGGGAGAGTATCCATGACGCAACTCAATCACCAAAGAAGATGCAGTCCCCGTGCATAACTGCAGCAACAGCTATATGTACTGCGGGACCGTATTAATTATGCACTGTTGACACTTTAAAACTGCAGCAACAGAGATATTAATTATGCACTGTGGGGCGTATATTTTGACGTGCAGTTAACTTCCAAATTAAAGGAAACACCAACATTAAGTGTCTTAATAGGGCGTTGGGCCTCCATGAGCCGCCAGAACCGCTTCAATGTGCCTTCTTACAAGTGTCTGGAACTTTCTTGGAGGGATGCGACACCATTCTTTCACAAGAAATTCCATAATTTTGTGTTTTGTTGATGGAAAACGCTGCTTCAGGCGTCGCTCCAGACACACACACACACACACACACACAGACTTGCAACCCCCTATGATCCTTTGAGACCCCACTTTCAAAGTCATTGAGACCAATTCTTCTAGCCGTCCCTAATGTAAAAGTCCTACTGAATTACTACTCACTACTACACAAGCTCTACACAAAACCTACTGGTTTTACTAGTTGATTGCTATTGAGATTTGTAGTAAACCAGTAGTGATTATGTAGTAATTTAAGTAGTTATGAGTGATAAAATGGGACATTTCAATACTTGGAACACTGCATATTTCCTATTCAAATCACTATATAATTATTCCTTAAATGACTACTGTGTAACCACTGAGCTTTTGGGTATCTACTATTTAAAACCTACACATTCCTACACAATTCTTTCATGTTCTCCATTGAATTACTACACAATGCCTACACATTGCCACTCAATCACTATACATTTACTACTGCCGTCTGTGTGTGTAGAGTTGTCACTACTGATCACCACTTAATTGCTTCTGGTAATTTTTCTTTTCCTACATAAACCCTTTTGAATTACTATAAACTGACACATTTAATACTGTTTGCCTATTCAAAATCACTATTGACATCTTGTTTCACTACTGTGTCACTACTAGACTAGTGCACATGTTATTTCCTCAAGTTTATAACTGTAGTTATATCATCAAGCAACAAATAATAAGCTTAAACAAGCTTTATTTTATCAAATGAATTACATATTCAATTATATATGTATATTTGTTTGTATACAAACACACATACTTATTTGCTAGAGTGATGAAAACTACATAGCTACATTTCAATGGGGTTAGCAAACAGCTAGGCTAAACACAATAGAGCTCCATGACAACGGCTAACAGCTAAGACCGTTTTGGTTAACAAACCAACTACTTCCTGTTTTGTCTTCTTCTGCATTTATGAGCACAGGAAGCCACAGGTTGCAAAACTCTTCTGATCACTACTGAAAAGCCGGTGTAGTCTGGTTGTAGTGTTGTGACTACTTATTCACTATACAAATAGTAGTAAAAATCTCTACCTGATTACTACTGGAAACACTATTGTATTCCTACCGAAGACTACAAAACTCTGTGTATCTTGATAAGTGCATAGACCAAATCAAATCAAATCAAATGTATTTATATAGCCTTTCGTACATCAGCTGATATCTCAAAGTGCTGTACAGAAACCCAGCCTAAAACCCCAAACAGCAAGCAATGCAGGTGTTGAAGCACGTTGGCTAGGAAAAACTCCCTAGAAAGGCCAAAACCTAGGACGAAACCTAGAGAGGAACCAGGCTATGAAGGGTGGCCAGTCCTCTTATGGCTGTGCCGGGTGGAGATTATAACAGAACATGGCCAAGATGTTCAAATGTTCATAAATGACCAGCATGGTCAAATAATAATAATCACAGTAGTTGTCGAGGGTGCAGCAAGTCAGCACCTCAGGAGTAGGTTGGCTTTTCATAGCCAATCATTACAATTATTTCTACCACTCCTGCTGTCTCTAGAGAGTTGAAAACAGCAGGTCTGGGACAGGTAGCACGTCCTGTGAACAGGTCAGGATTCCATAGACGCAGGCAGAACAGTTGAAACTGGAGCAGCAGCACGGCCAGGTGGACTGGGGACAGCAAGGAGTCATCATGCCAGGTAGTCCTGAGGCATGGTCCTAGGGTCCTCCAAGAGAGAGAAAGAGAGAATTAGAGAGAGCATACTTAAATTCACAAAGGACACCGGATAATACAGGAGAAGTACTCCAGATATAACAAACTGACCCTAGCCCCCCGACACATACAGTGCCTTGCGAAAGTATTCGGCCCCCTTGAACTTTGCGACCTTTTGCCACATTTCAGGCTTCAAACATAAAGATATAAAACTGTATTTTTTTGTGAAGAATCAACAACAAGTGGGACACAATCATGAAGTGGAACGACATTTATTGGATATTTCAAACCTTTTTAACAAATCAAAAACTGAAAAATTGGCCGTGCAAAATTATTCAGCCCCTTTACTTTCAGTGCAGCAAACTCTCTCCAGAAGTTCAGTGAGGATCTCTGAATGATCCAATGTTGACCTAAATGACTAATGATGATAAATACAATCCACCTGTGTGTAATCAAGTCTCCGTATAAGTGCACCTGCACTGTGATAGTCTCAGAGGTCCGTTAAAAGCGCAGAGAGCATCATGAAGAACAAGGAACACACCAGGCAGGTCCGAGATACTGTTGTGAAGAAGTTTAAAGCCGGATTTGGATACAAAAAGATTTCCCAAGCTTTAAACATCCCAAGGAGCACTGTGCAAGCGATAATATTGAAAGGGAAGGAGTATCAGACCACTGCAAATCTACCAAGACCTGGCCGTCCCTCTAAACTTTCAGCTCATACAAGGAGAAGACTGATCAGAGATGCAGCCAAGAGGCCCATGATCACTCTGGATGAACTGCAGAGATCTACAGCTGAGGTGGGAGACTCTGTCCATAGGACAACAATCAGTCGTATATTGCACAAATCTGGCCTTTATGGAAGAGTAGCAAGAAGAAAGCCATTTCTTAAAGATATCCATAAAAAGTGTTGTTTAAAGTTTGCCACAAGCCACCTTGGAGACACACCAAACATGTGGAAGAAGGTGCTCTGGTCAGATGAAACCAAAATTGATCTTTTTGGCAACAATGCAAAACGTTATGTTTGGCGTAAAAGCAACACAGCTCATCACCATGAACACACCATCCCCACTGTCAAACATGGTGGTGGCAGCATCATGGTTTGGGCCTGCTTTTCTTCAGCAGGGACAGGGAAGATGGTTAAAATTGATGGGAAGATGGATGGAGCCAAATACAGGACCATTCTGGAAGAAAACCTGATGGAGTCTGCAAAAGACCTGAGACTGGGACGGAGATTTGTCTTCCAACAAGACAATGATCCAAAACATAAAGCAAAATCTACAATGGAATGGTTAAAAAATAAACATATCCAGGTGTTAGAATGGCCAAGTCAAAGTCCAGACCTGAATCCAATCGAGAATCTGTGGAAAGAACTGAAAACTGCTGTTCACAAATGCTCTCCATCCAACCTCACTGAGCTCGAGCTGTTTTGCAAGGAGGAATGGGAAAAAATTTCAGTCTCTCGATGTGCAAAACTGATAGAGACATACCCCAAGCGACTTACAGCTGTAATCGCAGCAAAAGGTGGCGCTACAAAGTATTAACTTAAGGGGGCTGAATAATTTTGCACGCCCAATTTTTCAGTTTTTGATTTGTTAAAAAAGTTTGAAATATCCAATAAATGTCGTTCCACTTCATGATTGTGTCCCACTTGTTGTTGATTCTTCACAAAAAAATACAGTTTTATATCTTTATGTTTGAAGCCTGAAATGTGGCAGAAGGTTGCAAAGTTCAAGGGGGCCGAATACTTTCGCAAGGCACTGTAAACTACTGCAGCATAAATACTGGGGGCTGAGATAGGAGGGGTCAGGAGACACTGTGTCCCCATCCGATGATACCCCCGGACAGGGCCAAACAGGATGGATATAACCCCACCCACTTTGCCAAAGCACAGCCCCCACACCACTAGAGGGATATCTTCAACCACCAACTTACCATCCTGAGACAAGGCCAAGTATAGCCCACAAAGATCTCCACCACGGCACTAAACTACACATGCGCTACACAAGTCCTACAAGTCTCTACATAGTCACTACTGCACAAATCGGTTTTGTGTAGTAATTCAGTAGGTCTTTTTCATGACAGATGGTAGCAAAACTGATGGGCAACTGGTAAATTTTATACATGACCCTAAGCATGATGGGATGTTAATTGCTTAATTAGCACACGTATAAGCAGACGTATATGGAAGCACCATTTATTTTGAATTTAAAAATAAAAATAAATAAAAGGTCAATATTGGGGTTGTTTAGTACAGTACACAAACCTAGCCGTGTCGTCAGGACATTCATTCACATATTTATTTGCTTTGTTCAATCCCATCATGCACTTTGATTATTTTGCAATAAAGCTCTCTGGCAGGTTAATTGAGTGCCCGGCTCGGCGTGGGAGAGTCCAGCCACCACAGAACGGCTATTGTCACACTCATTTCAAACAGGGTACAGCGAGCATGACGGGGAGAGGGTAAACGTGTCCCAAGTGCTCCTCTCATTCATCAAAAGTTGCAGAGTGCAGCAGCATGGACAGGGGAGGGAAAAAATAACAAATTGAAGAGGAATTGCTTGCTTGCACTCCTCTGTAGCCAGCCTGGCCACCTGGGATGGGGGAGGTCATAAACAAGGGAACTCAGAACGTGGGTGGTTAGGAAAGTTCCTGTATTAGACAGAAGGAAAATACACAATAATGTTCTAACCTCATTGTTTAACATCGTCCCATGTGTTTCCTTTCTAGAGCTGCCACAACCCCTTTCCTCGGTGACCCTCTTGAGGGACTCACACTAACTGCATCACTTTCTCTAACCCCCCCCCCCCCCCCATACGGTAGGATCAGGCCATATCACAATACATAGCCTTCAGTGTGACCACATGCAAAAGCTCATGTCACATCGGTGGTAGAAATGGCCCACGCATAGGGGAAACTGTGACATTGTTTTGACAGCCTCCAGTGAATGCCTTATTCAACAGATGTCTCAAAATATGGAAAATAAACCTCGCCTGGTAACTAAGTAGATTTGGACAAACAAATACTGTGCTGTAGGTCTAAGCCTGGCGCAGGGTCGATGTCTCTCATGGCCTTACCAAAACATACTGTAGTTAGCCTTAAGTAATGAAGAGAAGTGGGATTCAATTTGAACCCAGTGAACATTCAGTACAGTATATTTGTGCCTTCATGATGACCCTGCAGACAGCTTTGAGTTACCATTCAGCATACCTGGCATAAAAAAAACAGCACTGACCAGTGTATATTTCAAGCTGGTCCGTGCTGGTCTATGCTGGTCCATACTGGTCAAGCTGGTCTGACCAGCATGGTCTAGCTGGTTAGACTGGCCGACAAGCTGGTGATGCACAGCAAATTCTCTAGTGTTAAACATTAGAGAAATTAGTGTTAAATCAACACTGAAAGTGTTGAGTCTGTGGACCCAGATATACACCAGAACGGTGTTCAATTAACACACTGCTTAGTGTAACGCCTCATTCAAATATATCTTGGAGTGAATTGCCTTAGGAGTAAATTGTAGAGTTACCACCCATGACGGTATTTGTTAGTGCCTGAGACATGGTTCATCCATTTTCGGGTCTATGGACTTCAGCAAGTGAGATCATACTTGAATATGTTATTATAAAAAAAACACGATTTAACAAGATGCCATACATATTTTATAAGGCTGTATTATGAGGGCTTAGTTTTACCTTAATACAGGGGCCTGAAACATAGTGTGCGGAAACAAAGCTTCCTGATGCATTGAGCATTTCCAGTCAATTGTAACAAAAATGAGTTCATTACTCGAGAGTTTGAGCTTCACATTGTACACTAGTGGCACCTACTGGTCGAAAATGTTTAGAACAGCCAAATGATGATAAACGACGTAGCACGTGAGCATGGTAGCCTTTTTGTTTTTTCCACAAAACAAAGCTTTGGACATCATTGATCATGTGCTTCTGATAAAGTGATACACGCATCGGCACAATGCTTTGAAGTAAACTGCTTAGTGATTTTGAGGCATGCCTCTGAGCTCCGGTATCAAACGTAACATCACTAATGAAATGCATATACATTGAACCAAAACCATGCCTATCATATTTCCCAGCATGCTCTATTGCAGTTTTATTTTTAGAATTGTTAGTTTCAATATCAATGTTTGTGAATGTACAGTACCAGTCAAAATTTTGGACACATCTACTCATTCAAGGGTTTTTCTTTATTTTTATTATTTTCTACATTGCAGAATAATAGTGAAGACATCAAACCTTTGAAATAGCACACATGGAATCATGTAGTAACCAAAAAAGTGTGAAACAAATCAAAATATATTTTATGTTTGGCATTCTTCAAAGTAGCCACCCTTTGATTTGTTGACAGCTTTGCACACAACCAGCTTCATGAGGTAGTCAACTGGAATGCATTTCAATTAACAGGTGTGCCTTGTTAAAAGTTCATTTGTGGATTTTTTTCTCCATCTTATTGCGTTTGAGCCAATCAGTTATGTTGTGAAAAGGTAGGGTTGGTATACAGAAGATGGCCCTATTTGGTAAAAGACCAAGTCCATGTTTTGGCTAGAACAGCTCAAATAATCAAAGAGAAAGGACAGTCCATCATTACTTTTAAGACATGAACATCAGTCAATCCCAAACATTTCAAGAACTTTGAAAGTCTCTTCAAGTACAGTCGCAAAAACCATCAAGCGCTATGATGGAACTGGCTTTCATGAGGACCGCCACAGGCAAGTAAGATCCAGAGTTACCTCTGCTGCAAAAGGTCAGTTCATTAGAGTTAACTGCACCTCAGATTGCAGCCCAAATAAATGCTTCACAGCCCAAATAAATGCCTCACTGTTCAAGTAACAGACACATCTCAACATCAACTGATCAGAGACTGCATGAATCAGGCCTTCATGGTCAAATTGCTGCAACGAAACCACTACTAAAGTTTACCAATTTGAAGAAGAGACTTGCTTGGGCCAAGAAAAATGAGCAACGGACATTAGACCGGTGGAAATCTGTCTTTTGTTCTGATGAGTCCAAATTTGAGATTTTTGGTTCCAACCGCCATGTCTTTGTGAGAAGCAGAGTAGGTGAACGGATGATCTCTGCATGTGTGTTTCCCACTGTGAAGCATGGAGGAGGAGGTGTGATGGTGTGGGGGTGATTTGCTGGTGACACTGTCATGATTTATTTAGAATTCAAGGCACACTTAATCAGCATGGCTACCACAGCGATACACCTTCCCATCTGGTCTGCGCTTAGTGGGACAATCATTTATTTTTCAACAGGACAATGACCCAAGACACCTCCAGGCTGTGTAAGGGCTATTTGACCAAGGAGAGTAATAGAGTGCTGCATCAGATGACCTGGCTTCCCCAATCACCCGACCTCAAACCAATTGAGATGGTTTGAGATGAGTTGGATAGCAGAGTGAAGGAAAAGCAGCCTACAAGTGCTCATCATATGTGGGAACTCCTTCAAACCTGTTGGAAAAGCATTCCTCATGAAGCTGGTTGAGGTAATGCCAAGAGTGTGGAAAGCTGTCATCAGGGCAAAGGGTGGCTACTTTGAACAATCTCAAATATATATTTTTATTTGTTTAACACCTTTTTGGTTACTAGATGATTTCATATGTGTTATTTCATAGTTTTGATGTGTTCATTTGTAACAATGTATGCTGAGAGTCGGGAAGCAAGTTCAGGGAGTGAATACATTTCATTAATAAATGAACAGAATGAAGATCCCTGGGATCAGGATCGGACTGGTCACCTCTGCTAAGACATGGGAACCTGTCGATCCGGCTGAGATGCAGGAGCATGACGACCTAAAGCGCCGGAGAGAGAGCATACCCCCTCCCCAGCGCATTCGGCTCCAGCCGCAGTATGCCAACCACAGGGACGATCCTGGAGATCCGGAGCGGACCGGTCGCCTCCAATGAGGCGCAGAAAAATAACAAACTGGCTGTGGAGAGAGAGCCTGATGAGCTGGCTGAGGCCTCCCCGGTTCAGGCACGGGAACCTGTTCACACAGCTTAAGCATGGGAGCCTATCGAACCCGCTGAGGCATGGGAGCCTACAAACCCACTGAGGCCTCCCAGGTAGGTCCGGCTCCAACACCCAGACCCGACATCACCCCCCAATACAAAAAAAAAACACTCCCCCGATGCTTCCTTTTGTTGAAACCTCATTCTGTAACGATGTATGCTGAGAGTTGGGAAGCAAGTTCAGGGAGTGAATACATTTCATTAATAAATAAATGAACAAAACAAGAAACACAAACAGAGCACCGACATGAAGCAGCAACAATGACAACTGGGGAAGAATCCAAAGGGAGTGACATATAAAGGGCAGGTAATCAAGGATGTGATGGAGTCAAGGTGAGTGTTATTATTATTAACACTGGTGACAGGTGTGCGCCCTAACGAGCAGCCTGGTGACCTAGAGGCCGGAGAGGGAGCACACCTGACATCACTATTATTCTACAATAATGAGTGGATGTGTCCAAACTTTTGACAGGTACTGTACATTGATTGATTCATTCATTAATCCTATGCTACTCAAATTTGAATTACAAACATTTTCTTAAGTAATCCAAGATGTTACTTGTATTTATTGCACCTGTTACAGAACAGTTTTTTATTCCAGTTTAGATGCTTAGGTCATCTCATAGCCAAGTTTTCCCAACTCTGGCAGTCATTTGAAAACAGGTGATTAAAAATTCCTAACGTTGAACATTCCCACACTGGCTGCGTTCCAGCAGGAATTACACAATACCTTGCAAGCCAACATAACGCAACTTTTTGCCGTTATTCACCTGCATTTAGATCGAGTACCAGGGTTAGAAGCATTGTGACGAGACTATCTAAGGCATTTAAAATAGAACAAATATTGAATTAATGGGTGCTAAATATTTTTTATTAAATATTTGTTATTTATCTGTGTGTAGTATGACATTAATCAAGCAATCAATCAATGTACATGCACAAACATACGTAGATATTCAAACAAACTATTCTAAAAAAATAAACCTGCAATAGAGCATGCTGGGAAATACAATAATGATGGGCATAGTTTTGGTTCAAAGTTATGTGTATGAGTTTCAGGCTAAGCATACAACTAGGCACTCAAAATAAGGCCTTGTGAATTACATATATTTTTTTAAATATGATGGCATATTCATTTAAGAGCTCACTTAGTTATGTCCATTGGGTTGAAAATGGATGATGCATTCATTCAAACCATGTCTGTCACTGAGAAGTACAGTCATGGGTGGTACAATTTACTCGAAAGGCAAGGCACTCTGGGAAGTATTTGAGTAAGTATAATTTTTTTACACTGGAGAATTTACTGTGTGGTGATGCTGGTATGCTGGTGACCAGAGATGGGCAATAATGACAAAATACCATAAACATCAATGTATCAAAATAAACTGCCAAATACTTTGATTTTGTAATGTATTTAATTCGTTTTTTTTAGCAGGGTAGTGTTTATGATTCACTAGCCCTGTGCCATAGCAGAACCAATTATTCAAACAAATACCCATAAAAACACTTCCCCACAAAAACAATGTTACAAACTGGCCCTCACCCGCCTCATGATCTCTATTGGAGCCGGAAAATAACTGCCGACCCCATTCATCTCCGATAGAGGAGATAAATGTTTGCACTTACTTAATATATGTTCCTGTTGTGCTTCTCTAAAGTACCATTTGAAAGGATTTTTTCCGTTTGCTCTAGGCTGCGGTTGGCTTTGTTTTCATCGAGTCAGCTTTGCAGTGTTTAGATGAAGTTTATTTTCTCCTTCTTTAAAAAGATGTGAAAGAGCGAATGAGGTAATCAGTATGAGAGGGGCCTGTACTTGGCCACATGCAATATTAATCCAATCTGCGGAGGCGGTTTGGCTTCCAGGCTGGCCCATCCCGAGGGGACTTCTCCATTACCTCTCTCTGCTTATCTTCTATTCCACCGTACTTATGGAGAGAAAGCTCACCGGGTAGGCTCATCTGAAACTTCTCCTCTCCTTTTTTGTCCCTTTTTTTCACCTTTTCTTCTTTCCTTTCTTCACTCTTGGAGAGATAGGCGGGCGGTCGTTCCTATTGCATTATTGATCACAGTGGCTGAGGCAACTTTTACAATGCCTCATCATTAAAACATTCTATTTCATCAACAGCTACTGATTGTCAGAGAGCTCTTAATTGAAAATACATGATTTCACTGCTGCTGATGGTTGTCATTGTAGGATAAGGGGGTTATGTGCTTAAGATGGCAGTTTGGGAAAATATACAGTTTTTTGTTTGTTGTTGTTTATTCAATTTTTAAGCTGTAATTATGTTTTTAAAAATACATTGCAAACTATTGTCTAACTCTTCACGGAAGCTGATACAACAATGACAAATATAGCTATTACCTAATAATGTAGCTGTCACAAATCTTTTTATAATGCATCAATTGACAGTTGCTTGAGGTTAAAGTGGAACAGTGCTGTGAGTGCTTCTGACTGCTGATGAAGCTCTTACACTGGACATTTCACACATGATGGTCATTATGCTACGATCCTGTGTCGCTTTACGTAACCTGAATTCATTATATTACTCCAAGGAGGCATTTGAAGTTTTAACCAGTGAATGTTGCCATCTTTGGGAATTTTGTGAGGTTTTGAAACATTTGGCTATCCTGGAACTAACCCCTGATTTCAAATGCAATGAATGTGGCATCATTTCAACAGCATTGTGATTCAAAGCAAGGGATTATCACCACAAGCAGAGTGATTGGATTGTTCCCAGTGGTAATCCCTTGATATCCTAGATATCGCTTTAGATTCCAATTTACAAAATTAGCCTTCATCCAAAAACATATTTTTTCTTCTAAATAATGTTGTTGATTCCTTCTACATGTTGTATGTTGAGTGATTTAGACTGATGATTAATTGCCATCTTTCGATACACGAGTCATTCCATCCTAAGGCAATTGTAAGTTTAAGGCATCCAAAAAAATTAAAACACTTGAAGGGAAATCTTGACTGAATATCTGTGTGTTGTGCCAGACAAGATTCTCTTTGGTTAGAGTAGCTCAATGTAATCACTGTCAAGGCTTGATCTGGACTAGCTGTCCAGATCAACTAAAGCATGTTTGAAGGGTGTCTGCAGTATATGCACCCACCTAGGGATAGTAAATCAATAGTACTATCTTTATGACAATCAAGTATAGATAAATGTTCAAAACAGTGAAGACATACAGGAACATAATTGATTGCATTGTTATAGATCACCCATGACTGAGTGGATGAATAGGGAAATTATGGAAATGTATGAAGGGAATAAACTTAGGCTGTAACATACATTACGTCAGAAGCCAGACGTGGCAGGAGAAAATGAACAACTCTTGTCCACAAGCCCTCTTTAAAAACGACCGGATTCAAATGGGATAGGAGTAGTCTCTCCAGTTGCACTATCAACACTGTTGAATATTTAATCACCTCTGTCACATGATCTCACTTTTGACATTGGCGTCAACCTCTACATGATGAGCTGCCAAGCCTGTCCATTATACAGGCTCACACTCTCCTCCGCCGTCGATTGCATTTCAAGCACCTCGCTTTCTGAGATCACACGGTCTTGACCTCAATCATAGTGATGTGAACAGATGAGTGGAGAAGAACTTCACCACCAGCCCATTGACTTGACACTGACACTCACTGTCATATCATTCAGATGGTTCGAGGACATGTTTATGAAATATCATAAGTGGTGTACATCATTCCTTGCGTATTTGAAGTTATCATGGTTATAGTGGATCATCGATAGAGGATATCATTTTAACAGTAGATGTTAAGCATATCACATTTCAGGTAAGACCCAAATGCAGACTGCGTTGAAGTAACAATGTTTATTACAGCAACAGGGGCAGGAAAACGACAGGTCAAGGCAGGCAGGGGTCGATAATCCAGAGTAGTGAGGTAAAGGTACAGGACGGAAGGCAGACTCAGGGTCAGGCCAGGCAGAGGTCGGTAATCCAGAGTAGGGGCAAGTGTACAGGACGGCAGGCAGGGTCAGGGGCAGGCAGAGTGGTCAGGCAGGCGGGCTCAGAGTCAGGACAGGCAAAGGTCAAAACCAGGAGGGCGAGAAAAACAGAGACTTGGGAAAACAGGAGCTGAGACAAAGCACTGGTTGACTTGACAAACAAGACGAACTGGCAACAGACAAACAGAGAACACAGGTATAAATACCCAGGGGATAATGGGGAAGATGGGAGACACCTAGAGGGGGGTGGAGACAAGCACAAGGACAGGCGAAACAGATCAGGGCATGACAAAACAGTAGTAAACAGTTAGCTAAGACATAAGGCACCACTGTGAATCATCAGTGTTATTTTGTTTGTTGTCACCTGGACAACGGTGTTTGTGTGGCTTAGTCCTCAAGGTGAGAGTGGAGGGAACTGGTCCAGTCCCCATGGTAATGGAGCTGAAAATAGACCTCTGCCATTCTTTCACTCTCTCGCTCTCTCTCTCTTTCTCTCTCTCTTTCTTGTTATTATAACCTGAAAATAACAGATGTAAAGGTTTTGGTAATTGTATACAGACAGCGGCTACACATTAATACAGGCATGGCTGATGAGGATACCTAGATCTCCCTAAAAATGTACCTCTGTTGTGATACATAATTTCTGTTAGAAAATACAGATGAACAGAAATATATAGACCTGATATCATTTATTAAGCTTATCATGTATTATTCATTGGGTCAGAATATGATTAGAATAATAATCCTATTGTTTAACTCCCAAAATCAATCTCAATTGCAAATTAGCAATCGGGCGTAGCCTAGTCATTTTTTCCATGCTTTTCACCACCTTGCCATTGTCAATCTTGTCTCGTGTTTGGCAGTGCTTAATTTCTCCTCATTTTCTAATTAAAAACTTGAGCAGTTCAATATCACGGCCTGATTAAAACATTACAAGGGCCTGGGCTTCCTCAACCACAGCAATTACAGATTGGATGGCTGGACAGTACGCATCACTCTGGACAATTTAACAGTGACTATAAATTCAGCAGAAGGAGTTTAATGGATCATTTTTGTCCGCTCCTCCAAACAGTGTTATTGCTTGGATAGGATGATGGTCTAGTGAGATCAGTAAAGGCAAAATGGTAGATAGACCTTATGTCTATTTTCTAGGTGCACACAAACAGAATAGTGGAGGTGAGTCTCTACGAATGAACCAAATTACCTTAGATGCATTTATAGAAGATACAAGATTAATGACAAGTAGAGATCTTTTTTTATGACCATGGATTCAGTAGGAAAACATCAGCCACTGTTGATATGTTAATAGGTAAATTGGTGGATATCAATAAAGTGACATGTTTCCCCATGGTCACAAAACCTCCCGGAATCATTTCTGAAGACTGCAAAGCATATTGACAATAACTAACCAATTAAATGCATCATAAAGATAGAACACCGTTTTATCTTCATACATTACGTTGTTCTTATTACAAGCACATAGATGGCCAATCACAATAGCAGTATGATGGCAAGTTGGCACGAGAAGAAAAACACACACACAAAAAACAGCGGCCTGTCTTTTGAGTTATGATTAGAATGCCCATGCAGGTAGCGTGTGTCTTTGGGGTTATATTGGGAATCAATAAAACAGTCTTATCTCTGTGGCACCACACAGCTGGAGGACTACAAAGGAAGTGCTGCACCATGTGATCAAACCTGCCAGAGATGAGAAGAAGAGAGATAAGAGGGGCCTCCTTGCTCGCTTTTCTTTTGGCACAGCATCCGGACCCAGGGAGGGGAAAGGGTAGGGGGAGAGAGGGATGAGGGGGGAAGGGTGATGACTCCTTTGAGAGGAGAAGGCTTCTAAGAGATAAATTGCACTTACCCCTGTGTTCACTGTGTTCAGTGTTTCCCTTTGATGCTGTTGTGAAAAGGGGTTCACTATTACATGTCTCCCAAGGACGAGACAGCCTATAGGGAGGAGGTCAGAGACCTGGCCGGGTGGTGCCAGAATAACAACCTATCCCTCAACGTAACCAAGACTAAGGAGTCTTGTGGACTACAGAACAAGGAGCTCCGAGCACGTCCCCATTGTCATCGACGGGGCTGTAGTGGAGCAGGTTGAGAGCTTCAAATTCCTTGGCGTCCACATCAACAACAAACTAGATTGGTCCAAACACACCAAGACAGTTGTGAAGAGGGCAGGACAAAGCCTATTCCCCCTCAGGAAACTAAAAAGATTTGGCATGGGTCCTGAGATCCTCAAAAGGTTCTACAGCTGCAACATCGAGAGCATCCTGACCGGTTGCATCACTGCCTGGTATCGCAATTGCTCGGACTCCGACTGTAAGGCACTTCAGAGAGTAGTGTGTACGGCCCAGTACATCACTGGGGCAAAGCTGTCTGCCATCCAGGACCTCTACACCAGGCGGTGTCAGAGGAAGGCCCTAAAAAGTGTCAAAGACCCCAGCCACCCCAGTCATAGACTGTTCTCTCTACTACCGCATGGCAAGTGGTACCGGAGTGCCAAGTCTAGGACAAAAAGGCTTCTCAACAGTTTTTACCCCCAAGCCATGAGACTCCTGAACAGGTAACCAAATGGTTACCCGGACTATTTGCATTTTGTGCCTCCCCCCAACCCCTCTTTTTACACTTCTGCTACTCTCTGTTCATCATATATGCATAGTCACTTTAACCATACCTACATGTACATACTACCTCAATAAGCCTGACTAACAGGTGTCTGTATATAGCCTTGCTACTCTTTTTTCAAATGTCTTTTTACTGTTGTTTTATTTCTTTACTTACCTACACACACACACACACACACACACACACACACACACACACACACACACACACACACACACACACACACACACACACGCGCACACACACTCTTTTTTTCCCGCACCATTGGTTAGAGCCTGTAAGTAAGCATTTCACTGTAAGGTCTACACCTGTTGAATACGGCACACGTGACAAATAAACTTTGATTTGATTTGATGTAGAACACTTTCCACAGGTGTTTCTGCATGGAATCCAACATGCTTCTACCTGGATGCAAAAAGTGTTTTACCTGGAACCAAAAAGGGTTCTCCTATAGGGACAGCCGAATAAACCTTTTGGAACCCTTTTTTCTAAGAGTGTAGTGAGGGTAGTGGATAAAATCAATGTATCGCATCATACCGTATCCAACCTGAAGACAACAATACAAGGCTGTATAGTTGGTGTCGTTAAACATGTTGCAACTCTATATGGAGGAAAATATGATAAGTTAGCATTCCCTACAGAGCCTATTCATCCTCTTCATTCAACTTTAGGCCTTGTGCATGGCTTCACAGACATGCTTCCTCACAGCACCGCAAATATCCTGTGAAACATGATCTTTCTCAACACAGGAAGGGCTTATCACATTCATGTGGACATTCCTGCATATTCATGAACATCTCTTCATTGGCATGATACACAAATTACCATACTACATCTGTGTGTTTACTAGTTCTGTAGTAAAGTGTCTGTTTACATGATGCCAGGCAGGCCCAGTATTGTCACCATAAACATATTGACTCTCTTCTAATGAGAATTTGTACAAGCCAAAAATATATTTTCTTCTTTCTACCGATAACATATTAACCTGCTTGTCAGTGCCAATGAGGCTGATGAATGGCGGTGTTGGCATGGCCATCACTACTGCCTGGGTTGGTTTCCACATCACCGCGGGCAGACAAGATTGTGTGCAATTAAGCTGGACTGAAAGCCATGGGCCATGATCAGAAATGAAGTTAAAGGGTAATCTCAAATGCAGAGAACTTCAGTTGAAATGTCAAGTTAAAGGGAGCAGAGATAGTTTTGCTCAAAAGAAAAATGGGTGTTCTGCTTCTATCTCGCAAAATCTTCAATGTGGATTAAGGTCTGTGTTATAAAAACATTCTGAGCCAAGGCCGAACAATACATAGGCATTGGTTGTCGCTTCAGTCTTTCCTGAGCAAATACTGTTTATCTTTTCAGTTTGTTAACATTGAGTCGTCCGAGAGAAAAAAAATCCTACCGGCACACACAAAGAGAAATAGATTGCCTATTCCCAGTTAAATGATCTTCAAGGGTTGACATATTAAGCTCAGTGAGTTATCAGTCAAAGAACACGATTCTCATTGAACTGGACTATTCTATTCTCTTCAGGAGTAAACAACATCACTAGCAAACCACCACACATAGCAAAATGAATCTTAAAGGAATCTCGAAGGGAACCCATGGTAGATTTCCTGAGGAATAAGCTATTATCTACAATCAATGGTCTTCAGAGGAAAAAGGAATCCACTAATGGACATCGCTGTGTGAAAAACTAAAAATTACCACTGGGTAGTCTGGGGCCTATGTAGATGGAAATACCACTGGTTAGTCTGGGGCCTATATAGATGCTATTACCACTGGGTAGTCTGGGGCCTATATAGATGCTATTACCACTGGGTAGTCTGGGGCCTATATAGATGCTATTACCACTGGGTAGTCTGGGGCCTATATAGATGCTATTACCACTGGGAAGTCTGGGGCCTACATAGATGCTATTACCACTGGGAAGTCTGGGGCCTATATAGATGCTATTACCACTGGGTTGTCTGGGACCTATATAGATGCTATTACCACTGGGAAGTCTGGGGCCTATATAGATGCTATTACCACTGGGAAGTCTGGGGCCTATATAGATGCTATTACCACTGGGAAGTCTGGGGCCTATATAGATGCTATTACCACTGGGTAGTCTGGGGCCTATATAGATGCTATTACCACTGGGTAGTCTGGGGCCTATATAGATGCTATTACCACTGGGTAGTCTGGGGCCTATGTAGATGGAAATACCACTGGTTAGTCTGGGGCCTACATAGATGCTATTACCACTGGGTAGTCTGGGGCCTATATAGATGCTATTACCACTGGGTAGTCTGGGACCTATATAGATGCTATTACCACTGGGTAGTCTGGGGCCTATATAGATGCTATTACCACTGGGAAGTCTGGGGCCTATATAGATGCTATTACCACTGGGTAGTCTGGGACCTATATAGATGCTATTACCACTGGGAAGTCTGGGGCCTATATAGATGCTATTACCACTGGAAAGTCTGGGGCCTATATAGATGCTATTACCACTGGGTAGTCTGGGGCCTATATAGATGCTATTACCACTGGGAAGTCTGGGGCCTATATAGATGCTATTACCACTGGGAAGTCTGGGGCCTATATAGATGCTATTACCACTGTGTAGTCTGGGGCCTATATAGATGCTATTACCACTGGGAAGTCTGGGGCCTATATAGATGCTATTACCACTGGGAAGTCTGGGGCCTACATAGTGGCTATTAACTAGACTGACATGCGGAGCAACCTACTACTAATTATAGTAGATTCAGACACATTTGGTGAGCATGGAGGAATATCTGGCACTTGAACGTTTTCAAAGAAAATAGCAAAAGGCAAAGACATTTGTCTGAAGGGAGAATAGAGTGGATCGTGACAACCACTGTAACGTGTGCGCTGAGAGTCAGGAAGTTCAGGGAGTGAGCGTTTTAATAAATAAAAGAAACACTGAACACAAACCACAAACAACACACCGACATGAAAACATAGTCAATAACACCTGATGAAAGAACCAAGGGGAGTGACAGATATAGGGAAGATAATCAAGGAGGTGACGGAGTCCAGGTGAGTGTCAGGAGGCGCAGGTGCGCAAGACGATGGTGACAGGTGTGCAGGATAATCAGCAGCCTGATGACCTAGAGGCTGGAGAGGGAGTGAGAGAGAGAGAGAGAGAGAGAGAGAGAGAGAGAGAGAGAGAGAGAGAGAGAGAGAGAGGTATACAGAGAGGTATACAGACTACATGTTCTTGCTTTTTTCAATTCAGCTAACCAAATCTTGTTACTCATACGTAGAGTATGTATCTGTAAGACATTAGCTAATTTATGTGTAGACTACAGTACACCATGTGTCTTCTGCCACATTATACGAGATAAAAATGCACCCGGAGTGTCCTGAGCTTCGTATCAGATGAGGAGTGCATCAGTATGCTGGCTGACAGACATATGTGCTCTATGCTATGATATTCTCTCCAAGCTTGTAATTGAGGACAGAGAAACTCACCGCCCGAGCCACAGCCCTCTGGAGAACTCCCTGCATGAGGTCATTCTGCTTATGTGAGGCCAGCTACTGTACTAGTCAATGGAGAAACTAGTCCTTTCAACCCAGTTTTACCCTGTCACAGCCTATTAAAATAAAGCTTAGCTTTGCAAATGTCGAAGTTCACAAATCATGGTCATTGCACAATACACTTTGTGGGTTTTTGAGAATTCCGTTTTGGCGATTCCTGACACATGCAACTTTCTTGATAACTTTGCTGCCAGTGAGGGTAGCTATCATAGGAAGACCAACCTGTTATTCATTTATTTTCCTATTTCGAGAGCTTGGGACTATAAGGTTATATCTGCAAAAAGATGATTCTGAGAAAATTGGCTTTGAAGTTCCGAACCCTGATTGGTTTGAAAGGTGTCATACATTTTTTTCTTAACAAAATGAATTAGGGGTATTTAGAGTACTATATACTGTAGGTAGAGAACATTGAAATGTACAGGACTATGTCAATAACTCAATATTGATAAAAACGCAGATATTTTATAGCCCCAAGCTCTCGATTTGTCACCAGGGAATGATGCAAAATACTACAGACATGGGACTTTAGGCAATACTGCAAACAGTGTGCGGCTGAGCCCCAGCTTTGGAACTCAATATTATGCATGCAGACCAATGGAGAGACAGTGGAAGAAATGGATGTGCTAGTACCGCTTTGTGAATGTCTATCTGAACTCTCATTGGTCTATTCGTTAGAGCTGGCCGGTTTTTATAGTGGCCACAGAATTGGCGTCAACCTCAATGGCCTGTTAGCTTAAAGGGGCAGTCTGGGATTGGTACATCCACTTTTGGACTTCTGGTTGAATTATATAGCCATTGCTTCTTGAAGAAAATAACTTAAAAAATGCCTTCATGAGCTTAGTTCAACTATCTTACCCCACCAGAACCCAAAACATCTCTGCATGTTTTATCAGATGAACATATTCCGTAGGCGCAAATGATGAAATGAAATGTAGGATTTTATTATTTTCATTTATTTGTATTTTTTTGTACACATTCTATCTGTTCTCTACGGTGTGTTTTTACTAAAATATTTGCATTTGTTTGAATCATAAATAATTGAAGGTTGTGAGATAACTAGCAATAATCTACCCTTGCAAGACATCAGTCACAGATATGAGAAGAGCATCAGCAACGTCTGTAAACCAAATCAATCTGGAGAAGGAACTTAATATTTGCATGTAGACAAGCTCTCGAAGTGCAACAAGATAATGGAAGTGCTGCTTGGCTTTGTTAACTTTTGATTGCTTTCACTAATCCATCTTTGTCCTGCCGTTCGTCTCTTGACAGCTTCATAATTTATTTACTCCTTCCTGCGTCACAGGTGCAAGAGTCCAGCATCTGGGGAGATGAGCAATGCACTCAGTCGGTCCCGCCTCGTAACCATCACCTGCTATTCCGTTGCTATGCTAATGTACAGTCCTCCACACAACAATGCATAAATCCTCATCCCAATGCCAATCCCATATGAATACATAATTAAGGTAAATCATTCTAAGTGTCAATAGGTGCACTAGATTGCAAATGTATAAATACACAAGTGCCCGCCTTTTTTCATCTGATAATTTCTCCTCCCACCAGAAAGGATGGCATGCTGTTACATGAGGTATCTAGTATCAACACATTAAAGGTGTAATGAGCAGGTCAGAGTGGGAGACTCCTATATGAGTCTCAGTCATTGTGAATCTCACACTCTCAGGAGTGTGTATCGGCAGTCTTTGCCCGACTGAACGCTGGATTTACTAGGCCATGCAGTCACACTGAAGACATCCATCCATCTCTCCCTCACCTCCGGCACGGTGAATACTTTCAAGTAATCAGCCCGCGCCATTGGTCCCTCATTAATAATGCAGCGGCCCTGCAGCCAATCACTCAACTCATTTATGCCCTGAGGAAAAACCACTGCCAAAAACCTGCCAATCTCTGCTAGCCAAAAGGACACGGATGACAATAAGCAAACACCCTGGGAACCCTGTAGGTAAAGTAAGCCACTGTGTAATTGAGTGCTATTTGGGTGTATGTGACAATAAAATCATTTTCAGTATCTTTAGCCGGGATTTGAGCAGCCATGAGTGGTTTGGTATCTATGATTGATTAATTATTTAAATAGAGCTGGAAACAGTTTTACTGTGACAGAGAAAAGTGTTCTGATTTGATATTATCTTCTTTGAAAGTAAAGTTGGACCCAATCTTAAAAAGCGCGCACAGAGAGGAATACATCAAGAATGCAAAAAGTTACATTGAAAATCAACCCAATTATAGTTGTAGCTTGCCCCAAAAGTTCTAGTGTAACATTTTCCGAAGTTGGAATTGACCTGTCATCGATATGCAGCCACTAGGCAAGACCACTTGCATCTAATTTTGGGGAAGACCACAAAATGACGTCCAGAAAGTACTTTACAGGATGGTATGACTTGGTTTGGCCTGCTGAACAACATGAAACATTGGGTGCATCTGATTGGAACCTAGCATTATGAAAAGCTTAAATGACAGGTTGTGTAACCGACAAACTGAGAAACAACTTAATTTCCCAGACAACTCATATTACCCTACACTGGTAGTAGGTTTTAAAATAGGGCTAGAGTTAAACATACAATATATATATGTCTCTCTAGTGTAGGCCTATGTTATTGGGAGGGGTTCTTTGGGAGGATGTGTGGTAATTTATTGTAATTATGCCCCATGGCTGAACAGCGACAAGATGAACACACTGAAATATCATCTCAGTGAATATCTTCTGATCTCCTGGTCATGTTCTCAATAAGAGCCTGCTAAGCAGATGGATAAAGCCAAACTTCTGTCAGCATCAATCTATCTTAGGCCCTCCTGGTGTCACACCCTGATCTGTTTCACCTGTCTTTGTGCTTGTCTCCACCCCCCTCCCGGTGTCGCCCATCTTCCCCATTATCCCCAGTGTATTTATACCTGTGTTTTCTGTTTGTCTGTTGCCAGTTTGTTTTGTTCGTCAAGCCTAACAGTGGTTTTCCACTTGCGCCAGGCTGTTTCTAGTTTTGACCTTTCTGCCTGCCCTGAGCCTACCTGCTGTTTCAGTACCTTGTCACACAACCCTGGGTTATTGCCTGCCCTGACCCTGAGACTGCCTGCCATTCTATACATTTTGGACTCTGATCTGGATTACTGACCTCTGCCTGTCATTTTGCCTGTCCCCTGTTCTAGTAATAAACTTTTGTACTTCGACATTGTCTACATCTGGGTCTTCCCTGAAACGTGATACCTGGTGGTGTTTTCTGTTCAAGTCGTGGAGGACAGTTTAGCACTTCCTCCTCAAAAGCTATTACTACTGTCACTGGATCATCACTGTCTGTATCATGGTGCTGACACCTCTCCATGCCTCTCTCACTCTCTCAAGGTCACCTCCTCTTTTTCTTTCTTCCCCCTGTCACGTCCTCCTGACACCTTCACAAAAGTCTGAATGTCCAGCTGTGTGAAGACAGACATTTCCCTTGGACACCTAGTACACTTAAAAATAAAGGTGCAAGTTAAAACCAAATAAGGTTCTTGAGAGTGATGCCATAGGGGAACCATTCCAAGGTCTCTGAAGAACCATAAATGTGATAGTTCTTTGAAGAACCATGCAAAAATCCATATCCACAAATGTTTTGGCACCACTGGACTGGAAATGAATAGCCCTGTTGTCGGGTTTTAAGCCTTATTAGCTTTTTCCCAGGGTGCTTTTTGAGTGAATTTTAACATTACCAGTACTAGCCCCAGCTGTGTTTCCTAGTGACAAAGATATGGTTTTTCAGTCCTGTGGCCTTCACCAAGTGAGATCTGAACTGAATAGTTTGTCATTAATATGTAACTTCTTGGGCAAACCTACCAAATTCATATGTGCTATAGATTTTTAATTTAACCTTTATTTAACTATGCAAGTCAGTTAAGAACAAATTCTTATTCACAATGACAGCCTACTGGGGAACAGTGGATTAACTGCCTTGTTCAGTGGCATAATGACAGATTTCTACCTTGTCAACCCAGGGATTTAATCCAGCAACCTTTTGGTTACTGGCCCAACTGTCACGACTTCCGCCGAGGTCGGTCCCTCTCCTTGTCCGGGCGGCGTTCGGCGGTCGACGTCACTGGCTTTCTAGCCACCGCCGATCCACTTTTCATTTTCCATTTGTTCTGTCTTTGTTTTATCACACCTGGCTCCACTCAACCAATTACTTGTTTATGATTTACTCCTCTGTTGCCCATGTTGTATTTGTGAGTGATTGTTATTTGTTACATGGATATTTGTCAGGCTTTTGTTTTAGACCGTGTTTTTGGCACTAATATGTGTTATGTGCTGTCATTTGTTAACCGGTATTAAAGTGTGCCTGTTTATTATGCTCCGCTCTCCTGCACTTGACTTCGCCTCCCATATACACACCTTACACAAACGCTCTACCCACTAGGCTACCTGCCGCCCTAAAAGATAGATCAGTCCTTCTCATCAAAAGCAAGTCAAAGAAAAGGAAGATATCTTCTATTTGCACCATTTCTGTTAAGTGAAGTTTTGTTTTTGACTCTTTTACTTTCGGTTTTGTATACCAGCTTCAAGCAGCTGAAAGTACAATATTTGGTTATGGAAAATAATGTATATTTCACATTGGTTTAGATGGTACAATGATTCTCTACACCAGGTATTCCCAAACTGGGTTACTCGTACCCACAGGAGTACGCGCAATGCCATCAGGGGTACTCCAAATAAAAACATTCTTCACATTTTCAAACAGTCCATTTATTTTTTCCAACGGGGCTATAAATATGGGTGAGGTTTTTTTTCACACCTGAGTAGCTTCATTTCACTGCCAAAAATAAAATGTAACTATCTAGTGTTCAGCAAAATAACAACACAATGTCAAACACAGGTAGCCTAGTCAAATCATTAACATCCAATCATTAACCATTACTCTCTCACTGGAATTCCACTAACGGTCCATATGTAGCCAAATGTAGCTACTGCTTATTAGATTTGCTCGAAAATTGATAAATGGTTTTAAAAAAGTAAGGCCTGCATCCTTAGAGACACATACCAGCTCTACTGGTAGTACTACTACATTACTACCAGCAGTACTACACCTGTACCTGTTGATGACACAAGTTGTTCTGCTTCCACGAGCACATCCAATGCTAGCATCAGTAATTCTACATTTGTTGTTAGCCCAGCTAACACTGACAGTTGTGAATCTGATGCAGCCGAAGAGCTACTGCCCCCTTACCCGGGAAAGCACTGAACAACAGACAGGGACTTTGGACCATCAAAGAGGTGCAAATATGATGAGAACTACATTGATTTGAGGTTAACTTATATTGGGAGTAGTGTCTTTCTTCAGCCACAGTGTGTTATATGTGCAAAAGTACTATCTGACAACTCGATGAAACCTTCACTCTTGCGCAGACATTTAGAAACAAAACATTCCAATTTGAAAAATAAGCCACAGGAGTTTTTGGAGCGAGAATTAAGACAACTTTCGAGTAGTAAGACATGTATAAAAGCAACAGATACCATTAATAAGAAGGGGCTAGAAGAGTCTTATATTGTGAGCTACCGAGTGGCTAGGACAGGCAAGCCCCATACTGTGGTGGAGGACTTAATTCTTCCTGCTGCCGCGGATATGGCTGGGACATTGCTGGGGGAAAAGGCCCAAAAAACTACAGACAATGCCTTTCAAACAACACTGTTTCATGACGCATCAGTGACATGGCAGGAGATGTTTTGAAACAATTACCTCTTCGCGTACAAGACAGTGAATTCTATGCGTTACAGCTGGATGAGTCAACAGATGTGGCGTGCCTGGCACAGCTCCTGGTATATGTCTGTTACGTTAATGGGGGGTCAATTAAGGAAGACATCCTCTTCTGCAAACCACTGGAAACCAGGACAACAGGAGATTATTTTTTTAAGTACTGGACAGCTTTGTGACATCAAATGGACTTTGGTGGTCAAGGTGTGTTAGTATCTGTACTGATGGCGCTTGTGCAAGCAGTTGCTCCCGACACAACTTGGGTACACTGCAGCATCCACCAAGAGGCTCTTGCTGCCAAGGGAATGCCTGACAGATTGAAATACGTTTTGGACACTACAGTGAAAATGGTTATCTTTGTTAAAAGTATGGCCCCTGAACTCTCGTGTATTTTCTGCACTATGCAATGATATTGGCAGCGACCATGTAACGCTTTTACAACATACAGAAGTGGTTATCAAGGGGCAAAGTATTGACACATTTTTTTTAATTGAGAGACAATGTTAAAGTTTTCTTTACTGACCATACTTCTTACTTGTCTGATCACTTGCATGATGAAGAGTTTCTCACACAACTGGCCTAACTGGGTGATGTTTTTTCTCGCCTGAATAAACTGAATCTAAGATTACAGAGACTCTCCGCAACTATATTCAATGTGCGGGACAAAATTGAGGCTATGATTAAGAAGTTAGAGCTCTTCTCTGTCTGTATTAACAAGGACAACTCACAGGTCTTTCCATCATTGTATTATTTTTTGTGTGCAAATGAACTCAAGCTTACGGACAATGTCAAATGTGATATCGCGAAGCTCCTAAGTGAGTTGGGTGCACAATTACGCAGGTACTTTCCCGAAACGGATGACACAAACAACTGGATTCGTTATTTCTTTCATGCCCTGCCTCTAGTCCACTTACAAATATCTGAACAAGAGAGCCTCATTGAAATTGCAACAAGCAGTTTCTGGATTATCCTGCCTTGGCAAATCACGCTGTTAAGACACTGATGCCCTTTGCAACAACGTACCTATGTAAGAGTGGATTCTCAGCCCTCACTAGCATGAAAACTAAATACAGGCACAGACTGTGCGTGTAAAATGATTTAAGACTGAGACTCTCTCCAATACAACCCAACATTGCGGAGTCAAGCACACCCTTCTCATTAACCTGTGATGAGCTATTCACAATTTACGATTAACAAATAAGGTTTTATATGTAAGATGGCTAAATAAAGAGCAACATTTTTGATTATTGTTATTTATGCCCTGGTCCTATAAGAGCCATTTATCACTTCCAACGAGCCAGGTTGTGACAAAAAACTCACACCCATTCTTATGTTTAATAAATGTATCGTATAGTGTGTGTGTGGCAGGCTTACAATGATGGCAAAAAAACAACATTTGAGAATGCGCTGACCCTGGTGCTAGAGGGGGTACGCAGCTGGAGGTTGAATGTTTGAAGGGGTACGGGACTATAAAAAGTTTGGCAACCACTGCTCTACACTATACCTGCTTGTTTTGTCACATAAACTGAAATTAGGCAATCTATTTTAGCAACCAGGAAATAGCTAAGTGATTTCTGCATAGTGCATCTTCAAGACAATACATGACCAAAAGTATGGGACACCTGCTCGTCGAACATCATTCCAAAATCATGGGCATTAATATGGAGTTGGTCCCCCCTTTGCTGCTATAACAGCCTCCACTCTACTAGGAAGGTTTTCCACTAGATGTTGGAACATTGGTGTTGGGACTTGCTTCCATTCAGCCACAGAAGCATTAATGAGGTCGTCAATTATGTTCGATGGGGTTGAGGTCAGGGCTCTGTGCAGGCCCGTCAAGTTCTTCCACACCTATCTCAACAAACCATTTCTGTATGGACCTCGCATTTGTGCACAGGGGCATTGTCATACTGAAGCAGGAAAGGGCCTTCTCCAAACTGTTGCCACAAAGTTGGAAGCACAGACTCATCAAGAATTCATTGTATGCTATAGCGTTAAGATTTCCCTTCACTGGAACTAAGGGGCATAGCCCGAACCATGAAAAACACCCCCAGATCATTATTCCTCTTCCCCCAAACTGTACAGCGGGCACTATGCATTCGGGCAGGTAGTGTTCTCCTGGCATCCGCCAAACCCAGATTAGTCCGTTGGACAGCCAGATGGTGAAGCGTGATTCATCACTCCAATTGAGGCAAGCTTTACACCACTCCAGCCGACGCTTGGCATTGTGCATGGTGATCTTAGGCTTGTATGTTCGACCATGGAAACCCATTTCATGAAGCTCCTGACAAACAGTTATTGTGCTGAAGTTGCTTCCAGAGGCAGATTGGAACTCAGTAGTGAGTTTTGCTACTGAGGACAGTCGATTTTTACTCGCTACGCGATATAGCACTCGGGTGTCCCATTCTGTTAACTTTGTGTGGCCTACCACTGTGCAGCTAAGCCGTTGTTGCTCCTAGATATTTCCACTTCACAATAACAGCACTTAAAGTTGACCATGGCAGCTTTAGCAGGGCAGAAATTTTACGAACTGACTTGTTGGAAAGGTGGCACGTTGAAAGTCACTGAGCTCTTTCTTCAGTAAGGCCAATCTACTGTCAATGTTTGTCTATGGAGATTGCATGACTGTGTGCTCGATTGTATACACCTGTCAGCAACAGGTGTGGCTGAAAGAGCCAAATCTACTAATTTGAAGTGGTGTCCACATACTTTTATATATACAGTATAGAGTATTTCTTAAATCCATTATTTGAGGGCCTAGTTTTACCTAATACAGTGGCCTGAAACTCATATTTTCCAGGTCACATCAGGCCTGCAAGTCAAATTATGCTGGCTTGCAAAGTGATGTGTAATTCCTATTGGAATCCAGCCAGAATGGGATTGCCCAACATTTAGAATTTTTATTCACCCGTAATTTTCAATCAGAATGACTGCTAGGGTTGAGAAGACTAGTCTTAAACTGGAACCACCATTTAAGTAACAGGTTCAATAAGTAGAAGTAACATATTGGAATAGTTTAGAAAAATGTACAGTTGAAGTCGAAAGTTTACATACACCTTAGCCAAATACGTTTAAACTCAGTTTTCACAATTCCTGACATTTAATCCTAGTAAAGATTCCCTGTCTTACGTCAGTTAGGATCACCAATTTTTTTTAAGAATGTGAAATGTCAGAATAATAGTAGAGAAAATGATTTATTTCAGCTTCTATTTCTTTCATCACATTCCCAGTGGGTCAGAAGTTCACATACACTCAATTAGTATTTGTTAGCATTGCCTTTAAATTGTTTAACTTGGATCAAACATTTCGGGTAGCCTTCCACATGCTTCCCATAATAAGGTGGGTGGATTTTGGCCATTCCTCCTGACAGAGCTGGTGTAACTGAGTCAGGTTTGTAGGCCTCCTTGATCACACATGCTTTTTCACTTCTGCCCACACATTTTCTATAGGATTGAGGTCAGGGCTTTGCGATAGCCACTCCAATATCTTGACTTTGTTGTCCTGAAGTCATTTTGCCACTTTGGAAGTATGCTTGGGGTCGTTGTCCATTTGGAAGACCCATTGCGACCAAGCCTTAACTTACTGACTGATGTCTTGAGATGTTGCTTCAATATATCCACATAATTTTGCTTCCTCATGATGCCATTTTTTTGTGAAGGGCACCAGTCCCTCCTGCAGCAAAGCACCCCCACAACATGATGCTGCCACCCCCGTGCTTCATGGTTGGGAGGGTTTAGCTTGCATACCACCCCCTTTTACCTCCAAACATAACGATGGTCATTATGGCCAAACAATTCTATTTTTGTTTCATCAGACTAGAGGACATTTCTCCAAAAAGTGCGATCTTTGTCCCCATGTGCAGTTGCAAACCATAGTCTGGCTTTTTTTTATGGCGGTTTTGGAGCAGTGGTTTCTTCCTTGTTGAGCAGCCTTTCAGGTTATGTCGATATAGGACTCATTTTGCTGTGGATATAGATAGATACCTGTTTCCTCCAGCATCTTCACAAGGTCCTTTGCTGTTGTTCTGGGATTGACTTGTACTTTTCGCACCAAAGTACGTTCATCTCTAGGAGACAGAACGTGTGTCCTTCCTGAGCAGTATGATGGCTGCGTAGTCCTATGGTGTTTATACTTGCGTACTATTGTTTGTACATATTAATGTGGTAACTTCAGGCGTTTGGAAATTGCTCCCAAGGATGAACCAGATTTGTGGAGGTCTACAGGTCTTGGCTGATTTCTTTTGATTTTCCCATGATGTCAAGCAAAGAGTTTGAAGGTAGGCCTTGAAATATATCCACAGGTACACCTCCAAATGACTCAAATTATGTCAATTAGCCTTCTAAAGCTTCTAAAGCCATGACATCATTTTCTGGAATTTTCCAAGCTGTTTTAACGGCACAGTCAACTTAGTGTATTTTAACTTCTGACCCAATGGAATTGTGATACAGTGAATTATAAGTGAAATAATCATGCAAATTGTCATGCACAAAAAAGTGTCATGCACAAAGTAGATGTCCTAACCGACTTGCCAAAACTATAGTTTGTTAACAAGAAATTTGTGGAGTGGTTGAAAAATGTGTTTTAATGACTCCAACCTAAGTGTATGTGAACTTCTGACTTCAACTGTATGTTATTTATATTTGAGTAGCTTGAGATTAATAAATGAATCAATCTAAATGCAAAAACATAGCATACTCTACCTGCAGTAGAGTATGCTGGGAAATATGATAATGATGGGCTTGGTTTTGGTTCAACTCTAGTTATTATTTTACACCACTGAGTGTTAATTTAACTCTTTCCATTGTTAGTTTTACTCCTCAATCAACACTGAAAAATCAAAACTAGTTAACACTGGCCAATTTAATGGATGCTATGAAAGGGACACATCTGCAGGCTTTCATACATTTCAAGAACCTTTTAAAATTCTGAAGAACCGTAGATGCCACATCAAGAACCGTAGATGCCACATCGGCATTTAACTCAAAGGTTATTTATTGGGCAAGAGGAAGAACCATTTAAGAATGTTTATTTTTTCCAACATAGGCATCTGCACCTGCACTGTACTTGACAGTGGAAACCACAAAATGTGGAAACCACAAAATGAAAAAGACAAATTCTCCAATGGCAGGTTCATAGATACACTTCTGTGCTGAGGGATTTTCCTGGCCGCTTGTCTCTTTCAATATAGATTTCTTTACTCATAATTTCTCACCACTCTTGCATACGGAGCCAGGGGACGGGAGAGGTGGTGTCGGAGGAACAGAAGCAGATGACTGCAGAATTCGACCATCTGGCTTCTTCTGCTGCTGAATATAGCAGGGGAGTAGGGGAGAGTGATGAGAGTGATGAACGTCCCTCCATCCCTCGTCTCTCACCAGCCTGGCTGTCAGTGGCACGACGTCTCTTTCACTATAAAATAGTGCTGTTACTAGACTTGTTTGGGAACATGGCTACATCCATTTAGATGAGCTTTGAAACAGATGCAGCATATCCACCTGTCTTTATAAGTATGCCAAGTCCTGTCATGTGTGACTGTCACTCACGGATACTAGATACATTTTCAGAATTATACAAAAAAATATGTTGTGGTCAGGTGGTTGTCTACTCTAGAATCAAGTGTCTTGTCCAATGTGTATTCTTTCCATTGGACCAGACAAACATCAGTTTGTATAGAAGGCAGTGGTGTCTGGTGTACGCAAAAATAAAGGTGTGCAAGTGCCCTTACCTATAATCATATTTAGAAGGCCAAAAGCAGAACCAGCCTTGTCACTGAAAGAAACAATGCCCTTGTTAAAAGTTAAAAGTTTTTCCACAGAAAGTCGCCACAGTGTCTCGAAAGTCGAGAAAAAAGTAATCTTAAGCTGAAAAGTGCCTTTGCACTGTGCCAGAGGTGTAGATAGCACGAGCTCGGTGGGAGGGTTAGAGGATGGATAAGAGAAAGTCTATGGTACAGTATAATGATTGGCTTATCTGAAAAACTCATAGGGCAAGGATTCCTCTGCCACTCTGGTCTCCTGTCAATTTCTTATCAGGCAAAGTACCCTTAGCAGTATCCTCGAGACAGTGATATGGGGATATTTGAGGTGATAGAAAAAACGTAATGACTCTTAAGCTTCACATTGGTTATATCTAGCTTCTTTACAACAGCCTTTTACAGTACTGCCAGTTCCACGGCTCAGTTGGTAGGGCATGGCACTTGCAACACCAGGATTGTGGGTTTGATTCCTGGGGCAAACCATACATAAAATGTATGCACGCGTGACTGTAATGTCGCTTCAGATTAAAGCGCCTGCTAAATGACATATATTATTATGTCACAGAGGCCATTATAGTTACTACATGTACAGTGGGGCAAAAAAGTATTTAGTCAGCCACCAATTGTGCAAGTTCTCCCCCTTAAAAAGATAAGAGAGGCCTGTAATTTTCATCATAGGTACTATGACAGACAAAATTAGAGAAAAAAATCCAGAATATCACATTGTAGGATTTTTAATGAATTTATTTGCAAATTATGGTGGAAAATAAGTATTTGGTCAATAACAAAAGTTTATCTCAATACTTTGTTATATACCCTTTGTTGGCAATGACAGAGGTCAAACATTTTCTGTAGGTCTTCACAAGGTTTTCACACACTGTTGCTGGTATTTTGGCCCATTCCTCCATGCAGATCTCCTCTAGAGCAGTGATGTTTTGGGGCTGTTGCTGGGCAACACGGACTTTAAACTCCCTCCAAAGATTTTCTATGGGGTTGAGATCTGGAGACTGGCTAGGCCACTCCAGGACCTTGAAATGCTTCTTACGAAGCCACTCCTTTGTTGCCCGGGCGGTGTGTTTGGGATCATTGTCATGCTGAATGACCCAGTCACGTTTCATCTTCAATGGCCTTGCTGATGGAAGGAGGTTTTCACTCAAAATCTCACGATACATGGCCCCATTCATTCTTTCCTTTACACGGATCAATCGTCCTGGTCCAAAGCATGATGTTTCCACCTCCATGCTTCACAGTAGGTATGATGCTCTTTGGATGCAACTCAGCATTCTTTGTCCTCCAAACACGACGAGTTGAGTTTTTACCAAAAAGTTATATTTTGGTTTCATCTGACCATATGACATTCTCCCAATCTTCTTCTGGATCATCCAAATGCTCTCTAGCAAACTTCAGAAGGGCCTGGACATGTACTGGCTTAAGCAGGGGGACACGTCTGGCACTGCAGGATTTGAGTCCCTGGCGGCGTAGTGTGTTACTGATGGTAGGCTTTGTTACTTTGGTTCCAGCTCTCTGCAGGTCATTCACTAGGTCTCCCCGTGTGGTTCTAGGATTTTTGCTCACCGTTCTTGTGATCATTTTGACCCCACGGGGTGAGATCTTGCGTGGAGCCCCAGATCGAGGGAGATTATCAGTGGTCTTGTATGTCTTCCATTTCCTAATAATTGCTCCCACAGTTGATTTCTTCAAGCCAAGCTGCTTACCTATTGCAGATTCAGTCTTCCCAGCCTGGTGCAGGTCTACAGTTTTGTTTCTGGTGTCCTTTGACAGCTCTTTGGTCTTGGCCATAGTGGAGTTTGGAGTGTGACTGTTTGAGGTGGTGGACAGGTGTCTTTTATACTGATAACAAGCAGGTGCCATTAATACAGGTAACGAGTGGAGGACAGAGGAGCCTCTTAAAGAAGAAGTTACAGAAATCTTGCTTGTTTGTAGGTGACCAAATACTTATTTTCCACCATCATTTGCAAATAAATTCATTAAAAATCCTACAATGTGATTTTCTGTATTTTTTTTTCTCATTTTGTCTGTCATAGTTGAAGTGTACCTATGATGAAAATTACAGGCCTCTCACATATTTTTAAGTGAGAGAACTTGCACAATTGGTGGCTGACTAAATACTTTTTTGCCCCACTGTAAATAACACTAATGAGAAATCTAAGATTTGTGTTTGAGCAAATCAACCCAGGATGGGGCTCCTCCGCAAGACAATAGACCTTGTTTTCTCTGTCTGTCGGTCTCTGTTTATCTGTCTCTCCCTCACACTCTCGCTAATACTATTGGTCTGACAATTCAACCATGATGGTTGTTTTAAAAGCCTTCAAATGTCTTCCAGACATGAAACCAAAGTGGTCATCGTAGTAGCCATATGACAGCACGTCGTTATGGTTTCCTAAATCCTCATAATGAAAGACTACTGAGTCTATCGTCCAGGAACGGCCTCTCCCCGTCCCGTCCCTTCTGTCTGTTTGTTGGCTAGCCAGCTGGCCAGTTTCCCTCACTCCAGAAAAACAACACTAGCTCTGAGGTCTCGCTACTGTAGTATGGCAGGCCCTTAATGGGCAGAAACACCTCATTAGGTTACGCTATTGGCTCGTCCCGTTAAACAACTCTATTTCGACCAGAATGGGGTTAAGTCCACTTTAGGCTGACATTGCCATGTTGTGTAGTTAAATCAGTCAGTTGCCAGCACAGTAAATGCTTTCAGTTGAAAATCTTTTTTTCATTTTCATTTCTAAACACGTCATCCTGCTTCGTTGGTGCTTTGTTAGCAATTGAGGACATGCCACAAGGGTTGAAACATGAGGAACAGGCTTCAGACAGAGATACAGCAGCTCTGTGTCCTAGAGTCACAGAAGTGCAGCTAGCCTGCAAGCGAACGAAGCAAGAAAGAGGATTTAACACGACTGCACAGACAGACAGGTTAAGCTGACAGGCCGCTGACAGGAACTATAAGGTTTCACTTTCAAAGTCAAAAAGTAATCAACTCTTAAAAGCATATATGTCCTGATTTATATACTGCACGTGTATTGCTCCCAAGAGGAAATATAATTTGTAAAGAAATGTTTATTTACTTTAGAGTTAGAGACGCATCCATGATAGGAGGGTCAGAGATACTGTAGGCTTTCAGGTTTCACGGGGAAAATACATTTCTCTATGGCTTTTACATTGGTGATGCTCTCAGAATGTAAACAAATGTAAGAAAGGGAAATTATGCTAATTAAGGCACTGAGTGGCCTCTTCCATTAGGGCTGTTGAGATAAAAGGCAAACCACTTTGAGCACAGCCACAAACACAAACCCCATAGACAAGGATATGTAGTACTGTTTGTCCTCTTCACCAATTAGAATGGCAGTCATGTTCACGTTTAGACTCAAAAGCAACTCCGTGTCAACCATATTTAGATATAACTGCAGTACAGAAAAGAAAAGGGCATTTTTTTTCAGATAAAAAAATATCAACATGCATTTTAGACTTTTTAGACCAAAACATTCTAATGTGCATCATCCTCTCTCACTTTTATATGAGCAATACTCTAATGCTCAGCTTAAATGAGTGGTGGTATGAATATAGTTTACATTTTAGTGCTATATTCTGTGTGATTCAAGCGATCATGCCTGAGTCTTGTGGTCTTATCTTAATTAGTGACTGCCGCTCTGCTTTATTGGCATGAAGGATTCCATTTTCACCGCAGACGTGACTTGTCCTCAGGCGTAAATTGACAATGCCCCCTCATTTCCTCTCCAGTCAAGTTCCATTAATACCAATCGGAATGATCCATGCCGCCCCATATCCAAACAGAGAGCGGCTCGCTTACTCTATCACCAGTGGGTAAATATGAACAACGACAGCCGCCGAGGAGGTTTCTGATGGCCGGGTATTATTCTGCCAAGGTGAAAGTGACCCATTGGGAACAATAGGTATGCCATCAGCTTTACACCTTGTCAATAGATAATGAACATTTAATTTAAATTACCTTTTTTTTGTCCCTGTATCCTCTGTACCCTTGTCTGTTCAAGAACACCCATACAAAGATTTTGTTTAGTGTGGTTGTTGGTTCAGCTTTCTGTAACTTTGTAGCAAGGACGGTCTGCATGTCTAGGCGCTTATTGCGTCATGATTGCAAGGTGCCCCGATATATTTTCCAACTGTCCATTATCTGGTTTTAATGTCCATTCTGAAATTACCTTCCAGCCAATCAGAAACGACTATTCAACAATGTTGTAAGACTATAATAATGGCTATATTATCTCTCTATACTGTAGCACACAGCTATAGCAAACACACTGTATAACAGTGATCCAGCTCCCCACTAGAATAGTTCCTAACTGATGGCGGCTGAAGTAAAGGTTAATTAATGAGTGTTGGCAGGGCTGGTGGCTGCCAGGAGAGAGAGGACCCCCTGGGACCAATACTGGGCTGGTGGAGGATACGGAGGATACAGATAGCAAGGAGAAGAGTACAGCTATAGTCGGTTACTCAGCTGAAATTGAGTCCCTCGACCGTTCCATTTGGTTAACCTCTGCTTAGTGTGATACAGTGGATCACTTACTCATACTGCATTATAGGGCCGCAATCACATTATATCAGTATATCTGGTCTCCTGGACTACATTGAGATTTAATATGATGAATAAGGTATGCCTTAGCCCACACAATACGAGCTGAAGTTGAGCAGGATGCTTTTCAGTTATATTATTTATCACCGTCCTCACACTATTTTCGCTGCAATCAGACATCAAAAGGATTCTGCATAATATAATTTGGCTTGGTATAAATATGAGAGGATAGGTGTGGGAATTGAATGAGTCAGAAATAAATACTTTAGGGATTCTCCATCACATAAGCACTGTTTGAGACACTGACTTGACTTAGACAAGGAAGTAATTCCTTCTTACATAACATGCATAGTTGAACTAATTGGCTTTGATTTTGAATATATCATTTCATTGGTTGACATTGAATGTTTATTCCTTCGCTACACACAATCTGCATCAAAACACTCTGTTTTGATTTTAATGTAAATCATAACTTATCTCAAGATATAATATCAAAGCAAAAATATTCATTTTCTGGGAATATTTACAAGCCTAATAATCATAGTATTTCCTTGACTAAAATGGGTGGGTGGGTGGGGTAATCAGCATAAGTACAATTAGGAATAGCTAACTATGTTTGATAACATTTACTATATAGATGTTTTTTAGATATTAAGGTTGTTTCTCTAACAGAAGGGGGATTACGAGTAGAAGGCTTTGCCAGTACCTCAGTGTTAGTAGAGGATGGATAGTCATGGAGACAGTAAGAATAAGGAATGCTAGCGGGCTAACAACACAGCTCTAGTTAAGACATGTTTTATGTGGCTCAGGGCTCGTTAAGGCAAAGAGGTGACAAGAGCATTTCTTTACAGGATTTTGATGGCTGTTCCATGTCATGCATGGCACACATATAGGCAGTTAGGTTTCTGTCACCAATTTCCTAGAAAGAGCTATATTAGACCTTGATTACCATATATAGGGATGAAGCAGCCTCCGTTTTTGGAACTACAAAAGAGAACCACAAAGTGAAATAATGATGCAATGGATCATATTAGTCACTGGTTGTCAATGTACTGTATTTAAGAATGTATTATTTTCTTTTACATTGTCTCAGCATCCTGCTCTGGAGCCCATTAAAACCAGATGTAGAGACGTATGTTTGTAATTCAAGGCCACAGAAGCAAGGAAACACATCCCCACAAGCAAATACAAAACAGAGTTGGTAACAGGATTGCAACACCAAAGAGAGAGCATGGCTGCCAAGTTACACACAGTCAAAGACCACAACATCAAACAGGTTTTCCAAGCAATCACAGGTTTCAGTGTTCATAGTGGAAAACCAGGACATTTTCTGGCTGAGAAAGGACTGATATTTCCGTAAGATATGATACGTATATTTCTTTACATACACAATGGCAGTTTTTGAGTGTGTACTTTTTCCATGTTGTTTAATATCCAATTATTTAAATGTATATTAAGCATACAATATAAACTCAAAAAGACTCAATACATTTTGTCCACACTGGTGGCTTTTAGAATAGAACATAACAACCCAGAAAACTAAAACTTCTAGACTTCCTTTTAATAGACACTTAATATTCATAACCAGTGGAGGCTGCTGTCTAGTGAACTGTTTAAGGACAAAGTCCTGAAAGATCATTAGATATCTGATTGAGCGCGACAGGAAATGGAAACTTGCGTTGTTTGCATTTCCTCTAGGGCCGAGTGAAGATAACACAGCAACAGAAACAGAGGACAGAGCCCCAGTTATGGTGTTTTGCAGATTAATATGGGTAGCTGGGGGGATGCTTTGGAATAGCTCAGACTGAAACTGTGTCAGGGCTGTCGTTTAGCCCAGTTTGATCTCTATGGAGCTGACCCTCTTTGGATTTAACTCAATGGATGCCATGAAAGGGTTAAACATCATGTCATGATCATGGTATTAATTTTCCATTTTAATTTGTTATAACCTTTGGGGTATGTGTATTTGTAATAAGGCATTGCTTTTCTTTTCCGCCAGAAAACCAACAACCTAAGATTACCATTTGAATAATTACTTCAACTTGATTTTAAAGGCTTAAAATGTATAGTCTTTCACAGATAATCTGAGGGAATCCCTGCAAAGTGCTAAACCATTAACATGTCATGAAATTCAAATAAAAGTCATTGATGGCATTCTTGTCTAACATAAAACATTTCCAGTATACATTTTTATGAAAATACAGTCCACATTATTCATATACATATTTATATAAGCACTAGGAACACATTATTCATATATATATATATACAGTTGAAGTCGGAAGTTTACATACATTTAGGTCGGAGTCATTAAAACTCGTTTTTCAACCACTCCACAAATTTCTTGTTAACAACCATAGTTTTGGCAAGTCGGTTAGGACATCTACTTTCTGCATGACACAAGTCATTTTTCCAACAATTGTTTACAGATTATTTCACTTATAATTCACTGCATCACAATTCCAGTGGGTCAGAAGATACATACACTAAGTTGACTATGCCTTTAAACAGCTTGGAAAATTCCAGAAAAGGATGTCATGGCTTTAGAAGCTTCTGATAGGCTAATTGACATAATTTGAGTCAATTGGAGGTGTACCTGTGGATGTATTTCAAGGCCAACCTTAAAACTCAGTGCCTCTTTGCTTGGCATCATGGAAAAATCAAAATAAATCAGCCAAGACCTTAGAAAACAATTGTAGACCTCCACAAGTCTGGTTCATCCTTGGGAGCAATTTCCAAACACCTGAAGGTACCACGTTCATCTGTACAAACAATAGCATGCAAGTATAAACACCATGTGACCACGCAGCCATCATACCGCTCAGGAAGGAGATGCGTTCCGTCTCCTAGAGATGAACGTACTTTGGTGCGAAAAATGCATATCAATCCCAGAACAACAGAAAAGGACCTTGTGAAGATGCTGGAGGAAACAGGTACAAAAGTATCTATATCCACAGCAAAACGAGTCCTATATTGACATAACCTGAAAGGCTGCTCAGCAAGGAAGAAGCCACTGCTCCAAAACCGCCATAAAAAAGCCAGACTGCGGTTTGCAACTGCACATGGGAACAAAGATCGTACTTTTGGAGAAATGTCCTCTGGTCTGAAATGTCCTCTGGTCCTCTGGTATGTCCTCTGGTCTGATGAAACAAAAATAGTTTGTCCATAATGACCATCGTTATGTTTGGAGGAAAAAGGGGGAGGCTTGCAAGCCGAAGAACACCATCCGAACCGTGAAGCACGGGGAAGGCAGCATCATGTTGTGGGGGTGCTTTTCTGCAGGAGTGACTGGTGCACTTCACAAAATAGATGGCATCACGAGGAAGCAAAATTATGTGGATATATTGAAGCAACATCTCAAGACATCAGTCAGTAAGTTAAAGCTTGGTCGCAAATGGGTCTTCCAAATGGAAAACGACCCCAAACATACTTCTAAAGTTGTGGCAAAGTGGCTTCAGGACAACAAAGTCAAGGTATTGGAGTGACCATCACAAAGCCCTGATCTCAATCCTATAGAAAATTTGTGGGCAGAACTGAAAAAGCATGTGCAAGCAAGGTCTACAAACCTGACTTAGTTACACCAGCTCTGTCGGGAGGAATGGACAAAATTCACTCAACTTATTGTGGGAAGCTTGTGGAAGGCTACCCAAAACGTTTGACCCAAGTTAAACAATTTAAAGGCAATGCTAACAAATACTAATTGAGTGTATGTAAACTTCTGACCCATTGGGAATGTGATGAAAGAAATAAAAGCTGAAATCAACCATTCTCTCTACTATTATTCTGATATTTCACATTCTTAAAATAAAGTGGTGATCCTAACTGACCTAAGACAGGTGATTTTTACTATGATTAAATGTCAGGAATTGTGGAAAACTGAGTTTAAATGTATTTGGCTAAGCTGTATGTAAACTTCCGACTTCAACTGTACATATATATGTATACACTACCGTTCAAAAGTTTGGGATCACTTAGAACTCTCCTTGTTTTTGAAAGAACAGCAATTTTTTAATGGACAAAAATGTGCTTTTCTTTCAAAAACAAGGACATTTCTAAGTGACCCAAAACTTTTGAACGGTAGTGTATATATACATATATATATATATATATATATATATATATATATTAAAAAACAATTAAGCACTAGGAACATATTGTATTTCTAAGCTCCAAACAGCTTTACAAAAATAATCTGTTTAGACATTGCTGTTTTTTGGGAGACTTTTTAAGAGACAACTGTAAGACATCAAAGGGTGGAAATCTCACTCCAACAAAGAGTGTTTAAAGTAATTGTCCAGGGATAATAGGGAGAAAACACAATCAAATACTTTCACTTTTAAAGTTCCCCTTCAACTAATTTTAATGTAAAACATCCCTCACTTGCAAACACAAGGTATCATGTGTGAGTAGAACTGCCCACGTATAGTGTAACAGAGTAAAACCCAGAACACAGTTAAATAATTGGGCTTAAATAATTGTTTTTGTCCCGTGTTACTACTTCCCATCAGTGACTCAGTGATGATATCACTTCCGTTACCGGTCAGTGCAAAATACAACATTAGAGATGATTAAAGTAAAAGATTGACAGTTACAAACAAGACAACTTGATATCAGCTGACCTGCAGCAGTAACATTAACTAGCTGATAAACCTGGAGTACCCAAGTCTTTTCATGACCACCCCACATGTGTCCTCTATCAGTCTGATGTCCTTGCGAGGCATGTTCTGCCTCCATATGTTAATGTTGGCTGGTGATATGTCCCCCTCGTACATCAGGTTGTACAAGTTTGTGGAGGTGGTGAACATGAGCTGGTTGAGGGCCGCCGGTGTGACCGGCACCCCCAGGAACCTGTGGATCCTTTCAGCTGTCTCCTGGGGGAAAGTGACTATGTCCTCAAACCTCACCTGGAGGTAGGCCTCTGCCTGGAGGCTCCCACTGACCCGGAGCACTGCAGCAGTGTGTGCCAGCCACAGGTGAGCCAGCAGGAGGACGGCGCTGGCCTCCGAATGGGACAAGAGCCTCCGGATCATTCTGAACTCAGGGGCTGAGACTGGGCACCTGTCCCTGGTACTGCTACTGTTACCGTCCTCCTTGAATATCAGCGACAGGTGTTGAGGAATGTTTTTAAGGGAGTAAAAGCTGGGTTTACTGTTATAGAGCATGAGATAGATCCACGCCCGGGGGTCTCTGACTACATTGATGGTCCTCAGGGACGGGCCCACCACCTCCTGAAGGAAGGGGAGTTTGAGCCCCCAGCTTCCACTCCTCATGTTGAGGACCACGCGGGCATTGGGGTACTCACTGACGTGGCGCCTCATCTCCCTGACGTACTCAGCATCCCGATCAAGGCTGCCCCTCATCTTGCCCCTCAGCTCGGCGGCAGGCTCCTTCCTCCTGGTCCTCTTCCTCCTGTCACTGCCGGGGCCTGGGGCTCTCTGGGGCAGCTTGGCCCTGCTACTCTCCACTAGCTGGATGTTCTGCAAGTGCAGCTTGGTGTTGTGGACCAGAGAGTGCAGCCAGCCCTGGATGATTTTAAAGCGTCCGCGCAGGGCGTCCGTTCTGAACCACTCACAGGCATCAACCAGCGAGTCAAATTCGAACTCGGTCTCTGGAATATCTACATGCTCCGTGGGGACCCGAATGTAAACAAAGTCGGAGCTGTTGTCAAAAAGGTTCTTAAGTATTTCAGATCCTGAGCCAGGCAGGGTCGTTATGACAACGGTTGGCAGGGCAAAGCGATGTTGATCATAAAGTCTGATTTGTTTGCTGACCTCTGGGTCAGTGCTGACACCTTTCCATTTGACCCCACATAGGAGTTGATCGCAGGTGTTTGACACGAACAACAACGCAGCTATCCACAGTATGAGCACCGAGAACAGAGCATAGCGCATCAGTCTACTGAAGCACACATAGAACTTTCTCTGCAGGGTCAAAAAAACAATAGCAACACAAAGTATCACTCCCGCTATCACATTGACTGTGAATCCAAAATCAAACAGCTGATTGTCCACTGTGTTTTGTTTCGGAACCAGTTGAGTCCCCAGGCCATATCGAATGATCTGATGTCTGTCTTCCACTTTGGCATAACCCCCAAATCCTAAATAACTTAATCTTGTTCCTATGTCTTTATAGTTTGTAACAACTGAAACTATTTTCTCTGTGTTGTTTATAACTAGAGATAGTCTGACACCATTTTTGCTACTGTCCAGAAATCGACAGTTGGACACTTTGACATAAGGTCCATGCATCACATAGGCCACTCGGCTTACTGTGGCCCTCATGGGGAAAGTGACATTAACATACTGTGTCCACCTCTTTTTGAACTCCGCAGCCTGCTCGGCCTCCTGTATCCTAGTATCTGGGCTGAGACCCTGACTGTCAAACCAGAACATTTTATAATGAGCATCCCACACATCCATCAACGCCCCATTGTACTTGTCCATGAATTTATAGGGGACATATTTGAAGTCAATGTCGAGGTTGTGGAAGAACGCACTCTGCGAGGTGATGGGCGAATCGTCCAGCTTCTCAACATGGTCCAGTACTAGCAAGGTCTGGGAGTTGAGCAGCACAAGGGCCCTGTAGACACTCCTCAGCCGCATGGCAGGAGAGTAAGCTGGGGCTGCCTCCCCACTTACAAACATAGTGTCTCTATGGGAGGAGGCAGCGATCAGCTCCCCAGCAGCATCCCCTACCCCTTCATCTGTCCAGCGCAGCCATTTAGCACACTCCCCCAGCTGGCCCTCCCATGGAGCGTTACACTGGCTGCTGGGAGAGGGGCCGAACACCAGCACATTGTTCAGATAACTGTACTTAGGTCCGTAAAGTGCTTCAGACACAAATACCTGTCCGTTAGGGGCAAAAGTGAAGGAGTTTTGGTCCGGGTGCTCGTGGCCTGGGTTGAAGCTATTCCAGCCGTCCAGCCATGAATAGGGCTTTGCATGAACGATGTCATACACGGCACGGCCACCCAGCTTCCCGGATTTAAAGGAGACAAATGTGTTTCCCTGACCGTTGGGCAGCCCGGCTCCGTACGTCACCACACCCCAGTTAGAGAAAATATGCATCCTGGCTTTACCAAAGCCATGGGGAGGTTGTGCAGTGAGATGGGCATTGTACCAGATGTACTCAGTGTGTAGGGTAGTCCAGCGCTGGGCAGAAGACTGACCCATGGGACCGTCTTTGGGCCTGTGCTTTCTAATCTGCTGGGCTAGCCAGTTCCCAGTGCCGTTTCGTATAACAAATGTGTCTAGGAACACCAGCTGGCTCTCTGGGCCGTAGAACCAGTTGTAGTTGGAGTCGGCTATGCCCACAGTCCTCTGAAAGCCGGGCAGAAGAGTGGCATAGTAGAACCAGAAATGTTCCCGCAGCCAGTTGTTCTGTGTGTTGTCAATGTTGAAATGACGTTGTGCTAAGAAAACATACTGAGTGATCGACTTGGCTGTATAGCTCCCGTATGCCACGCCCTCATCCAGTGACCCGTCTACAACGTGGTTTAGGAGAAACATGGTCTTCTCCATATAATTGACTGACACCTGTTTCCAAACCATTGTTTCTGGGTCATCATGGGCGCCGACCACAATAGCCCCAGTCAAGATGGCTAATATGTTAGTGGTTTGATGATTTTGGAGATACTGCTTCCCCCAACCCCTATACTTAGATGTTTCATACAGCTCCTCTGTCTCAGAGCGAATTCTCTTGAGGTAAACATCCCGTCGGTGCTCGTCCAGGAACGAGTAAATAAAGTCATATGCGGTGGCAAACCCAGTAAGTGAGTGTGCCAAGGGCACCTCATCATTGGGAGCACTGGTCACCTTCCAGTCCGGGTAATTTGCCATTCTATCCATAAACTTCATGAGAAACTGCAGGGCACCTGAATCCTCTGGGCACAGCAGGCAATACAGAGCAAGGGGGGGTAGGTTGTTCCCGTAAATCTCATTCCACTTGCTAGTAAACTCCTCATGTTTTGCAGGGGGCATGTAAAGGGGCACATTGGACAGCATGGTCAGGACCGCTGCTCTGATTACTTTGAAAATGTGGCTGTGTGTGCTGGACGATCTTTGCCTCATAAGCTGTTCATCAACTTGGTTGAAATACAGGTTGGGATGAGAATCGGTAGATTGAAGTTTTCGATGCTCTGATGCTTTACCCTGGGTGAGTTTGAGCGGCACCAAATCATCCGTAAAAAGATATTTTTCGGACGCATTGAATACACCCGAAAAGGCCATTCCCACTGCCAAGAGTGCCAGTAAAAATATATAGCACCCTATCCACTTTTTTGCCATGGTCCAAGACATTTTGTTGTTGTGTTGTTTATATTATCATATCTTTTTTGAAGCTGAATGGCAAATTTAAGTATGTTTCAAAAACTTCAGAAATGTATTTTGGAGACATATTCAAATATATATGAGATGTGTTTTCTGACAGTTCAATCTCACATTCTATTTTTAAAAAAACGACAGACTATATTATTTCACAATAAAATAGCATGCATTCTACAATACCAGTCAGCGTGAATAATTGCCAGGAGGCCAGAGCTTGACAGCACTAATGTTCTGCCTACTGTATAGGCTACTCCAGTCCAATACCGTACACAAACGCACAATGTCCATCTCCACTTGGCAAGGTTTGAAAACGCAGCAGACAGATAAAGTTGTGGAGGTGTGGACATCTGTTCTAACCCATAAAATAAGAGTACAATCAAACAACAATTTTACATAAATATTTTAGAAAAATTAAACATAGAATTATCCATGAATCTTTTCCGTTTTTGCCGGCACGTTGTCCAGCCTCACTGGAGTGTGGCGCATGGAGTGACTGGCATCTCTCCTGCTGCGAGCAGCAGCAAACTCGTATTCATCTCTCCCCAAAAAACATTTCCTCCTGGAAAAACATCAGTCAGCCCCAGTCCGTGTCCGGTCCAATCACAGACACCCAAAGGCTTTTTATTCTCCTCGATCGAGCTGAAATATCCACAAACCAAAGAAAATAGCGCATTTCCGCATTTAACATTGCGAGCTGTCGCGATGATGTACTGTCCCAATCCAAGGTTTAGTCGTTTTCCATTCTAAAATTATGTATTTTCCCCTATTCCCAGTTTGTCTTCTTTCCCAAACCAACGAACGTTAGATTAAGTAGGCTAGTTAAAAAGGGAAAGTTGTCGTCACTGCCAACCAAGTATTCAAAGAAAGAGACATAACATTGTCAATAAAAAAAAAAATACATTCCCAAAAATAGACAAACGTTCAGGCTGGAAAATCCTTGCAGCCTAATCAGCTGCTTTGCGCTCGCTTTCTCCACTCCGGCATATATACTGCATCACACAACAATTGCGGTTGAACATGTATGTATCTTGCTGCGTCTGATGTCTCCGTCCTACTTACAGTATTACAGTGTGATATTGTTTTCTAGCAGTCACTGAAAATGTACACCTTACTACCTGTAGAGGGAGCCGTGATTTTGGAAGTGCGCTCTCAGATTTCCCTGCGCGAGGATGCAGCTGTGAAATGTGAAGTTCAATGAGTTGCAGATTATTGTGTAAAAACAACGCACAAAAGACCCGCTGCCCCAAATTGGAATTACTCTATTGTGAGTTAATACTTTTAGCCTGCATTAAATTAGTAGAAAACCTATATGTCCAAAAACCTGTTGATGGATCTTGCCTATAATGAATGTCAATCACACCGACAATACTGTGTGAATGTTTAATTACAGCGTCATTGAAGTCTAATAACAATCAGCATTACCTAATTACTCTGCCACTGCATGGGCACCTTAATCAGTGCCAGGATGCCATGTACTTTAGAAAATCAGAAAAGTAATTAGCCTACTGAAAGGACCATAACAGTAAACAACACATGTGAGAAGATAAGACATGTATTCACTGTAGGACATTTGGTGTATTTATTTCACAGTTGCTGCCTTTGACTTTGTACTCATTGCCAGACCCATACAAGCTCATAGTGTCTACATGGAAGATATTCTGTGGGGACCACCTCACTGAGTTGCACGTTCAGACTACATGTACAAATGGACCAACAGTTACCCTTATCAGCCCCTTTGCAGAAGCCATGCATCTAGATCTCCCCTAGGACACAACTCTCCTCTTCCACCAGGGAGAGAGAGATGGAGGCTCCTGTGCCACATCCACTTCCCTTCCTTGCCTTTCAATGCCATTAATTGTCCATCTGTTCAGGGTCCAGGTTTCTCAACAGCATACCGGTGACTCATTTAATCTCCATTAAGCGTCCCCTTCCTCCTTCATTATTATTATTTTTTTCTCAAGAGAATTCATCTTCAAAGATGGCTAACTGAAAGTGAAAATCTAGATTTCTCTTGCTTCTGATATGCAAGGATAAATGTAATCCCTTGTGTTTGTTACAAACACTTCCCACTGGGCACAAACGTCAATTCAATGTCTATTCCATGTTGGTTCAATGAAAATTACGTGGAAATAACATTGATTCAACTAGTGTGTGCCCAGTGGGCTTTGCCTTACAGAACACGCCTTGAGGGAGAAACAAATAACATTCTTAAAAGGAGATTAAAGGCAACAACTTACAAATGTCAGATATGTATTTTAGACGGAGCAACATTGGATCGGCTGAGCTGCCTAATTGCAAGAGTCTTCTGCATACTGTGATGATGGAGTCCCATTACCACGAGATAAAAACACTCTAATCACTATTATCCACAGCTGTCGGTGCCTACGGCCCTGAACAGGAGGTCTTGAGGTTGTTGCTTGGCACGTGTTGCCTAGTGACGTTTCAAACACATCAGATCAGAAGAGGTTGAACGCTATAGCTCTTTGTTGCCAAAGATGTGTCAAACATGGCAACATGGCATCCACACACAGAGAGAGACAGTTTCTTGACTGACAAGCGATAGGTGGCCATTTGCCATTCACTGCTGTTCGTAGTGGTTGTTTGAAGTATCAGAAAGCTCCGGGTTTGGCTGGGGTTGGGGTAAAAAAGGTCTGGTCATGCATATTGAACAGAGAGGTGTGAACAAACAGCCGGTGCCCTTATTAAAACCGTGGCATGCTGGGAGCAAAGGGAGGAGTGAACCAGGGTCCTATGAAAGACTCCTCTCGTTCGCTGCAGAGAATATCAATTCCTCCCCCAGAGTCTTGGGGTAACACAGCATGCCAGCGTCCTGCATGATGGCCTCTGGGTAGAGTCTGACTGACAAAATGTGTCTGTTTCAGTTTTTTAAGAGCGTTGCAACACTTTACCTTACCATGAGGTCTGGCTGTCAATCATGTCGGTCTGAGAACTCATCTCTAGGGTGGTTTCTCTAGCTAATAACACATACTCTCTCCAAATGATCTGTAGGCTGTCAAACCATCAGCCGCAATGTTTAGTAGCCTACTGTCAGCGTAAGAGTTTTGTTTATTATTATAATAACTAATTGAAACCAAAGCCATTAAAGCAGAGACTGCCAATGTAATCTGCAGAAATTGAATTAGGAAATACACTGAGTTTACCAAACATTAGGAGCACCTTCCGAATATTGAGTTGCACCCCCTCTTTTGCCATAAGAGCAGCCTCAATTCGACAGGGCATGGACTCTATAAGATGTCGAAAACGTTCAACAGAGATGTTGGCCCATGTTGACATCAATGCTTTCCATAGTTGTGTCATGTTGGCTGGATGTCCTTTGGGTGGTGGACCATTCTTGATACACATGGTGAACTGTTGAGCGTGAAAAGCCCAGCAGTGTTGCATGTCTTGACACAACCACCTGGCACCTACTACCATACCCTGTTCAAAGGCACTTCAATATTTGTGTCTTTCCCATTCATCCTCTGAATTCCACACATACACAATCCATGTCTCAATTGTCTCAAGGTTTAAAAATCATTCTTTAAGCTGTATCCTACCCATCATCTACATTGATTGAAGTGGAATTAACAAGTGACAACAATAAGGGATCATAGCTTTCAACTGGATTCACCTGGTCAGTCGATGTCATGGAAAGAGCAGATGTTCCTAATGTTTTGTACAGTCATTCATTGGACACACAATATCCTAAATACATTATTGAACTACATGGAGGCCTAAACCAATTCAAGTGTTATCTATTGTGAGTAAAATCTTTGTCAAACTCTCTCAATGTACATGATTAACCACTGCACCAAAATTATCTAACGGTGATATAATGTTATTCTAATAATGGTATGAGAGGAAAATGTTCCCTAGAAAATATACAATTATATGTATATCAGTACATAAAATCCCTTTCCAAGTCAAAAGTGCACCTTTCAAACTAGTTCTTTCCTCCACTCCATACGTTCTTTTGGTGACTCGCTGTCAAACTTCTTCATCCATTAAACAACGTGAGACTGCTGCGTTTGACATGGCATTCAAAGAAGATAAATAGGAGGATGATTGAGAACAAACACATTCTGATAGCGGGATCAACCTAGCAGACCTTGAGTGAAGGAGACTGATGTGATGTGCCAGGCAGGCAGCCTTTAATGTGGGAGACGTTCTGAGCTGGGAATATGCCGGGCTGTGATCATGAAACATTTACCACACATGCTGCGTTGATACCTGTTCTACTATGAGGAAGTGCATGGTACAACCCAGCTCTTAAAACCCCCATGAATATTTCAAGATGCAAATTTCATAGTCCCCCAGGGTAATTTGGTGCTGAGAAAAAAACTAAAAGGAAAAAGAATGAATGCTTTTAAGTGAGAAGGTGGCAGAAAATAGATGGAGATATTATGAAAGAGTGTGAGCGAAACAGGCACACTACCAATTAAGATCTGTGGGAATATGGCTATGTTTCAAAGGTCCCTGTCACCACTGTGTCTGCACCCATGATACAGTATAGTGCTTCTACTAGGACTGATTGTATTTTGTTGCTTAATGCTCCTCCCTTTGCTCACATTGCTTATGCAGATGATTGGCTTGTATTATATCATACATGACATAATCGTACTGTGTGGAGAAGAAAACACTGTTCCCAGATGTAAATCCAATTTCGTCGTATGACATCTGATGTTCTCCCAGGGGTGTAAATGAAACCTTTCTGTGTGATTGATATTGCAACAACCGGTTGTGATGTGATTTGGCTCTGTGCACTGCAAGATTAGAACTCACAGTGTTTCTGTTGCTTCTACCCCTCCCCACTTTCAGAGACAGAGGTTTAATTTGACACTGTCAGGAGTCGTCTCTTTGCCGCACACACTTCAAACGGTCTGGTAAGGAAATCTGTGTTCTCCAAGGCTCACATTATTCAAATGGGCCCGGCATCCATCTCGCAAATTTGGATTCTTTGCATCCTCCTCTGCTTTGACAGTATTAATGTTGCCACCGCAAAGTGGGGGAGAACCTTCCAAAGCAACTCACTGCATTGTCCGCTGGGAAAGTGACAGGCTTCTGTTGAAATGGGACTGAAGCAGAAATGAGCAGTGATGCACAACTGACTGAGTCCAACGTCCATCATAACAGATTTTGGCATGAGAAAACATGAACTACTTCCTCCCTGCACAAAGCTTGCATCACTGGGCTGAGCTGGCCCTCTCCCCTAGGCCACTGTGACGTATGAAGGCATTACATAAATTAATTAATTCACCCTAATTAAAATCATGCTGTGTATTAATTCTCTGAAGAGTAAGTTCATTAACAGTTCACAGCAAAATGCCTCATTGATTTCCCATTGCTGTGTAATAGACATATGAGGATTCCCTCTAAATCCCAAATGAAAATCCAAACCAATATAATTTCAGATGTGATTTTCCTCTAGAATGTGTATTCAAACTTACTGTGTGTTGCCTATCATTCATACTCGCTTGAATTGTCTTCTTGTTTCGGTATGTGTGGCTTAACAGTTTTGCTGCCTGCAGTCTCTCTGCCAACTAAACCTTGATTATTGGTGTTTGTTTGTTGCACCTTAGGCAATGTCATACTTGAATAAGCTGTCAAACAAAGCAAATCTAACCTCCTGTGTGGCTCAGTTGGTAGAGCATGGTGCTCACAAAGCCAGGGTTGTGGGTTTGATTCCCACGGAGGAAAGGTATTCAAATCTATGCACTCTAAGAGTCTTCTAAACTTCCAAAATGTCATCAAGTAGGTTAGCTGTGCCTTCAGTTGATTTAAGATGGAAAGTCATGACATTGTATTCTCCTGGTCAAATTCTATATGGAAAGTCATCTCCTACATTTTCAGTCTTTCTTCATTGCCAGGATCGTCTTAACAGACAGACCACATTTCTTGCCTTGCAGGCAAAGCATGGCACCTGGATCCTCCAGGTATACAGTAGCCTGAGGGCTAAACCAAGCAGGCAACATAGATATGGCTTCTAAGAGTGTCAGTGTTGGATACCCCCACTGCCGTACCCTGCTGTGTTCAGCCCTCTAGCACCAGGCAATTTGTACCTTCGTTGACTCTAGCTAGACCTGAGCTTCTCTACCTCGACAAGGAACTGTTATTAGAAGGCTTACCCCCAAAGTGTCCGTAGTCAGCAGCGAACAGACATGTCACAAGAATCTGGAGACAGACATAAAAATAGGGATGTAACGATTCACCAATATGCATCAGATCAAATGTAAGTTAAGAGTGCATTGTTCAGGTTCACCATCAGCCATGGTTTTGGGAGTTTTGCTTTTCGCAATCAGAGTATATGGTAATTTTTAGATGTACATGGCAAAGTTGATCATTTCATAACGAGGACATCAATCACTTTTGCGAGCAGCACTGCGTGGCCGAAGCGAGAAAAGAAGAATAGCTCTATCTGGTTGCGTTCCCCTGCTCAGACCTTGCATGCATCAACCAATGGTTGTGTGCGACTTCATCGACAGTGTTATTGACTGACAGATTGCTAAAACATATCATGTGGTTAGCTGATATGTAAAATACCTATCCCGGCATTGTAAGATCTGGCATGCGTCAGCAACGCCGGGGCAGAGGAATGTAAAAACGTCCAAACAATCACAATCATTTGATTTTAACAAGGTGGAAGTCCAAAGTGCTATATATCATAGCAATTTTCTAAAGATAATTATTGATACGTTACTAGCTCAAACACTTATAATCTACAAAAATGTGTGGGTGATGGACTTTTCAGATCAAAATTGGGGGGGACAAAAAGCATACATGCATTGAAATATCACATTTACATAAGTATTCAGACACTTTACTACTTGGGCAGCGATTACAGCCTCGAGTCAAATCAAATCAAATGTTATTGGTCACATGCGCCGAATACAACAGGTGTAGGTAGACCTTAACGTGAAATGCTTACGTACGAGCCCCTAACCAAGAGTGCAGTTTAAAAAAAATAGGGATAAGAATAAGAGATAAAAATAACAAGTAATTAAAGAGCAGCAGTAAAAAAATAACAATATATACCGGGGGGTGTTGGTACAGAGTCGATGTGCGGGGGCACCGGTTAAGTGAGATAGTCTGTACATGTAGGTAGAGCCTCTGTAGTACCCTCTGTAGTGCCTTTCGGTCAGAGGCCGAGCAGTTGCCATACCAGACAGTGATGCAACCAGTCAGGATGCTATTGATGGTGCAGCTGAAGAACCATTTGAGGATCTGAGGACCCATGCCAAATCTTTTCAGTCTCCTCAGTGAGAATAGGTTTTGTCGTGCCCGCTTCACGACTGTCATGGTGTGCATGGACCATGTTAGTTTGTTGGTGATGTGGACACCAAGGAACTTGAAGCTCTCAACCTGCTCCACTGCAGCCCTGTCGATGACAATGCGGGCGTGCTCGGTCCTCTTTTTCCTGTAGTCCACAATCATCTCCTTTGTCTTGATCACGTTGAGGGAGAGGTTGTTGTCCTGGCACCACACGGTCAGGTCTCTGACCTCCTCCATATAGGTTGTCTCGTTGTTGTCGGTGATCAAGCCACCACTGTTGTGTCATGGGCAAATTTAATGATGGTGTTTGAGTCGTGCCTGGCCATGCAGTCATAAGTGAACAGGGAGTACAGGAAGGGACTGAGCACGTACCCCTGAGGGGCCCCTGCGTTGATGATCAGTGGGGCAGATGTGTTGTTACCTACCCATACCACCTGGGGGCGGCCCGTCATGACGTCCAGGATCCAGTTGCAGAGGGAGGTGTTTAGTCCCAGGGTCCTTAGCTTATTGATAAGCTTTGAGGGCACTATGGTGTTGAATGCCAAGCTGTAGTCAATGAATAGCATTCTCACATAGGTGTTCCTTTTGTCTACAGACAAAATGGCTACAGACGTGAGTGCTACGGGTCGGTAGTCATTTAGGCAGGTTACCATAGTGTTCTTGGGCACAGGCACTATGTTGGTCTGCTTAAAACATGTTGGTATTACAGACTCTGACAGGGACAGATTGCAAATGTCAGTGAAGACACTTGCTAGTTGGTCAGCGCATGCTCGCAGTACACGTCCTGGTAATCCGTCTGGCCCTGCGGCCTTGTGAATGTTGACCTGTCTGAAGGTCTTACTCACATCGGCGTCGGGGAGCGTGATCACACAGTCTTATTGTACAGCTGGTGCTCTCATGCATGTTTCAGTGTTATTTGCCTTGAAGCGTGCATAGAAGTAGTTTAGCTCGTCCTGTAGGCTCGTGTCACTGGGCAGCTCTCGGCTGTGCTTTCCCTTTGTAGTCTGTAATGGTTTGCAGGCCCTGCCACATCCGACGAGCGTCAGAGCCGGTGTAATACGACTCAATCTTAGTCCCGTATTGACGCTTTGCCTGTTTGATGGTTCGTCAGAGGGCATAGAGGGATTTTTTATAAGCTTCCAGGTTAGAGTCACGGTCCTTGAAAGCAGCAGCTCTATCCTTTAGCTCAGTGTGGATGCTGCCTGTAATCCAAGGTTTCTGGTTGGGGTATGTACATACGTACGTACGGTCACTGTGGGGACTACGTCATCGATGCACATATTGATGAAGCCAATGACAGATGTGGTGTACTCCTCAATGCCATTGGAGGAATCCCAGAACATATTCCAGTCTGCAAACCATTACAGACTACAAAGGGAAGCACATCTGAGAGCTGCCCAGTGACACGAGCCTACCGGACAAGCTAAACTACTTCTAGCAAAACAGTCCTGTAGCTTAGCATCTGCTTCATCTGACCACTTTTTTATTGATCTAGTCACTGGTGCTTCCTGCTTTAATTTTTTCTGGTAAGCAGGAATCAGGAGGATGGAATTATGGTCAGATTTACCAAATGGAGGGCAAGGGAGAGCTTTGTATGCATCTTTGTGTTCCAGAGTTCTTTTCCTTCTGGTTGCACATTTAACATGCTAATAGAAATTTGGTAAAACTGAATTAAGTTTCCCTGCAGTCAAGTCCCTCCCCGGCTACTAGGAACGCCACCTCTGGGTTAGCGTTTTCTTGTTTGCTTATAGTGGAATACAGCTCATTCAATGCTATCTTAGTGCCAGCCTCGGACTGTGGTGGTATGTAAACAGTTACAAAGAATATAGATGAAAACTCTCTCGGTATGTACCACACTGGTCTACAGTTTATCATGAGAATCTCTACCTCAGGCGAGCAATAGTTTGAGACTTACTTAGATATTGTGCACCAGCTGTTGTTTACAAAAAATAAATAGACTGCAACCCCTTGTCTTGCCAGTTGCCGCTGTTCTATCCTGCCGGTACATCGTATAACCAGCCAGCTGTATGTTGATATTGTCGACGTTCAGACACGACTCTGTGAAGCATAAGATGTTACAATTTTTAATGTCCCGTTGGTATTTTAATCTTCCCAGTAACACCATTGTGTTGTCCTAAGATTGCATGTTTGCTAGCAGAATTGAGGGAAGTGGGGGTTTATTCGATCGCCTCTGACTTCTCAGAAGGCAGCCTGCTCTCCAGCCTCTCTTTCTCCGCCTCCTCTTCACGCAGATCACTGGGATCGGGGCCTGTTCCCGAGGGAGCGGTATATCCTCCACCTCGGGCTCTGAGGAATCGGCAGAGAAGTCTTCTTGGGTATGACGCTACAAGCTTGGCACACCTGTATTTGGGGAGTTTCTCCTATTCTTCTCTGCAGATGCTCTCAATCTCTGTCAGGCTGAATAGGGAGCGGCGTTGCACAGCTTACGCTGTTCATTATCTATGCCTAGTCACTTTAACCCTACCCTGTATATAGCCTCGTTATTCTTATTTTATTGTGTTACTTTTTTAAACTTTAGTTTATTTAGTAAATATTTTCTTTACTGTCATTTTCTTAAAACTGCATTGCCACTTAAGGGCTTGTAAGTAAGCATTTCACGGTAAGGTCTACTCCTGTTGTATTTGGCACGTCACAAATAAAATTTGATTGGATTTTGAAACACACAGAGAGAAAGATAAGTCATCCCAGACAGATCCAGCTCACTGAGGCACAGCTCATCATCTCCATCAGCAGCAGATTTTAATTTCAAATGGACAATGAATGTGTTTATGCAACAAATGTTCGTGCATCAAATCGTATCGCATCGAATGGAATGGAATGCAATCGATTCGTTCCTCTAATCAAACTGAATCGCACTGAATCATTTCAAACTAAAATGCATCATTCCTGTATCATATCGTTGCCCATTTCCCTAGTACAAAATTATTGGTTCTTAACATATACAGTACGTATTGAATGACAAAGAAGCATTATGAATGAGCATCCAAGTGAAAACAAGGTTAAGATATGCTGTGCGGGAAGGAAAAGTGTTGAATTAAATTTTCTCACTATTTTCAAAGCTTTGTAACCACCTAAAATATCACAATGAAGATAAAACAGAATATCAATTGGAGATGTCAGTGTAAAGCACACAATTATCCTGTAAATGCTCTGTAATTAATATTTATGATCTTGAAATTATGTATTTTTCTTAGGCACTCTGCTGCATGTGGCCCAAGAGATGTACTTTGCCTTTCATATTTAATGTGTCATTAATAATGTAAACTATTTTTGAATGGCTTTGTCACATCAAAAAAACAAAAGTCATACCTAATCTTACCCCCTCGCAACCAAAAAGACAAAAACAAACCAGGTCATGAAAACATATTTTCTAAAATAATAATTTCACTGACTGCAGCAATGGCGAATGAACACAGCCCCATCGCACTTTGATTGCTGAAATATAATATTATTTTTTTTCCAGATTAAATGACTTGTACTAGACCAATGGGGGGAGAGAGAGAGAGAGCATTAAGGGCGGTGTATTCCCCGTTAAAATGGGTACACAGCCGACTGAGAATGTTGAGATTGAACACGCACTTTGATGAAAAAAAGGAATTATGAACACAGGCTTGTCCTCGCTGAAGGATGCAGCACTAGAAACGGTTTGCCTTTCCTGAGCCTTGAAGTCTATCCTTTGACATTTCCTGATGTGATTTTTTTTTAAATTAATTCTGAACTTTTTCACACAAAAAAAGGACAAGTTTTCCTCTGAAGAGACTTCCTTTTGATCCACGGGTTTGGCATGACATTGAAGGGCATCTCCTAATTCAATCGCAAGGTACTACTGTATCGAATGACATCCCACTGTGGTAGTGTGTCATGTATTGTCATGTTGTGTCTTGTTTCTGTCCTTTCCCTTCACCCTGTCTCCCTCTGCTGGTCGTTATTAGGTTACCTTTTCTCCCCCTCTTTCCCCCAGCTGTTCCTTGTCTCCTCCTAACTACCTCGTCACCCCTTTTCCCACCTGTTCCCTTTTTCCCTCTGATTAGTCCTCTATATCTCTCTCTGTTTTTGTTCCTGTCTTTGTCGGATTCTCGTTTGTGTTACTCATGCCTGAACCAGACTATCGTCGTGTTTGCTGCAACCTTGTCCTGTCCTGTCGGAATCTGCCTGTTCATCTAACCTTGTCCTGTCCTGTCGGAATCTGCCTGTCCATCTGAGCCTACGTGTGTTTCGTCATTAAAGTAACTCTGTTTTGTTAATTCGCTTTTGGGTCCTCATTCACGCACCATAACAGAAGAATCCGACCAAGAATGGACCCAGCGACTTCGGATCCTCTCCACTCTGCCGTCGAGATCCAGGGAGCGATGCTAGGCAGACACGAGCAGGAATTGTCTGCTGCTCGACATGCCGTTGAGACCCTGGCCACCCAAGTCTCCAACCTCACAGAACAGGTTCACCATCTCCGCCTCGATCCACTGGCCACTTCCAGGGCTTTCGAATCTCCGGAGCCCAGAATCAATAACCCGCCGTGTTACTCTGGGGAGCCCACTGAATGCCGCTCGTTCCTCACCCAGTGTGATATTGTGTTTTCTCTCCAGCCCAACACTTACTCCAGGAGCACTGCTCGTGTCGCCTACGTCATATCTCTCCTTACTGGACGGGCTCGTGAGTGGGGCACGGCAATCTGGGAGGCAAGGGCTGAGTGTACTAACCAGTATCAGGACTTTAAGGAGGAGATGATACGGGTTTTTGATCGATCTGTTTTTGGGGAGGAGGCTTCCAGGGCCCTGTCTTCCCTATGTCAAGGTAATCGATCCATAACAGACTACTCTATTGAGTTTCGCACTCTTGCTGCCTCCAGTGGCTGGAACGAGCCGGCTTTGCTCGCTCGTTTTCTGGAGGGTCTCCGCGCAGAGGTAAAGGATGAGATTCTCTCCCGGGAGGTTCCTTCCAGCGTGGATTCCTTGATTGAACTCGCTATTCGCATTGAGCGACGGGTTGATCTTCGTCACCGAGCTCGTGGAAAGGAGCTCGCGTTCTCCGTTGCCCCCCTCTCCGCATCACTACCATCTTCCTCTGCCGGCTCGGGTGCTGAGCCTATGCAGCTGGGAGGTATCCACATCTCGACTAAGGAGAGGGAACGGAGAATCACCAACCGCCTCTGTCTCTATTGCGGTTCTGCTGGTCATTTTGTCACTTCATGTCCAGTAAAAGCCAGAGCTCATCAGTAAGCGGAGGGCTACTGGTGAGCGCTACTACTCCTGTCTCTCCTTCAAGATCCTGCACTACCTTGTCGGTCCATCTACGCTGGACCGGTTCGTCAGCTTCCTGCAGTGCCTTAATAGACTCTGGGGCGGAGGGCTGTTTTATGGACGAGACCTGGGCTCGGGAACATGACATTCCTCTCAGACAGTTAAGGGAGCCCACGGCCTTGTTCGCCTTGGATGGTAGTCCTCTCCCCAGGATTCAGCGTGAGACGCTACCTTTAACCCTCACTGTCTCTGGTAATCATAGCGAAACCATTTCTTTTTTAATTTTTCGTTCACCTTTTACACCTGTTGTTTTGGGCCATCCCTGGCTAGTTTGTCATAATCCTTCTATTAATTGGTCTAGTAATTCTATCCTCTCCTGGAACGTCTCTTGTCATGTGAAATGTTTAATGTCTGCTATCCCTCCTGTTTCCTCTGTCTCTTCTTCACAGGAGGAGCCTGGTGATTTGACAGGGGTGCCGGAGGAATATCACGATCTGCGCACGGTGTTCAGTCGGTCCAGGGCCACCTCTCTTCCTCCACACCGGTCGTATGATTGTAGTATTGATCTCCTTCCGGGAACCACTCCCCCCCGGGGTAGACTATACTCTCTGTCGGCTCCCGAACGTAAGGCTCTCGAAGATTATTTGTCTGTAGCTCTTGCCGCCGGTACCATAGTCCCCTCCTCCTCTCCCGCCGGAGCGGGGTTTTTTTTTGTTAAGAAGAAGGACGGGTCCCTGCGCCCCTGCATAGATTATCGAGGGCTGAATGACATAACAGTGAAGAATCGTTATCCGCTTCCTCTTATGTCTTCAGCCTTCGAGATCCTGCAGGGAGCCAGGTTTTTCACTAAGTTGGACCTTCGTAACGCTTACCATCTCGTGCGCATCAGGGAGGGGGACGAGTGGAAGACGGCGTTTAACACTCCGTTAGGGCACTTTGAATACCGGGTTCTTCCTTTCGGCCTCGCTAACGCTCCAGCTGTCTTTCAGGCATTAGTCAATGATGTCCTGAGAGACATGCTGAACATCTTTGTTTTCGTTTACCTTGACGATATCCTGATTTTTTCACCGTCACTCCAGATTCATGTTCAGCACGTTCGACGTGTCCTCCAGCGCCTTTTAGAGAATTGTCTTTTTGTGAAGGCTGAGAAGTGCACTTTTCATGCCTCCTCCGTCACATTTCTCGGTTCTGTTATTTCCGCTGAAGGCATTAAGATGGATCCCGCTAAGGTCCAGGCTGTCATTGATTGGCCCGTCCCTAAGTCACGCGTCGAGCTGCAGCGCTTTCTCGGCTTCGCGAACTTCTATCGTCGTTTCATCCGTAATTTCGGTCAGGTGGCAGCTCCTCTCACAGCCCTTACTTCTGTCAAGACGTGCTTTAAGTGGTCCGTTTCCGCCCAGGGAGCTTTTGATCTCCTCAAGAATCGTTTTACATCCGCTCCTATCCTTGTTACACCTGACGTCTCTAGACAGTTCGTGGTCGAGGTTGACGCGTCAGAGGTGGGCGTGGGAGCCATTCTTTCTCAGCGCTCCCTCTCTGACGACAAGGTCCACCCTTGCGCGTATTTTTCTCATCGCCTGTCGCCGTCGGAACGTAACTATGATGTGGGAAACCGCGAACTGCTCGCCATCCGCTTAGCCCTAGGCGAATGGCGACAGTGGTTGGAGGGGGCGACCGTTCCTTTTGTCGTTTGGACTGACCATAGGAACCTTGAGTACATCCGTTCTGCCAAACGACTTAATGCGCGTCAGGCGCGCTGGGCGCTGTTTTTCGCTCGTTTCGAGTTCGTGATTTCTTATCGTCCGGGCTCTAAGAACACCAAGCCTGATGCTTTATCTCGTCTCTTCAGTTCTTCAGTAGCCTCCACTGACCCCGAGGGGATTCTCCCTGAGGGGCGTGTTGTCGGGTTGACTGTCTGGGGAATTGAGAGGCAGGTAAAGCAAGCACTCACTCAAACTCCGTCGCCGCGCGCTTGTCCCAGGAACCTTCTTTTCGTTCCCGTTCCTACTCGTCTGGCCGTTCTTCAGTGGGCTCACTCTGCCAAGTTAGCCGGCCACCCTGGCGTTCGGGGTACGCTTGCTTCCATTCGCCAGCGTTTTTGGTGGCCCACCCGGGAGCATGACACGCGTCGCTTCGTGGCTGCTTGTTCGGTCTGCGCGCAGACTAAGTCCGGTAACTCCCCTCCTGCCGGCCGTCTCAGGCCGCTTCCCATTCCCTCTCGACCGTGGTCTCACATCGCCTTAGATTTTGTCACCGGACTGCCTTCGTCAGCGGGGAAGACTGTTATTCTTACGGTTGTCGACAGGTTCTCTAAGGCGGCTCATTTTATTCCCCTTGCTAAGCTTCCTTCTGCTAAAGAGACGGCACAAATCATCATCGAGAATGTTTTCAGAATTCATGGCCTTCCGTCAGACGTCGTTTCGGACAGAGGTCCGCAATTCACGTCTCAATTTTGGAGGGAGTTTTGCCGTTTGATTGGGGCTTCCGTCAGTCTCTCTTCCGGCTTTCACCCCCAGTCTAACGGTCAAGCAGAACGGGCCAATCAGACTATTGGTCGCATCTTACGCAGTCTTTCTTTTCGCAACCCTGCGTCTTGGTCAGAACAGCTCCCCTGGGCAGAATACGCCCACAACTCGCTTCCTTCGTCTGCGACCGGGCTATCTCCTTTTCAGAGTAGCCTCGGGTACCAGCCTCCGCTGTTCTCATCTCAGTTCGCCGAGTCCAGCGTTCCCTCCGCTCAGGCTTTTGTCCAACGTTGCGAGCGCACCTGGAAGAGGGTCAGGTCTGCACTTTGCCGTTATAGGGCGCAGACTGTGAGGGCTGCTAATAAGCATAGAACTAAGAGTCCTAGATATTGTCGCGGTCAGAGAGTTTGGCTCTCCACTCAGAACCTTCCCCTTAAGACCGCTTCTCGCAAGTTGACCCCGCGGTTCATTGGTCCGTTCCGTATTTCCCAGATCATCAATCCTGTCGCAGTTCGACTTCTTCTTCCGCGATATCTTCGTCGCGTCCACCCGGTCTTCCATGTCTCCTGTGTCAAGCCCGTTCTTCGCGCCCCCGCTCGTCTTCCCCCCCCCCCCCCCCCCCCATCCTTGTCGAGGGCGCACCCATCTACAGGGTCCGTAGGATTTTGGACATGCGTCCTCGGGGCCGTGGTCATCAGTACCTAGTAGATTGGGAGGGGTACGGTCCTGAGGAGAGGAGTTGGGTTCCCTCTCGGGACGTGCTGGACCGTGCGCTGATCGATGATTTCCTCCGTTGCCGCCAGGTTTCCTCCTCGACTGCGCCAGGAGGCGCTCGGTGAGTGGGGGGGTACTGTCATGTATTGTCATGTTGTGTCTTGTTTCTGTCCTTTCCCTTCACCCTGTCTCCCTCTGCTGGTCGTTATTAGGTTACCTTTTCTCCCCCTCTTTCCCCCAGCTGTTCCTTGTCTCCTCCTAACTACCTCGTCACCCCTTTTCCCACCTGTTCCCTTTTTCCCTCTGATTAGTCCTCTATATCTCTCTCTGTTTTTGTTCCTGTCTTTGTCGGATTCTCGTTTGTGTTACTCATGCCTGAACCAGACTATCGTCGTGTTTGCTGCAACCTTGTCCTGTCCTGTCGGAATCTGCCTGTTCATCTAACCTTGTCCTGTCCTGTCGGAATCTGCCTGTCCATCTGAGCCTACGTGTGTTTCGTCATTAAAGTAACTCTGTTTTGTTAATTCGCTTTTGGGTCCTCATTCACGCACCATAACATAGTGTATACTTGGAGAAGATTCCTATCGTTGTGCTTCAAAGTTTAAAGCAGGAGACAGAATTAGTAGTAAAGTGGTCTGGTTGTGAACCAGCGAAGTTGGAATTATAATATTCCTTGTTCTAGACAGCTGACCTTTGGATGGACAATAACAGGGGACAACCTTTTTTTCACCATATAGCATGCTACTGAGGCAGAGCACTCCCAAATTAATTTGAAATGTGACATGAACATTTATAACAAACACTGACCACGAGAGGCCTCATGTCCTTCAGACAACCAGATATGTAATTATCCCTCTTGTCCAGAGCTAAATTGGCCGTGCATGAGAGATAGCATATAGCAGAAGGAGTACATGAGTGTTATTGTTTGTTATGTGTAAATCCCCATTTTGTCTGCAGCACTGTGCCGTCTATTTTAACTCTATATTTCGTTTCATCAACAATCCTACGGTACCTTCTGAAAATGTTCATGCTCCTTGACTTACTGCACATTTTGTTATGTTTCAGCCTGAATTCGAGATGGATTTAATAGATTTTTTTCTCCTTTTTCATTCCTCTCCAGCAACTGAGTTAGGAAGGACGTCTGTATCTTTGTAGTGACTAGGTGTATTAATACACCATCCAAGTGTAATTAATAACTTCACCATGCTCAAAGGGATTTATTCAATGTCTGCTTTTTGAATTTTCTATCTACCAATAGGTGTGCTTCTTTACGAAGCATTGGAAAACCTCCCTGATCTTTAGGTTGAATCTGTGTTTGAAATGTACTGCTCGTCTGAGGGATCTTACAGATAATTGTAAGTGTGGGGTACAGAGATGAGGTAGTCATTAAAACATGTAAATATAATTGCGCACAGAGTGAGTCCATGCAACTTATTATGTGGCTTGTAAAGGACATTTTTACTCCGGAACTTATTTAGGCTTGTCATTACAAAGGGGTTGAATACTTATTGACTCAAGACATTTCAGCTTCCAATTTGTATTAACTTGTAAACATTTCTAAACACATCATTCCACTTTGACATTACGGGGTATTGTGTGTAGGCCGGTGACACACAATCTCAATTTAATCCATTTTAAATTCAGGTTGTAACACAACAAAATGTGGAAAAAGTCAAGGGGTCTGAATACTTTCTGAAGGAACTCTATGTGCTCATTAGAGCATAATAGTCGCCGTATACAAAACACTAATCAGTCTCCTCAATATTCCAATTGAAAGTAACAGAACTCTTTAGTCTACTTCAGCATCAGAAAGCACAGCGATCCAAGGAAAATATTCCCCAGTAATTAAAATAGTATTCCCACCAGCCCACCCTCAATTCAAACTGTCAATGTTGTTGTTTGGGGACTGACAGCCACGGCTCTTCTTTTTATGTAAATGGACTGGTGGAAGAGAGGAATATAGATAGGAGCAGCAGGGTGGCATTGTGGTGATGACGCTAGCCAGCCACTTACCCCTCAGCCCACTCAACCACTGAGAGGCAGAAATCACCAGCCTCCATGTCACATTGGAATTGATTAGCTTGGGGCTCCTGATTGTTGATTGTCAGCCTCTGTCCTGTTGAGCTCAGTGGGGTTATATGACTCAATGTCAACCTACTCCTGTGGTTGTGGCTCTGGCTCTGCTCTGATGAGTGGCATAGAGCAGACAGGTAAAAGTTCCCAATCATAAAGGACAGCTCAATAGACCTGCAGTCGATCATGACCAGGGTTGGGTAGGTTACTTTCTAAGTGTAATCAGTTACAGTTAGTAGTTACCTGTCCAAAGTTGTAATCATTAATGCAACTTTTGGATTACCCAAACTCAGTAACGTAATCAGATTCATTTTTGTTACTTTTGGATTACATCCCCCTTAAGAGGCATTAAAAAAATACAAAAACGATCCATCAAACGCATTTGGCGTGTCATCATAGTGGTCTCTGACTTGTGGACAGACTTACATAGATGAAACCAACTTATATGTGCACCTTTTTTTCAGTGCTGAATTGAATATCATTAAGAAAACAGAAAGGTGTCATAACATTTTTTTTACACACATTATTTTTTAATTGAAAAGTAATCCGATTACAATATTTTTGCTAGTAACTTAACCGATTACAGTGACATTTAAAAAAAAAATCAGATTAAATGTAATCAGTTACTCCCCAACCCTGATCATGACTCATGATGAGCTGAGAGTGAACTCAAATGAAGATGCATAAAAACGTTAAGGAATTGTGTCAACCATTTACTTCAATTTGCCTTCCAAGAAGGTCAAAAGGTTTTCACAGTACAAGCTTCAGGTGAGCTTGACTGTAGTGTTCACAGTCCAATAAAATGAGAGGGAGTCTTACTTATATGGCAGTCAGAGCATTGAAAGATTTGAAAGAGTATTCACAGTACTTAATTAAGGCCAGTTGTATTTAAGGTCCGCTATTCACACTTTTCAGTCAACATTCCATTCATGTTTTTGTTTTGGACATACAGTACATGCTGTGCATCCTTGTTCGTATTGAGCAGTTGCTTTCATAAATGTCTGGGCCACCCCTGCTTGGTGATTGTGTCCTTCCGCTCTCCCTCCTACTGATCTGTCTAATCAACACTATTAGAGCAGCTTAGGCCTTGCCCTTAGGGATATCCCACTAAAGGCCTTCTTTAACGTTTCTCTGGGCGATTACTCTCAGATCCATCGGCTATACTCCAACCCACATTATGAAAATCTGAATCAATTACAGAATGCAGACATTTATCTGGAGGTTGCTGAGGCACTTCATCCTGGAAATATTTTAATTCCTGTCAAATATCAGTTATTTTTTCCCGGTAGTACTTTTGTGACAGATCACCACAGTAGTGAGAATCTGCATGGTACTGTAGAGATGTTGCAGAGGCAGTGGAAGCACATTTGTCTTAATCAGGCAATCAAGGAGACTAGGGGGTTGAGCCATCTATCAAGGTCTTAGGGCAAAAAAAATACTTTAAATCAATCTCAACATCTAGATGACTGCACTTTACCTCAGAGACACTAGTTTAGGTATCTGTAGGTTTACCACTTCAAATGAAGTTAATATGGAACAGAATGATCTATTATGGGTTTCTAACAGCTCTTCTGGGTTCAAATACTATTTAATATAATTGAATATATGTCAGCTGGGCTTGATTGAGCATGCCTGTTGCAAATTAACCAATGGAATACTCGCAAAGCTGCAAAACCCTCCCATCTGACACTCCAGGCTGACTAAAGTAAATGTTTTATCTTTCAAATAGTATTTGAACCCAGGTCTGGGTCTCGTAGACTAACACAGCTTTTGGAGCTATATTACATTTAACATATTTTGCTGTATATCATTTTATTGACACCCATTCAAGGCCCATAGGGATAGTTTGGTGATCAATCTAAACATACTGAGAGGATGTCTGATCACGTGTCTAGACTCTAGAGAAATGGTTTATTGATATTTAATGCAGATCCATACATTGGCAGTATTCCCCCAAAAAGTCTCAATAACGATGCTAATAAATGATTTATTGAACATGAATGCATTTAAGGTATGAACTTATTAACCAACTAGTGAAGTAGCTTCTCAGACAGCAATATGAATGGGAAGGTAGTTTAGGAATACCAAGTTTCATTTTTTTCTGCTCGCAATCTTGGCTGTATTTGAAGTTCTTCTTTCACCCATTGCTTTAAAACATCTCCTGCTCCAACCAATCAGTCAAGAGCTGGAAGAACTCTGTGATGTCACTTACCCTTAATTTTACTCTGATTTACAGACTTCTACTGGCAGGTAGATGAAAACCACTGCTTGATAGAATTTGCCGGGGCATATACTGCACGGAGGAGGGGAGAGTTTTAATGCTGTAAGCATCAGTCAGACAGGTGCACTTTTACGGGCTCCGTATTAGGACAGCCTCAGTCCAGCTGAAATTGAAAGAGGCTCTCCTAATATGGACACCATACACGTGTACCGGTTCAAGATAATTTATGGAAGCAATTTACATTGTCAAGTAAAGAAATACAGTGCATTTGGACCCCTTGACTTTTTCCACATTTTGTTACATTTCAACCTTATACCAAAATGGATTCAATTTTTTAAAATCAATCTACACACAAGGCCCCTTAAAAACAAAGCAAAAACAGTTTTTTTTATAAATATTTGCAAATGTACAAAAAATGTCAAATGAAATATCACATTTACATAAATATTCAGACCCTTTACTCAGTACTTTCTTGAAGCACCTTTGGCAGTGATTACAGCCTCGAGTCTTCTTGGGTATGACGCTACAGTACAAGCTTGGCAAACCTGTATTTGTGGAGTTTCTCCCGTTGTTCTCTGCAGATCCTCTCAAGCTCTGTCAGGTTGGAATGGGAGCGTTGCTGCCCAGCTATTTTCAGGTCTCTCCAGAAATGTTTGATCAGGTTCAAGTCACGGCTCTGGCTGTGCCACTCAAGGATATTCAGAGAATTGTCCCGAAGCCAATCCTGCGTTGTTTTGACTGTGTGCTCAGGGTCGTTGTCCTGTTGGAAGGTGAACCTTCGTCCCATGTCTGAGGTCCTGAGTGCTCTGGAGCAGGTTTTCATCAAGGATCTCTCTGTACTTTGCTCCATTCATCTTTCCCTCGATCCTGACTAGTCTCCCAGTCCCTGCCACTGAAAAACATCCCCACAGAATGATGCCTGGTTTCCTCCAGGCTAAATAGTTCATTCTTGGTTTCATCAGACCAGATAATCTTGTTTCTCATGGTCTAAGAGTCCTTTACGTGCATTTTGGCAAACTCCAATGGGGCTGTCGTGTGCCTTTTACTGACGAGTGGCTTCCATCTGACCACTCTACCATAAAGGCCTGATTGGTGCAGACATTTTTTGGTACCCTTCCCCATCTTTGTGCTTCGACACAATCCTGTCTCGGAGCTCTACGGACAATTACTTCAACCTCATGGCTTGGTTTTTGCTCTGACATGCACTGTCAACTGTGGGACCTTATATAGACAGGTGTGTGCCTTTCCAAATTATGTCCAACCAACTAAATTTACCACAGGTAGACTCCAATCAAGTTGTAGAAACATCTCAAGGATGATCAATGGAAACAGAATGCACCAGAGCTCAATTTCAAGTCTCATAGCAAAGGATCTGAATACTTATGTAAATAAGGTATTTCAGTTTTTTATTCTCAATGAATTAGCAATAATGTGTCATTTGGGGTATTGTGTGTAGATTGATGAGGGAAGAAATTCATTTAATTCATTTTAGAATAAGCCTGTAACGTAACAACATTTGGAAAAATGAAAGGGGTCTGAATACTTTCTGAATGCACTGTATGGAATGATGTGCCCCAGAAGGCTAGTCTATCTGGTCTGTTGAAGCTTTTCATCAGTGTTCCACGATTTCCCCAATGACACGAGAGGCACACCAACCAATGCATTTCCTATCATCCTCTGTACAGACAGGAAATGCAGCTCCACTGGCGCTCCACTGTCCAGGAAAACTGGGTGTAGGGAGTGGAGAGGTAGTAGACTATGTGGGAGAGCTCAAGCCAAAAAACGGGAGATCAACTGTGTGTTTGATACATTAAAGTGGCTCAGGTTCAGCTACACCGCAGCAGCAGCCAGTCAGTCAGCCAGGCAGCTCTTTCCTTGGGTCCCCTCCTCATCCCTCGTCACAATCAATCCACCACAGACCCACGACCGTAATCGTATTTGTTCAAATAAATAATGAAATAGCAGCAGCCCCACACAGAGGCACACAGAGGGTGGTAATTGCTGCGTTTCGCCTCGGATCAGATGGGCTCTGTGGGAGACTGGCTCAGCTCCACTGTGACCTTGTGTGTTTGTAATTTTCCACAAGCTTAGTGGATATGCACCAGGCAGGGGCTCTCGGTGGGTGCAAGCGACCAGGGACCGCGCCAAGGCCAAGCCCAGTGAACTGCCCTGGTGTGATGGAGTTCTCAACACAGACTCGAAAGTACTAATGAAAAGCTTGGGAGGAGAGAAGGAATCATTGACATGACAGCTATTAGGGGGCCGCCAGGATTAACAGGGGGATGCTATGTACTCGGCGGTGCACTGCCTGTTCAATTTGTTTTCCTCTAAATATTGAGATGCATCGATGCTTCACAAGAGCCTCTTAGACTAAAGCACCATCAAACCAAGTTTCTAACGCTGTAGCCTTCATTTGAACTCTCAACTACTGCAGTACATGTTTCCTCAGATGAACCTAGTACAGCACTAGATCTGCTTTACAATTATTGTTCATCCACCTCCTGTGGCTGTTATCACGTTTGCGCTTTTAATCATATTATACTCCTGATTCAATCTCTCTGTTGTTTACAATCTTTTTTTAGGGCGGGCTGTCCACAGGGGATTGGCTCATCCTCGGTTGCCGCAACAACAATCAGCACAGGTATACACTGATGGTGGGGTATTATTTTGAAAAGTGACATATTGATAGTGCTGAGGGTTTCCCTATTGGGTGTGAATGGCAGGCCATTCCTTGAAGTTATTTCCCGAGGGTGACAGTAAGGTGTGATTGCAGTGACTCTTATGGGCCATATCTCTGCATAGTTAGGGCATTATGCCGAGTCATCTAAGGGTCAAGCTAGGGAAATGTCGTTAGGGGTACGAGTACGATTGGGACGATCTCATAGAGCCCTTCATTGAACAGTTCAATCTCACTGTTCCCTTTAGAATGGGCTGGGTTCTTCGTCTTCTTCCCTGGAGCCATATATGGCCCCTGTGAAATCGGTAATCTGATTCCCTGTTACATATTATGTGGCACAACAGATGGCTTCTCACGAAAATGAAATGCATAGTGATGTAAACTGTCATAAACTCTATTACAGTGTCTTAAGAAGGTATTCACACACCTTGACTTTTTTTCACATTTTGTCGTATTACAAAGTGGGATTCAAATGGATTTAATTGTACATTTTTTGTCAACGATCTTCACAAAATACTCTATAATGTCAAAGTGGAAGACAATTCTAACATTTGTAAAAAATATAATGTTTTTTAGGTTATTGTCCTGCTGAAAGGTGAACTCAACTCCCAGTGTCTGGTAGTAAGCAGACTGAACCAGGTTTTCCTGTAAGATCTTGCCTGTGCTTAGCTCCATTCTGTTTATTTGTTATCCTAAAAAACTCCCCAGTCCTTAACGATTACAAGCATACCCATAACATGATGCAGCCGACACTATGCTTGAAAATATGGAAAGTGGTACTCAGAAATATATTTTTGGGGAATTGCCCCAAACATAACACTTAATAAAAAAGTTAATTGCCTTGCCACATTTTTTGGGTGGATTACTTTAGTGCCTTGTTGCTAATAGGATGCATGTTTTGGAATATTTTTATTCTGTACAGGCTTCCTTATTTTCACTCAATTAGGTTAGTGTTTTGGAGTAACTACAATGTTGATCCATCCTCAGTTTTCTCCTATCACAGCCATTAAACTATTTAACTGTTTTAAAGTCACCCTTGGTATCCTGGTGAAATCCCTGAGCGGTTTCCTTCCTCTCCGACAACGGAGTTAGGACACCAGTATCTTTGTAGTGACTGGGTTTGTGTTGTTACACCATCCAAAGTTGAATTAATAACTTCACCATGCTCAAACGGATATTCAATGTCTTGTTTGCAAGGCATTTGAAAACCTCTCTGGTGTTTGTGGTTGAATATGTGTTTGAAATTCACTGCTCGATTGACAGACCTTACAGATACTGCAATTGTATGTGTGAGATCTAGTCATTAAAAAAATCATGTTAACCACTTTTATTGAACACAGAGGGAGTCCATGCAACTTATTATGTGACTTGTTAAGCACATTTTTACTTCTGAATTTATTTAGGCTTGCCATAACAAAGGAGTGAATACTTATTGACTCAATACATTTCAGCCTTTAATTCTGTATTAATTTGTAATACATTTGAAAAACATAATTCATTATGGTGTATTGTGCGTAGGCCAGTAACCCAAAAAATCTCTATTTAAATTCAGGCTGTTACCCAACAAAATGTGGAAAAAGTCAAGGGGTGTGAATACTTTCTGAAGGCACTGTATGTTGTGTCTGCGCGATTCGTCTCAATCTCTAAATTAGGTAACACTTTATTTGGATATTCCATCTGTTGATGCTCTACAGGCTGTCTACAGACTATCACTAACATGTCAACTAACTATCTCCTAACCCTAGCTCTAATCCTAACCTTAACTCTTATCCCAACCCTAACCTTAGCAAGCAGTTGCTTATCAAGATATAGTTTGTTGATAGTATGACCATCTGTAGAGAATCTACAGAGGTAAAATATGGACTATCCAAATAAAGTGTGACCCTAAGTTATTATCCCGACAGGGGAAACAATCAATTCCCCCCCCCCCCCCCATTCATTTTTTAAAACTGAGCTTTTGTCACTACATCTTTACAATAGGAGATGTGTCTAGACACTATTGAGTAGAACAACAATCCATTTCATTAGGCTCAGAATGGTGCTTTGTAGTGATGTGAGTGACAAATACTCACACAAACACACTAACCCTTCAGAGCTGATTAATAATAATTGGAGTGCCTATCTACCTTGGCCGGTTTACATTCCTAGTTTACAGCAGGCTGCAGGTGGCAGGTATTATTCGGGATTAGCAGCAGGAATTTAGGATTTGTGTCCTCATGTTCCATCCCAATGTTGCTCATTAATCATATTAATTAGGACACTGACAGCGTGCGGCCTTGTGTCATCATAACAGCAGCCTCCCAGCCACAGATCTATAATAAGGTATTGTCAGTCAGTTTCAATGTAGACCGTAAGTGTTGCCAGCTGGTTCCTTGACCACTCAGAAGGATTGAGTTGTCTGTGGGTGGTCAAAGATGGCAGGTTTTCAATCATGATTAACACTGCAACATGTAGAGAATTTTCACTTCAAAAGAGCAGTTTTAAATGAAATTGTTTTTGAATGTTTAGATGTTGTGTTGTTTTAGGAAAGAAAACATGTTAGGTGGTAACAAATATGTTCTTCAGATTTGATTTGTTTTTCAATTCTATCACTCCCGTGCCTCCAGCATAATCTTGGGTTAACAGAAAGACATGGATGTGATTGCTGCCCAACATCGGAGCAATTCAACTAGGTTCCACAAGGCCACTCATAGAGCTGTGAGTTGAAAATCAATACGCAATAGCAGTTTTTTTGTTGTCATGGTACAGGACATAGACCTGGCTCAACCATGTCAAGATCACAACCCCTTTCAATCTCTCACACGTTGAAACTTGTAATCTTTGATTCATCACTACCGTTCACCTTTCTTTCGTAGACAAAGCCTGCCACTCCCAAACCATGAATCATTCATTGCTCTACCAGTGTCTCCAGGGCAGGCTACACCAGGACCCTTAAGATCTGAGTCAGGAAAGCAAGCTACATACTGAGGGAAGGGTGGTTGTAAATTGATTTAACCATTGAAGACCATATGTGACCTGTCACTTCAAAGAGTTGTGTTTATTTAATCGTATGTCCACCCTCTACCTAAATTAGGTCTTGAGTGAAAGTAACTGGTTCCTTGGGTATGAGGAACAAGAACAGTCATGATGTGTCATTCAGGGCATGTGGGTTGCAGGAAGGAGATATCTGTCCAAAAACATCATTGTACATTAATAACAGCAACCATGAACATGTGAAGGGGTCAAAATTATATTGTGCCATTTACTTAGGTAGATGAGGAAGGCAAGAATTGGAATATCCAAATGAGAGTTTGCCTCCTACATGATTGTCCCCAGCCAATAGCCTTCCTATCAGCTCTCAAACAGAGCTAGGTGATTGATGTTGGCCAAGTTTCTCATTCCCAACCAGTGACAGGGGCGTCATGTACCCTACAAATCTGAGGGGGCACAAAGTATGTGAGGATAGCTGGGGGGTACTCTGTAGGGGTGTTCGGCCCCCCATCAGGAAGTTGGAGAATTTTGCAGTTTTCAAACACCTGAATCAGCTTTTTCCTGCAATCTACAGTCATGGCCAAAAGTTTTGAGAATGACACAAATATTAATTTCCACAAAGTTTGCTACTTCAGTGTCTTTACATATTTTTGTCAGATGTTACTATGGAATACTGAAGTTTAATTACAAGCATTTCATAAGAGCCATAAGCTTTTATTGACAATTACATGAAGTTGATGCAAAGAGTCAATATTTGCAGTGTTGACTCTTCTTTTTCAAGACCACTGCAATCCGCCTTGGCATGCTGTCAATTAACTTCTGGGCCACATCCTGACTGATGGCAGCCCATTCTTGCATAATCAATGCTTGGAGTTTGTCAGAATTTGTGGGTTTTTGTTTGTCCACCCACCTCTTGAGGATTGACCACTAGTTCTCAATGGGATTAGGGTCTGGGGAGTTTCCTGGCCATGGACCCAAAATATTGATGTTTTGTTCCCCGAGCCACTTAGTTATCACTTTTGCCTTATGGCAAGGTGCTCCATCATGCTGGAAAAGGCATTGTTCGTCACCAAACTGTTCCTGGATGGTTGGGAGAAGTTGCTCTTGGAGGACGTGTTGGTACCATTCTTTATTCATGGCTGTGTTCTTAGGAAAAATTGTGAGTGAGCCCACTCCCTTGGCTGAGAAGCAACCCCACACATGAATGGTCTCAGGATGCTTTACTGTTGTCATGACACAGGACTGATGGTAGCGCTCACCTTGTCTTCTCCGGCCAAGCTTTTTTCCGGATGCCCAAACAATCGGAAAGGGGATTCATCAGAGAAAATTACTTTACCCCAGTCCTCAGCTGTCCAATCTCTGTACCTTTTGCAGAATATCAGTCTGTCCCTGATATTTCACACCTGCCTGCTGCCATTCCCGAGCAAGCTCTGTACTGGTGGTGTCCCGATCCCACAGCTGAATCAACTTTAGGAGACGGTCCTGGCGCTTGCTGGACTTTCTTGGGTGCCCTGAAGCCTTCTTCACAATAATTGAACCGCTCTCCTTGAAGTTCTTGATGATCCGATAAATAGTTGATTTAGGTGCAATCTTACTGGCAGCAATATCCTTGCCTGTGAAGCCCTTTTTTGTGCAAAGCAATGATGATGGCACGTGTTTCCTTGCAGGTAACCATGGTTGACAGAGGAAGAACAATGATTCCAAGCACCACCCTCCTTTTGAAGCTTCCAGTATGTTATTCAAACTCAATCAGCATGACAGAGTGATCTCCAGCCTTGTCCTCGTCAACACTCACACATGTGTTACCAAGAGAATCACTGACATGATGTCAGCTAGTCCTTTTGTGGCAGGGCTGAAATGCAGTCCAAACGTTTTTTCGGGACTCAGTTCATTTGCATGGCAAAGAGGGACTTTGCAAATAATTGCAATTCATCTGATCCCTCTTTATAACATTCTGGAGTATATGCAAATTGCCATCATACAAACTGAGGCAGCAGACTTTGTGAAAATTAATATTTGTGTGATTCTCAAAACTTTTGGCCACGACTGTAGATGCATAATCATTATGCTTAATTTTATGTAAAACATATGTTTATTTTTCTGCATATCTAAGCATACCTTTTGAGCTGTCTGTATCCTCCTGAATGGTGCTTTTTTAAAGAAATGAAATATGCTTCTCTGCATCTCTGCTAAAATCTGGGTAAAAAAAAATGCAAGTGTTATTCATGACATTTTGTAATTGCTTGTTTATCTAAAGTAGTATTACAGAGAAACAACAACAACAAAAAGTATGTTTTTCTGTGAGGGGGCACGTGCCCCCTATGGGCATGACGCCTCTGACCAGTGACTAAAAGAAAACTGCCAAGATTTGTGTACTGTACTGTCCCTACACAAGCCCCACCTCACAGCTGCATGGGGTAGAAATGTACTGTATGTGAGGAGTTGATTTAGTCATCCATTCGAGGGAGGGGAAAGGAGGTTCACGGTTGAATAGGCCACGTTGACCTGAGGGATGGAGGCCTGGCTGCTGAGTCGGCAGATCGGTGTGCAGCACTCTGCAAGGCAACTGATAAGCATCCATCCAGGCCGGGTCCCTGTTGACTCAGAGTGGGCAACATGCAGAACGCCTCCAGTTTGGTCACTATAGGATTTAACGGTCAGTGTTCATCGTGCATCTGTTGACTAGCATCAGTAGTCTTCTGGAATAATTTTTTCTCTGGTTGACAATGTGTCAAAACACACATGAGCACACAGGGTCTTTATTATATAATTCCCCTGAATTGTAATTCTGGCATTTTAGCAGATAGCTGTTATTCTTTAATTCTTTATAGAAAATATGTTTTGTTACCTAGATTTTAGTTTCTGCTTCAAGAGTCACTTTGGTGAGCCGTGTAGGAAAATACACACAATGAAAACACACGCTAGCGACTGTTGTGAAACCCTACCCTGCTTCTAACTGTCGTTAATCCAGCCGAGCTGGAGAGAGAGA